>NC_056745.1:1135066959-1135401959 GCF_019279795.1 Protopterus annectens
ATTTAAAGTTTTTTAAATTTTTCTCTTTTTGGGGCATTTGTTTGTTTTATTTTTGATCCTTCATCAGTTCCCAAATATTTATATATTCCCTCTTGCCCAAGTGCTTTTATTTCACACCCCAGACTGATATTTTCTTTGTGCTGCAGCTTTCCTTCTTTAAAGGTTGCTTTTGTACATTTATCAAGACAAAACGACATTCTTATATCATCTGACTAAGTTTTGACCTCTTCTATTTGTGCCTTCAGTTCCTCATCTGATGAACTATTAAATCATCCTCAAAAAGAAGATAAGACTTTGCACTTTTTGTTTTTTTCTGGGAGTCAAATTGTAGCCAGCTTAATGGGTTAAGGGCATGACAAAAGAGCAGCAGTGACAGAGTCACACTGGAATATCCCCCTTTGAATTTTTATCCCTGGGATAATAATTTGTCATTTATCATGGCTTAGCTGCAAAGTGGTTCGTCACTGTTTCATGGTCACTAATGTAATTTATCAATGTTGGGTATCTGTTGTACATCTGTAAGAATTTTGTTATTCATGAATGTTAGATGCTGTCAAATGCTTTTTTGTAGTCTATCCATGCCATACTTAGATTCTTCCCCTTTTTACAATTCTTCATTATGACTTTATTTAACAACAAATGATTCTTTGTTCCACGACTTTCTTTTTTACTCTTATGTTCTACTGCTATGATTGAGTTTTCTTCTAAATGACTGTAAACTCTGTTGGTATCTGTTCCAGTGTATACTTTATGCATTGTTGGAAGGCAAGTTATTGGTCTAGTTTTTAGGATATCTTTCAGGTTCACTGTTAAGGGGGTGTATTGTTTTTCGTGTTGATAACCAGGTTGGTGCCTGTTCAGGTTGTGCATATAAATAGTTCTTGCTCATGGCTAAATCTTCATGTAAAGATGTTAATACGTTTAGAAAAAGGTTAGATATTGCATCTGGGCCTGGAGTTTTCCATTTAGGAAATCCTATACATTTGAACTTCTTTTTCTTCTTCTATCCATTCAGCATATTTATGTTCCACAGGATCTTCATAGACATTTCTCCAAAATGTGTCTATTTCTTCTTTTTTGGTGGCATTTCTATTTCTTTTGATGCGTTTCCCAATTCTCTGTAAAACTTTTTTTGGTCATCAATAAATTGCTTCTTTTGTGCATTCCTTTAGATTTATCTGCATGTCTTCTAAGTTTTTCTGCCTAGGCAAGTAAAGTTCACAGAGGTAAGGGTCTATGATACTTAATACCACCTTCCTCTGTCCAGGAGGGGCATGGGCACCACCCCAGGAGTGAATTTGCCATCATCCATCCATTGATCTAGGTTGCATTTGAAGAGGGTCAGGGAGGGGCTCTGTTTCACATGAATTGGAAGCTTGTTCCAGAGTAGTGGCAGTCTCTGGGAGATGTCCCCATCTTTCCGGCAAGACCTGTTCAAGTCAGAGGCTATTTTAAGATCCCTGGAGTGAGTGACCCTCATGCAGTTAGATTTACGAATGTATAGCATTTCCATCAGGGCTGGGTTAGACTGCCTTGTAAGCCAGGCACAGATCACCCCTTAGCAACCTCTAAGAGATAGAATACAGTGACAGGGTTTCAGTTTTTCCATACAAGACTTGTTTTGTGTACCCTGTAATTTCTTGGTGAGAAACCTCTGTGGTCTCTCTAATTGTTGCAAGTGTCTGGTGAGGTACATGCAAAAGGAAGCATTGTACTCCATTATTGATCTGATGATGGATGAGTATAATGAAATTGTAACATCTTTAGATCTAGATGTGATGCCTGTACTTATAAGATGTGTCACACAGAAGGATTTCCTTACTGCTGTGGATACATGGTGGTCAAAGTTCAGATTGCTGGTGGTCAAAGTTCAGATTGCTATCAACCTGAGTCCCCAGATCACGTACCACTTGGTCTACATTTAGAGGGGTGCTGTCGGTAATGTAATTAGCGGGAATGTCACCTTTCCTAAAGGGAATAATAATGAGTGGATATCTACTCTCTTTCCCTAGTCCAGCGCCTTGGTGACTTTTGTGACAAAGTCAACCAGATTTAACAGGCATGATCTACGTTTAATGAATCCGAACTGGGTTGGGTCCAGAGTTTGGAGATTACCTATGTCCTTGTTAATAAGGTCCATAATGATTCTTTCCATGGCCATGCAGATGAGGCTAGTCAAGCTTATGGGCCTATAATTCCCAGGGTCAGTTGATGAGGGTTAAAAGACAACTTGGGATGTTGTCTGGTCCCATTGATGCTGTGTTTTTGGCCCTGCAGAGTGCCAAGATGACCTGCTCTCTTGAGGTGATAGGCTGAGGAATGGTGGCAGCTATACTCTTGGGGACGGGGTGAAGTTTGCTCCAAATCTGTCAGCTAGCAGGTTGGCTATTAACTCCGGATTAGTAGGAGTGGTGCCATCCACAACCAGTTCATTGCATAGCTGGGTATTCCCTTATAAATTTTGGTCTTAAAGAATGCCTTGTGATTATCCATAGCTAGGGAGGCTAGTTTTGCTTCATAATTGGCTCTGAAGGACTTGAGCACATCTCTAATTTGTTTGTTTAAGCTGGTGAGGGATTTCTTCCTTTGCTGATCCAGTTCCCTCTTGATCTTGGACATTAGTTTCTTGCGTTTATTGTATAGCCTGATTGTACTAGGGGTCCACCAGGGTGGCTTTTTTTTTTTTTTGGCAAGACCTGGTTTTAAGCCATTCAGGTACAGCTGATTCAATACAACTGCTTAAGTGGTTATTAAGGGCATTGATATACACCTCTGCATAGGAGTCCATGTTAACCTGCATTTGAGGGGGCTTTGAAACTTCTTATAACATCACTTAGTAAGAGATAGTTTGTCTTTGAAATATTCTTAAGCATTTTTGAGCTTAATGGGGTATCTGGTCTTATAATTACATCCAACAAAACTGGTTTTTGGTCATGCTCTCGCATGTTAGTGAGTACTATGTCCAGGACATTTGAGCCTCTTGTGGGTGTGCTGACTAGCTGTTCCAGAGCATTTGCATTGACAAAGTCCAAGAACCTCTGAGCCAGCATGTTTGTGGTAGTGTATGTTTCTCAGTCGATGGTAGGATAATTAAAATCACCCATGAGTAAAGTGTTGGGCTGCATGGCAAGTGTCTCTAGTAAGTCCATGTATGTGGTATGCTTCTCCAGTTTCATGGTGGGGGAATTATAGCCAGGTGTGGTAGGAGGCTTTGCCTATAGTTAATTGGACATGGAGTAGCTCAAGATAGTCATACTGTTTGACCAGTCTCAGCATGTACTTATCCTTATTGAAGATGGATAGACCTCCTGCTTTGATTCTTTCATGCTCAGGTTGTGGTCGGACTGTATGGGAAGACATTGTAGCCCTGCATGGCCAGGGTGCTTTCAGCTCCTTTGAACCAAGTCTCCATGGCTGCACGGATGGCAGCATCCTCCAATGTAAGGAGTGCATCCAGAGAGTACATTTTCTTGTTTAGACCCTTAGCATTAAGCAGCAGTACCTTGAGTTTATCTAGAGAGGATGTTGTTATGTTTTGAGGCTGGTTATTTTGACACTGCCTAAAAAAGGCACAATAGGTGGTGGCTAATGCATTTGCCAGTATCCTATGCCTAGAGGAGACAGGTGCAGATCGTTTCAGGCAAAGCAGCATGGTGTGTCAACCATGTCTTCCCAGGCTGACAGATATTGGATCCCCTTGGACTGCCACCAGAAACTAAGCCAGTTGTTAAAGTCAATCATTTTTCGTTTGCAATGTGGCATCCTTATTAGAGACGGTAGAATGCTGCTTAAGGCTAGGATTATACCTGCCTGTGACACATAATCTGAAAGCTCAGTCATGTCTCTGTTCATATAGTCCAGTGACATATGTCTCAAGTCATTCACCCCCACATGGACTATGTTGGAGTCATACTAGTACTTGTGGTTGAGTGACTTATGCTTGTGTGACTCGAGGGATCCTGGCACTTGACACACAGTTAGCCATAACCTGCTCCTTATCCAGCTTGATGAGGGTAAAATCCCTGTGTCTCACAATAGTCATCTATGACCAATACATTGGGTTTTGTGGTGTTATTTCTTATGGACTTATAGTTGAGACACTGGTGTGTGTGTTGTGTTGTGGTTGTTTTTTTTTTGCATTATGTGTATAATTGGTTTCTGTTTGGGGAGGCCTATGATCTTTTGGTAAGTTACTAGCGAGTACCTCCGCATTTGTGGGTTTATGTGCCATGTCTTTATTTAGTGTGTGTGTGTGTGTGTGTGTGTGTGTGTGTGTGTGTGTGTGTGTGTGTGTGTGTGCGCGCTGACAACCAGTTTGGCATTTCATTTGTCTTAATGTGAGAGTCTTGCCTCCAATTTTGTAGTGTAGCTACATCTCTCACATGAAGTATTTGTTTGTTTCAGGAGTAAATAGTTGTCAGTATACATGAGACAATTGCTACATTGCCTCAGGATGCCCATGTCTCTCAGGCTGGCCACAGAGGTGATGGGAAACTGCCCATCCATGACTCCCCTTCCTTTCCCTTACTGTTGTGTTTTTGTGGTAAGACTTTATCTGTTATTAATTTAGCTGCACAGTAATACGTCCTGTTTACTTCTGTTATATCACATGAATTCTTATGAACAGTCTTTATTACTGCGTTCATTTGTTTTGTCAGACTTCTAACATTTTGGGTCTTATTGACTTTCTGTAGTTTATTTCTTTCATTGATCTTAATATGTCTGTCCATCTCTGTTAAATCAAACAATTCTTGTTCTAAACTAAGTTGCTGCCGTTCCCTATTCCTTCCCTTGCTGTGCAATTCTAGCTGAACTTTTGTACTGGTTTCCTTCTGAAGGCTACAAAGTATTTTCATATGGCAACTGATCAGATGCTTCCTGTTCCATTGGTTTCTCCTTAATTTGAGGGTTCATTATTCTATCATGCTGTGATGTTATTAGAGTTAGATTTTCTACACTAAATCCTTCACTCTGCAGGTAATCCATAACTTTGGTTTCTGTTTCTTTAACTTCTCCATTACTAATCCTCATATCTAATGTCCCTCTTTGTTTTCCTTTTTTTGTATTATAAAATTTTCCATATCTGGATGCCTTTGGCTGTATTTCTCTTCAAATATCTTAGGTGCTGCTTTTTTGTATTGATTCGTTTTGCTTTCCCCTTTGCATAAATATTGCACTGTATTAAATCTGTTTTTCTTTCCCATGTACATATTTCTTCTTCAGACATTTCCAGCTCCTCCTGTTTCTCCTTACTTGGGGGACTCATTGTTCCATCATGCTGTGACATAACCTGTGTTAGAAGTCCTACAATAATCCTTCACTATCTTTGGAGCTGTTTTGTTTTCTATTAATTAATTTGGCTTTCTCCTTTGGAAAAATATTGCACCATATCAGATCTCTTTCTTTCCCGTGTCATTATTTCTTTTTTACACCTTTCAAAAATCTTTAGATTTTGTTCTTTATATTTTTGCACTTTGTCAGTCGCTTCTTTTACAAAACTGCCCAACGTTTCTTGGTCTAAATAATGTTTTTCATGAACCTGTTGTGTTAATGAAGACAAATTTGCATTTGAGGCTTTTGACAGTTTTTCTTGTGCAAGTAGTTTTATTTTCTCTAATTGCTGTGTTAATCTTTTTGTATATCTTCTATCTGGAAATCCTGGGCTTTTTGCAATACATAATCTCATTCTTATCCTCACTAGGTCCACTGTGTTATCTTTATGGCTGTTTTTTGGCCTGTTAGTTTTTGTGGACTACTGTTTTCTTCTACAACGGGGGACTATTCTCCCCCTGAGCCTGGTCTAACCCCATTATAGGAATGTTTCTGTGTCTTGTGGATTATACACCATCATTTTCCCCAGTCCTGGCATCGGTGCGTCTACCAGGATTGAGCATTTTTTTTATCCTGGGACTTATGTACCCAGCTGTCTTTTTTTTTACCCTGCTTCTGTCCATAATATATACTATGCAAAATAAACTGTATATGTCAGTGTTGCTTGGTGAGATTTTGTAAACACTGGGTCTACTTCATGAAGGTACTCACCAAGACTTGAGGATGAATTCAGTTCCAGCAATACTACTATCCTTTGCTTGCTGATTTTTATCATATTTCCATTCTGACCCCTTTTGGACTGCTTTCTGTACAATATGCCTGATTTAGTAGTGCTGGAATGGTATGTCAGAGAGAGGTTATGCTTGGGTGGGGATTTTACTGTGGAAGCTGGTACACAAGTATGTGTACAGTTTTAGAAATCATGGTAAAGAGAGGGTGACATAATATTATTTGAGTGCACAATACAAACCTTATTATTGAATAATTCATGTACAAACAGTGTAAAGACTTCCAGAATTTTAAAGTTGCGCAACACCTATAAGAAGTCACACTAGACGAGGCTGAAAATCCTTTCAGACGCTGCCATTATCGCTAGGTGAGACTCAATCTGGGTGTCTTGGATTAACGTTATAAGGGATCTGATGTAATCACACCTTCATTTTGATGAAGCTAGCTTGTACTGGGGCAGTCAGATGGGTCAACCAGGAATGTAACTAACACATTTAACAGAATTTTAGCATGTGTTTAGGCCTCGCATTATAAAGGAAACAGGTTGGTAACCTTTCAAACTGATCCAGTCTTCACCTGTTTTTAGCAAGATTGTAATTTGAGGTTTTACAGTCTGTAAACTTTGCTTGAATGAGCCAGAAAGGCAGTAACTGTGCTGACATTTTAATGTGAGGACCATAACGCCTATCCCTTGAGCTGTCTCACTTCAGGGAAAGCACATCTTTTACTTATGTTGCCTGAGTAATTCTGGTATAATCCTATAAGGCATCATTTGATAAGAAAGGTTTTTGTTTCTTCAACTGTTTGTAGGAGCTTGTTTTTGTCATCAACATTTAAAATCTTTATAATTAGACTTCATAGATAGTTCTACAGTCTGTTTATGTTGACGTCAGTTTAAAGGAAAACAGAGCTGTCACTTGGGTGTGCTTTGTTTAGACTACCCCATCTCTTGCTTCTTAATCTTGTACCACTTATTTTTTTAATTACATTTAGAAATGCTGCAGGTTGTAGGAAATCAACCTTTGCTAAGAGTAAATAGCCACTGAAGCTGATTACGGCCTTACAACTGCTATACCTTCAATTACTTAACAAACTCAAGCTAGTTTTTCTGTTTTGTCTTCAGTATATCTTCATTATAGAAATGCCTGCCACCTTGATTTTTTATGGCAGTAAAAGTGAAACAGTTGCTGTTTCATAGAGAACAGTCCTGCAATTAAATAGCTCGTGGAATTCTGAAATTTGAATTATTTTTATACTAACTTATTGAAAATTAATTGCTTTTATTGACCAGTCAGTCATATGGGGCATGGCCTGTTTTAACAGGTGGCGTGAAGTGATTTTCATATTGGCTAGGGAAAATCTACCAGAACACTGGGGAAATCCCTTTTATGACTTGTGCTGTGGAGTGCTGAATATAGTTGATGACAGGGAAGTAGGGCTTTTGAGAGAAAAGAAATGCAAGTATTGCATTGGAGGAGGATGCATTAACTGCATGGCAAATATTGAATTTAGATGCATTACCATCTCCCACTGAGGAAGAATCAGAAAAGACATGGAACTTGATAGTATCCAAAATTCAGAAATCTGTGGACTTTGTGGAAGAAGATGCTTGTTCTAGGAATCTGATTATGACTTTTTAGCTGAAAGTGGCTCAAGGAATTTCTGTGCTGATTCAGACTGAATTGTTGTTGCAGTAGGCAACTCCAACCTTTGGACTTGTTTTGGGTGTTTCCAGATTGGTTCATGAACCATAAACGTTATCTTCAATGACTGTTCATCTTTCCTCCTTTGTGGATGGGTTAAGGAAGACACCCAGATCCCATTAGGTATTAATTTTGGGAGACTATTTTGGCTCCACTGGGGATGCAGGTTCCACAAGTAAATGCTCTGGCACATTTTGCATCAGAGCCATAATACGGTTTAGTTTTGAGACTGAAGATTCTTTGGAAAAGTTTTCTCAGTATTAAATATTTCTCCTTGGTTTTATTATGCAGTATGTGTTTTTCATTTGAACTGGAAAAGGAAGGTACGGAACTGGATCACAAATACCTTCTTGACTGCAGTAAATCAGAAAATTGATTGCATGCAGGCTAGGTTTATACAGTGGATGGTGGGCTAGGAATATTTTATTTTTACTGAATATACAAAATGGGTATCCAATGTACTTGGATAACAAGATGTTTTTTGCTTGTAGCAGACGGATTCTTAAATATGCTAGGCAACTAAAATTATTTGTTTGTGGTGAATTTGGACTTTTACAAAAGGGAATGCCTGTTGTTTAAATGTGTTGAATGTGGGGACAGCAAAGATAGTTGTGAAAAGAAGCGTACAGAATGTTGTAGCTAGGACCATTTCTGGGTAGATTGTCTGGGACATAAACTAGTAAAGGATCCTGCTTTACAGAGATCATGAAATTCTGAAGAAAATGTTCTTTTTCAGATATCTGATGTGGTAGGATCTCTGCTATTTCTGCCTCTCCATCTACGGGAGGGAGGGCATGTTTGAGGCATGATGAAAACAGAGAGAATAGATCATCTGCTTTAGTAAATTATGGTATTAGAGAAGGTATCAGATCAGAAAAAAACAGGCATTTTAAAATCCAAATACCAGGTTAAAACAAAAGGGAAGGTCTAAGTTAGGCACTGAAAATTCTGACTCTTAATGTAAACCGTTTAATTTCAGAACTCATAGGTGGAGTTTTCCATTGTTTACAGAGGTAACAGTAATGATATTTTTTACATAATGTTGTAATGATATCTAGCATAGAATAATAACATTTTTTTTGGGGGGGTGGTGGGTTTTGGTCTTTTGGGATAGAATACTGTTCAGGAATAGCTGTTAGCCCAGGATGTAGTCTTGTTATAGGTGTGGAATACAAAGGGTGAAGGGTCAAAACTGAGAATAATAAGTACACATGAATCAACAAAACCTCTTTTAAGGCAGGAACTATAAAATTTAGTAGATTTATGATAATTTGGAGTAGGGACACTAATGCTAGTTTATTAGATAAAAAAGGAAAGGAAGGGGGCATCTGGATTTGGATAGAGTATTTTAAGTATTCATTCATACAAATATTAATAGATTTCAAAGGGTCCAAGAGGTTATACATTCTTTTAGTGAATTGAAAACTCAAATGCTTCAAGTAAACAATATTTTTTGTGGGTAAATGGGATTTATTGTTCACAGGCTTTGCAAATCATAGAGCACTGTGTGTATACTAACAATTATCAAGTTATTTTGTATCAATAGGGATTTTTTTTTTTTAAGATGTGTCTGGAACCATTACATGAAATAGAAATGTGAGACTATTTAAGGTGAGTATTGCAGGATCATTTGGATCTTTGTTGGGTCTGTTTTTCCTGGTCCACTTGGTTAATGGCAACAGTAATATGGGGAAGAAGGGAAAGACTAAAGTTTTAAAGAAGTCTTTTTTTCTGTATTGTAATTGTAATTAGTTTTGAAATCAGCGGCTAATCACTCCACAGCTGGAGTAGATTGGTTGCACTATGAATTTTATAAAACAAATAAGGTAAGGCTCGTGTGGAGTGTTTTTTTTTTTTTTTTTTTTTTTTTTTTTTAAGTACTGAATGACTAGTATTCAGAACCCTGTCAAGGTCATGTTCTGTGTCATCAAGAGGCCTTATTAGGATAAATTTTGAAAGGTCAGAATGTCACTCAATCCAATAATTGGAGACCCAGCTGCAAAACACACTATTAAATAAAGATTCAAAAGGTTGTGTTGCCAGATGTACAAAGAATAACAAATAAAAGGAAGGGTAAGTTGTATTCTTCAGTTAATTAAAGAATATTTTATTTATTTATTTACTTATATATGTTGACCGGGAGTGTCCGACTGGACATAGGTCCATTTTCAGCGGAGGCCCGGGGAGAAAAGCTCCACAGTTAAAATAAACAGACAGTAGTTACATTGGATTGCATACTGCGGTGGTGGTGCTGCGGTAGTCTTGTCGCCTCGCAGTTAGACATTGCCCGTTCGATTCTCAGAGCGTCTTCTGTGTGGCAACATGCATGAATGGGCGTTCCTTCGTTGAAGGTTGTGCATTAGGCCCGGCAAGCCAGCACGTCAAAATCTACTGCCAATCATTAGCGGACTGGAGTTCCGCTGTGGCGACCCCTAACCGGGAAAAGCTGAAAGAAACAAGTTACATTGGATTACATAGCGATTAACAATTTACATAGCAATTACTTACAACATATTTACAGATGAAGAACATAGTACATCAGTAGACAACTGGAATCTTTATCTGTGAAGTACATAACAGCCATTAACAAATGTTACAATAAGAAGTTCCTGCTGTAGAATAAGTACTAGGCTTATGAGCATTTGAGCTTGCTATAATCAAGGTAGTTAGTAGAGTGGAAAGAAAGGTAGTGGTTGGATGGGGTGGGTGATATTAGAGTGGGAGTTGCAAGGGCATAGCCAGCATGTTTTTAGGTGCGCTTTTAGCAAAGTTTTGAAGTGGGTGCATGATGGTACGGAGGCAATTGTGGGTGGGAGGGAGTTCCATAATTTGGCTATGGTGCAAGAGAATAGTGCTTCACCAGCAGAGTTATTGGCTTTAGTGATCTGCAAGTGATTTTTGTTGCTGGATCTTAGTGGTCTGGTGGTGCGATATGGTTGGAGTAGATTTTGGAGGGATGGGACATTTAGTGGATGGTTTACTAGTTTGTGGGCGAGTGAGAGTTGATACCATTGAAGGAGGTGAGGTAGTTCAAGCCAGTCCAGTTCAGCAAGTGAGAGACAGTGGTGACTACGGTAGGATGCCCCTGTGGCGAATTTGGCGATTTTGTTGTAGCAGGTCTCTAGCTTGTTTAGATCGCATTGCCTTAGGTTGGTATATATTGGAGAAGCATAAAGTAGGGTGGAGATAAGGTGGGAATTTGCTATTGAAATCTTTGCTGCTTCGGTGAGAAGTTGCTCTGTATAACGCTCCTAGTTTTTTGTGGACTTTTTTTATGGTCATGGATATGTGAATGTCAAATTTTAGTTTATTGTCTGTTTCCACTCCTAGCAATTTGGTATGTTCAGTTGGGTATATAGTGGTATTGTCTTTTGCTGTGATGTTAAAGTGAGAGTTGTTTGGTGGGTTGGAATATGAGTAGTTTAGTTTTGTTTGGGTTGAGTATTAATTGGGCATTGGATAACCAAGTTTCAACAGAGGAAAAGGCTTCCTGTGTGACTTTTTGCAGTTTGGGTAGGGATTGGGCTGAGCAGATGATGGTTGAGTCATCTGCGTATTGTGTGAGTGTACCATGTTCAGTGGCAGAGGCTAGATTATTGGTGTAAACAGAGAAGAGTAGGGGTCCAAGGATGGATCCTTGGGGAACCCCTATGGAGACAGGTAGTTGGAGAGATATGTCATTCTGCCATACAGCGGATTGTTGGCGGTCAGACAGATAACTCTGAAACCAGTTGGTGACTGATTGTGAGAAGGATAAGTTATTGAGGACAGAGATAAGTTGTTTGTGTGGGATGATGTCAAATGCTTTAGATAGGTCTAGGAAAGTAGCAGAGGAGAGATAGCCATTGTTTTTATGCTGAAGGATAGTGTTAGTAAAGGAGAGTAAGGCAGTGGTGGTGCTATGGTTTGGTCGGAAACCATGCTGAGTATTGGAAAGGAGGCTGTTGGTAAGGAGGTAGCCTGAGACCTGAGAGTGTATGCATCTCTCTAGTATTTTGGAGTGGAGAGAGAATAGCTATGGGGCGGCAATTGGTTAGTTCTGTGGAGGGTCCGCCTTTTTTGGAGGGGAATTATATGTGATACTTTCCACAGGGTGGGAACGTAACTTTCTGACAGAGATCAGTTAATCAAGATGGATGGGTAGGCCAGAGCATCAGCTGCGATTTGTAGGTATTCACTTGGGAGGTTGTCTGCTGCTAATTTGGTGGGGTTAAGTTTAGTTAAGAGTTTTTTTATGTTGGAGGTAGGTAAAAAGAGAAGGCAGTGGGGAGATTACTAGTTGAAGGTGTGGGTTGGAGGGGATGGGGGTTGTGTTGTTTAGCTAGTGATAGTATGGTTTGTGTGAAGTGTGTGTTGAATGAGGTAGCAATATTTTCTGAGGAGTGAGGGATGTTAGGAGGAGGGGTACTGACTTTACCTGGGTGGAGGATGGAGTTTATGGAGGACCAGAATTGTTTGGGGCTGTGTTGGGAGGAGTCTAGGGCAGACTGGTAGTATTGGAATTTGTCTTGTTTTATTAGCTTTTTGACTCTTTTGCTTAGTTCTAGGAATTTCTGTCTAGTTGAGGTGGTTTTGCGCCAGTGCTCCCAGGCTTTATCCCTGTTTTTCATTTCTGACTTAGTGGTTTTCGGTAGCCATGGGGAGGGTTGTGCTTTGATTCTGGAAAGTCTTATGGGGCCATGGTAATTAAGGATGCTCAGGAAGGTAGTATTAAAAAATTCAACTGCGTCATCAAGACTGAGGTACTTTAGAGGATGCCATTTACATTCTTTGAGGGATGAGATGAATGTGAGTGGGTTAAAGTTTAGTTTTTTTACGTATTTGATGGTAGATGACAGGTTTAGCTTGGCATAGGTATTTTTTGAGTAGGAATGTTGGGGAGTGATCACTGAGGCTATCTGATAAGCAGACTGTTATATATGACTGGGGGCTCTTACTGACTAGTATCCAATACAGGGTAGTGTACTTGCTGGAGTTTTTATTTATCCTGGTTGGTGACTGGACTAGTTGAGTCAAGCCATGAAGGTTTACATGATGGGTTGGATGGTTGCCAGAACAGGATTGCCAGTCAATATTGAAATCACCTAAAATGGTAGTTTCTTCGGGGAGATGGTGGGTAGACCAGCTGAGGAAGTTTTCTAGTGGAGGGATGTTTTGGCCAGGTGGGAAGTAGCATCCAATTATGTTGATGGTTTTGTTTTGGTTTATTTTGAGGTTGATATATATTATTTCTTCATTGCCTATTTGTGGAGCTGATGATTTTAAGATCTGGATGTTTAGATGCTGTTTAAATATTATAGCTACACCACCTCCTTTCTTGTTTAGCCAGTCTACTCTTGGTATGCCATAACCTGTAGGGAGTAATTGCTCACTGGTAATGTGAGGATTTAGCCAGGTTTCTGTCAGGATGGCTATATCTGGGGAGTACAAGTCTATGGTGGCATGGAGTTCATGGACTTTGTTGGATATACTTCTAATATTTAGGCTTAGTAGAAGGAAGTCACTTGGCTTTCTGTTGGCTGTAATATGGGAGAAGTTGTGGTTTCTAGTCTGATTATGAGGATTGGGGTTGGAGATGGTAGGACCAGGGTTGGGGTGGATGTCTCCACTTAGGGCTAGTTTTGATATGCATGAGGTTATTAGTTTTCTCAGTTTTTGAATGTGTTTGTTTACAAGGGAAACTTTATGATTGTGTTCTGTGGGTATTGGGTATGGTGGGAGGGTTACTATGTTAAGTTGTAGGGATGCTTTATGTTTGAGTAATATAGTTGGTAGAATATGTGGGGGGTGCATAGGGATGGTTCTTGAGTTGGTGGGAGGGGAGCTGAGTGAGGGTGAGACATGAGTAGTGGTGTGAGTAGTAATACAGTGGTAGTGGTTGAGTGGGGGAATGATGGAGCTTTGGTAGGATGTAAGATATGCAAGGAGACTGCATGCAGTGAGCATAGGTAAGGTATGCCTGTACATGTTAGTTGAGGAGGTGTGATAGTAGTGGGAAGATGGAGGTGGTAGTGTTGGGTTAGCACTGTGGCTGGCTATTGGAGAGATGGGAGGGGTTTGTGAGTGTAATAAAGGTGGGACCACTGGGGGCGGGAGGGAATAGGGGGCAGGGTGGGGAGCGGAGTGGGTAGAGCCTCTGTTAGTTGCTCTTATGTGGGGGCTGGAAACAATTAGGTAACAGAGTTAACTGATAAATGAACATATGATAATGACAAGGGTGGTTGTAGTTTTAAAAATGGTGCCTGCCACAGGTAATATTTATTAACTTTGGGATTGTCTTAAGGTAATAAACAGGGAAGGGGGAGGGGAGAACAAGGGTGTGAGCAAGCAGTTCTTTGTACTGCTGCTAATGAGCCAAAGCAAAGACAAGTTTGTGTTTAAGAAACAATCACAATTGACCAAGGACTGCTCTGAAACATTAAGTCATTTCGTAACCATTTCTCAGGTGGAAAAACAGGATAACCTTGTATCAGTAGGCTACTGTGGTCTCAGTTTAAATTAACAAACACACAGTATTGATCAGTTATGGATACTATTTGCTTAACAGAAGGGAATAAGAGAGAAAGTAGAAGATGAGTGTGTGTGTGTGTGTGGGGGGGGCTGTTTACAAGCCAAAGCAGAGTGCTCTCCAGGGGAAATGAATATTGGCTCAAACAGGTAGACACATACTCAAAGTCAACTTTAGCTGTTTGCAGACAGTTCAGACCCAGACTGCACTTTTCTTATAAGAATGATAAAGGTGGTACTGCAGTTGAATACTTAAGAGTAGTGTTAGGTTGGAGAGACACGGAGCTCCTCATGGGGCCTGTAGCAGAGTGGATTGTAGTTTTCATCTGGTTTTTAAGAGGGATTTTATTTTGCTTGTTAATTTATAAAAAGCCTTTTATAATGTACATCATGAGAGTATGCTTATTTAGTATCAGAAAGTAGGGGTAAGTTTGGTCTTATCTTAGTGTGTGCAGTATGGCATATAACAACTGAATGATGTAAAGCCAGTGGTGAATGGTTATATGGGATAAAGTATGTTATTGCAAAGGGGCTTAAGACAGGGGTGTCCTCTGAGCCCAGTGATGACTGTGTATTTTTGAGGTAATATTAAACTTTTTTTTTTTTACTCGTGGTGTTTTCCAGTAATTCTGTCTTATGCAGATCATATTTTTTGTGGGCAATTTGTGTAACAATTTTATTTGATAACAAATGCATTGAGAAAATGCCATTTGGGCTTTGAGTTGAATACGGAAGGAAGGACTGTGGCTGACCAAGTTCGCAGATGACTGCAAACTGGGCGCCATAATCGACTCTCCAGCCGACACAAGCATCCTCCAAAAGGGCCTCATAGAAACAGACAACTAGTGCCAGAGCCATGGCCTCAAGCTAAATGCCAAAAAGTGTATAGTCATCCCCTTTGGCAAAAACAAAGTGCCCACAAATTACCACATAGGTGGTAATCCATTAAGTACAGAAGAAGTAATTAGGGACCTGGGGACCCAAGTTGATAGCAGTCTCTCATTTGACAACCACGTGGTCAAAGTGGTTAGAAAAACATTTTATATAGCCCACTTAATCATGAAGGGATTCACATCTAGATCAGGGGAGGTCATTGTGCCTCTTTACTCATCTCTCATCAGGCCCATAATTGAGTACAATGCCCCTTTTGGGATGTACCTTACCAGACACCTGCAGCAACTGGAAAGACCCCAAAAGTACCTCACCAAGAGGATCAAAGGGCTCAAACAGATGCCATATGCTGCCGGTTAAAGAAGCTCCAGCTCTACTCAGTGGCATACGCCTGTTCAGAGGCGATCTGTGCCTGACGATAAAGCCATGTCCAACCCGGAATTAATGGACATGCTGCACCTCAGAAAATCAAATCCCATCAAGCTACGCTCAGAGACTTGAACCTCAGCACTGAAATAAATAGGACATGCTGGAGGGACAGATTCATAACCCAGAGGCTCCCTTCACTCTGGAATAAAATCCCAGTCCAGGTTAGGCAGAGTCCCTCATTGACTCTTTTCAAGAGGAATCTGGATGAGTGGATGGGAGATCGTAGGTTTACCCCGGGTATCACTTCTGTGTCACTGTTAGACAGAGGCACAGCATACTAACCTCGAAAAAGGGCATAGCAAAATTCATTTAAAATGGGTGGCGAAAGCCAAACACATTCTGGCTAGGCTTATAAATGCCCTAGGGCAGATAGCCTAGTATGAACCTATGAATACATTTAAGAAATTTTAAAGGGTTTAGTTTTGAATCGATATTAGGAGATGTTCCTTTTAACATCGTAAGTGTTGATGTTTTAGGTATTAATTTTGGATAATGTAAAGAACCAGTTAACAATGAGAATCAGTTTTGAATCAGAAGATTATGATTTGAAGAAATAGCCAGTTTTCTTTTACAAAGAAAGTTTTCATATTAGAAAAATAGTCATTGTGAGTTTTAATACTTACTTGGCAGTGTTTTCTTTTTGCTACCAGAATGTTTAGAAGTTAGTTTAATATTTTTCCTCTCTTACGGATATAGGGTTATAGATTGAACTCTCCTGTTATAATAGGTGTACCTTACTAAGAATACAGTGGGGTATTGACTTGATAAACCCAATCCTATTTTATTTCACTTTTTTTGTAAAAACTGTTAAACAGGATATAGGATGACTTTATGAGTTATTATCTTGTAGACTATTGTTGGCAATTATTAGAAATAAGAATAAGTCAGAGGGAGATGCACTATATAGTAAGTGATGATGAATCTAAGTTGTTATGGAAAAAATAGTACAAGTGGAAGTTTTCTTCTCACTTGCTGCCTGCAAATAGGATAGCATGGGTATCATGCATTATGAAGATTTTCTTGGTTAGTTCAGGTTGGGAAACCCTGAGATTTCACAAGGCAGTGATTAATTTGAGGATGAAATAGCTCAACAGCATTTATGTATGGAAGAATTTGTCTTGAGATTAGGATGTACAAATCTGTCAGTTAATAGATTATTGACATAAAAAGGTTTTAAGAAAGGATTTGTCATTGTGAGAAATTTGGTTTTACATGCATTTGTTGACTACAGTGTGGTTTAACAGTCTTGGTCTTTCTTGGCCCTGTTCTACTGAAAGGAAAATCGCCATAAAATTGAATACATTGTCTACTTTTGGTTCATAGGTTCATACTAGGCTATGGCATTTATAAGCCTAGCCAGAGTGTGTTTGGCTTTCACCACCCATTTTACATTAATTTTGCTATGCCCTTTTTTGAGGTTCATATACTGTGCCTCTGTCTAACAGTGACACAGAAGTGATACCCGGGGTAAACCTACGATCTCCCATCTACTCATCAAGATTCCTCTTGAAGAGAGTCAATGAGAGACTCTGCCTAACCTGGACTGGGAGTTTATTCCAGAGTGCAGGGAGCCTCTGGGTTATGAATCTGTCCCTCCAGCATGTCCTATTTATTTCAGTGCTGAGGTTCAAGTCTCGAGCGTGGCTCGATGGGATTTGGATTTTCTGAGGTGCAGCATGTCCATTAATTCCGGGTTGGACATGGCTTTATACATCAGGCACAGATCGCCTCTGAGCAGGTGGTATGCCACTGAGTAGAGCTGGAGTTTCTTTAACCGGGCAGCATATGGCATCTGTTTGAGCCCTTTGATCCTCTTGGTGAGGTACTTTTGGGGTCTTTCCAGTTGCTGCAGGTGTCTAGTAAGGTACATCCCAAAAGGGGCATTGTACTCAATTATGGGCCTGATGAGGGATGAGTAAAGAGACACAATGACCTCCCCTGATCTAGATGTGAATCCCTTCATGATTAGGTGGGCTATATAAAATGTTTTTCTAACCACTTTGGCAACGTGGTTGTCAAATGAGAGATTGCTATCAACTTGGGTCCCCAGGTCCCTAATTACTTCTTCTGTACTTAATGGAGTACCACCTATGTGGTAATTTGTGGGCACTTTGTTTTTGCCAAAGGGGATGGCTATACACTTCTTGGTATTTAGCTTGAGGCCATGGCTCTGGCACCAGTTGTCTGTTTCTATGAGGCCCTTTTGGAGGATGCTTGTGTCGGCTGGAGAGTCGATTATAGCGCCCAGTTTGCAGTCATCTGCAAACGTGGTCAGCCGCAGTCCTTCCGTGTTGGCCTGTACCTCCGAGAAATATATACCGAACAGGAGAGGTCCCAGGACTGAGCCTTGTGGGATGCCACTTGTAACTGGTTTGGAGTCTGACATGGCTCCAGCAATTCTAACCATGTGGGTTCTGTCCTTGAGCCAGTTTGCAACCCATCTAGTGACATAGGGGTTTATATTTAAGCTGGTGAGCTTATCTATAATGCCCGAGTGGGGTATTGTATCGAAGGCTTTTGCGAGGTCCAGGTAGGCTGTGTGGACCACCTTCCCCTCGTCAATGGCCTTGGTAACTGTTTCAAAGAAATCAACCAGGTTTAAGAGGCAGGATCTGCCCTTAACAAAGCCGAACTGGGTAGGATCTAGTGTCTGTAGGTCCCCAATATCTTTTTTTATGAGGTCCATGATGATCCTTTCCATAGCTTTGCAGACCAAGCTAGTCAGGCTTATGGGGCGATAGTTTCCAGGATCCGTTGAGGCACCACCTTTGTGGAGAGGGACCACTGTTGCTGTACGCCACTCTTTGGGTACATATCCTGTGGTAAGGCTGAGATTGAACAGTAGTTTTATGTTTGGGTTTAGCTCTTCTTGGAGTTCATGTAGGACGCAGCCCAGGACACCGTCTGGTCCCATTGATGCTGTGTTTTTTGCTTTGGAGAGGGCGGCTCTTACCTGAGCATCTGAGATGTCAGGGGCAGCACTCTGCTGGGATAGATATTTGCCCTTTTGGTGGGGAGGGGGGAGAAGTTTGCACTGAACCTGTCAGCTAGGATGTTGGCAATGTCTGTGGGTTTGGTGTATTTTTTGTCATTTTGGACCAATTCTGAGCATATCTGGGAATTCCCACCCAGGTTCCTAACATAACTAAAGAAAGCCTTGTGATTATCCTTAGTGTCCTGTGCAGTTTTTCTCCCGAAGCTGGCCTTAAACGATTTTATGAGTGCCCGTAGTTTTTTGCTAACACTGATCAGAGATGCCTTCCCTTTTTGGGATTTTGCTCTATCATGTAGTGGCTTCCTCCTTCTATTGTATAGTTTGTTTATGGATGGGGTCCACCAGACAGGATGTCTGCCTTTGGAGGATTGGGTCTTGGTTTTATTTGGGATTGCATGATCCATGCATTCCTGAAGGTGTTCATAGAATGCGTTTATAAAGGATTCTGCGGTCTGGGCAGATTTTCCACAGGCCGGGGCTTTGAAGGATTCCACCTCGGTTTTGAGGAGTGTGAAATTTGCTTTAGAGAAGTTTTTCACTGTGGTTTTCTGGGCAGGGGGTGGGGTCAGAATGTGAATATCCAGTGAGATTAGTTTATGGTCTGATCTTACCAGTGAGGGATACACTTCTGGTCTGGAGCATAGAGTCCCGATGTTGGTGATGATCAGGTCCAGTATGTTTTCCCCTCTTGTGGGAGTGGTAACAAGTTGTTCCATAGCATTTGAGTTTATAAATTCTAGGAACCTTTGAGCTAGGGTGTTGGAGCTAGAGTAATGCTCCCAGTCTATATTTGGGTAGTTGAAGTCACCCAATATAATGGTGTTTGGAGAGACCTTCATATTTTCCAGTGTTCTCAGGAAGGCCGAGTGGGGTTGCTGGGTTTGGGAGGATGGTCTGTAGCAGGCTATAAACTGGAAGGCAGTTTTACCCACTGCTAGTTGCACATGGATAGTCTCTGATGCTTCGTGCTGTGCCACCAACCTGGAGGTGTGGGTATCTTTGTTGAATATTGATACTCTCCCTCCTTTTCTGGTTTGGTCCAAGTTTTGAGGCCGAAAAGCATGGTATGAGGTATAACCTGGCAGTGCTGGGGTGCTCTCGGGAGCTTTGAACCAGGTTTCTGTTACTGCACAGATATCGATGTTCTCCATGCTAAGGAGAGTTTCGAGTGCATGCATCTTGAGGTTTAGACTTCTGGCGTTGAGTAGCATTACTCTTAGTTTCTTATCCCTTGTGATACCTATGGAGGTGGGTTTGTCTTTTGAGCCTTGCCTAAAAAAGGCACTATGGGGGTAGCAAGAGCCTTTGCCAATATCCGAAAGCCCAGGGGTGACAGGTGCAAGCCGTCCCTAGTGAAGCATCGTGGCTTGTCGAGCATGTCATCCCAGGCTGACCGGCATTGGATCCCCTTTGAATGACACCAATACTTAAGCCAATTGTTGAAATTGATCATCTTGTCTTCATATTGTAGCATTGTTCTTGGTGAGGTTAAGATGCTACTCAAGGTCTGGGTCATACCGGCCTGGGCCACATGTTCAGTGACCTCCTCTATGTCTCTCTTCATTTAGTCCAGGGAGGTACGTCTCAGGTCATTCACACCAGCATGGGCAATGACAGAGTCATATTTGTACTTGCCTTGGAGTGACCTGAGTGCTTGTGTTATGTGGCGGATCCTAGCGCCCGACAGGCAGCTCACCATGACCTTCTGCTATGAAGTAAAGAGACAAAGACCAATTGTTGTCAAAATATCATAATAAAAAAAATCCAAAAAAACAAGTGATCATAAAAACAACCAAATGTAAAAGTAAAATGATCAGCAAACCCAAGATGCTTTGAATCAAATTGAATCAAAAAGCTTTAAATAATAAAATATTTAAAGTGCTTTGATTCAAAGTGTCTTGGCTTTGCTGATCATTTTATTATCTGAATGTACAAGCTTATTTTGAATGTATGGACTTTAGAAAATATGGGGGGGGGTAAGAAATTTTTATATATTGTATAACGAGAAGTGAGTTTTTAAAGGTGTGTGATAACAGAATTTGTTTTTACAAATTTCAGTAGAAATGTTTGCATTTTATATTTAGTTGATTTTGAAATTAAACAAATAAACCCCGTCTTCAATAAGTGCTGTTAAGTTGTTTTACATCCACCTGATCTACCACCAACTCTCACAGGTAAGACCTCAACTTAATGTCACATATTAAGGATGGAATATGTGGAGTGCAGCGCCATTTCCCCAGTCTGCATTGCTTTAGGTTCTTGCACACAATTTTGATTCTTATCTTCTGGTATAACATTGAGCTGGAAGTACCATGATGCTGGTTTTCTTCTCCTTTCAGAATCTGAGATGTTTAAGTGGAGACCTTTTTCAAGTATGCAAGACATTTAGAGATGACTACCTCTGGGAATGTCTCTGGTTATCAAAAAGTTGTTGTTTGTCTTTCGGCTTTTCCCGGTTAGGGGTCGCCACAGCGGAACTCCGGTCTGCTAATGATTGGCAGTTGGATTTTATGGTGTCAAGTTGCCAGCCCGATGTCCAACCTTCAGCGAAGGCACGCCCATTCACACATGTCTTTCAAACGCCCACTCGACCGTGGGAAGGACATGCAGACTCCACACAGAAGGCACTCTCAACCCAAGCCAAGAATCGAATGGGAGAACTGTTTGCTGTGAGGCAACAATGCTACCGCTGCACCACCGCAGAAGTCTGATTATCAAAGAGTAGTAGAGAAATATCAGATAATTTGTGTAGGAGATTATATTGAAATGAGCATATGAGCTAATTGGTTCTCTGGAAGAGTATCGGATGCCTGGAATAGACTACCAAATTCTATTAAAACAAGTACTACTTTAGATATTTTTAAGATTAGCTTGGAGACTTATTATGGGGATGACTGTTTTGGTGTATTGGCAGGATATGAGGGTATAATTGCCAATGCCTGAAATATTTATATATGTACATATGAGAAAAATGCAGACTTCAGTCAGAATTATTCCTGTTTCAGGCTAGTTTGCAGATAAGATGTGTTAGAGGCACCAAAGGTACTGTTTAATGTGTTTCAGCAGCAGTTTAAATTATATCTGTAAAGTATACTAAATGATAATGTCCTTCATCTCTTTCTCTATCAAGCTGTTGACTTGTTTGCAATAAAATTAATAAATTCTGCCAGACTTTTCAGGGTTACATTCACTAAATATTGCCAAACACTAGCATTCCAGATCTTCTTCCTTAGAAAAAAAAAAAAAAAAAAAACGTGTTGATCTTAATTCTTTTATCAGTGAATAAGAGTAAAATATTTTAAAAAGTGTGCCTGAGCTGGGGTCTCCCCCTCTTTATTTTTGCTTTTTCCATCGCTGTTTGCCTAAGATTTTAAAAGCTCTGCTTGAAGGCTATTTCTAATCCCCAGGATCATCAGTGCTGTCTGATTAAACAGTTGTCATCTTGGTAATGGGCTCCACTCCACTGACTTTTTTGCAGTGACCATTCAACTCTTAAAAGACTAAATTAATTAAAATTAGGAGATACAGGGATTGTACCTGGCCCAAGACAGGATTAAAGATCTGTTCTAGTACTAACGTTAAAAAAAAAAAAATGTAAGTCAGTTGACTGCAGTTTACGCTGTAAATAAATAACATATTTAAGTATTGCATTAAATACTCCATTTTCAATGTATCCTAGCTTTTTGTGGGTTAACCTGCTTATGTACAGTCATAAGGAATATGTTCAGATGTAAAAACGAGGTATAATTAAGTTTTTGCATAACTTGAAAATCAAAATTTTTCACACTGCTGAGATGTACTTAGTTTCATCTGTGGGTTGAAAATTAAAATGTCAGTGAACCCATGGTTTTTCGTGACACATTCTGTCCCTCACCTCCACAGTAGGAGAGTAACCTGAAGTAAATGTGTGTAACATTGTTGTAGGAGTACTTTACTTATCTTGTCATAGGTTAATGCAACCTAAAATACTGATTGCTGGAGACTCAAAAAAATCTGTAAGGGCCCAGATGGTTGCGGATTTACCATACTTTGCTAAGTAATGGAAGCTTGTATTCTAAAGTAAAATTTTCAGTTCAGGCTGCAGAACATTACAGTTTATATCCTGATTTAGACATAAATATTAGTGCAGAGAGTTATGTGGTGCAGGGTCTGATTCCTTCAGACTTCATTTGTCTGCTGTTAACCAGATAACAGTTGGGGCAACTGGTAATTGGAACTAGGCGCCTGAATGGTCCCATGGACTGCAAGCGTATTAATTCCCATGAATCTGTTTGTTTTCCTGTATGCAGTGACTCTGAAAACAGCTAGTACTGTAATGTGGTTGATCGTATTTTAAAAAGGGTCCTTTGTAAACATGTTTGATAAATATCCCACACCTGATTGTAGCGGTGCTTGCCAGTTACAGTAGAAGTTAATTAAAACTCACTTTAGTGGTCATTTCAAAACTCTATGTTAATAAAACAGTTAGTTAATAAAACAGTTAGTTTTAATTAGTAGCAAATCTATTGGAATGATTCTTAAACACTATGTTTTCACTCTGAGTTTGACAAACATGGTTTAATGAAATCTACAAGTAAGTGCAATAATTGCATTATTTTTTCATTCTCATTAATACTGAATGCCATGTGACATTTAAACACACTGGAGTTTTTAGCTCTGCTTTCCATAACTTAGTATGGAATAAATCATTATGAAATAATGTGTATTTATAAGGAAATATGACAATCCATGCAAAATCATGTTTGTTTATTCCCTCAAACAGGTTTCTGTAATCATATGTGGTATATCTGCTGTGTTCCTGTTGTCAGTAGGTTGTGTGAGTGGTGGCAGTGGTAGGAAATTTGCTATGTCCGTTATTAAGCATGTCAAAAAACTCCTTCATTTCTATAAATGATTTTGAAACAAACAAGTCAGACCCATTTTAATTATATTAGTGCTTACTTTAGCTATACCAGGTGAATGCTAGCCAACTGGAAAATATAAACTGAGTTTATTTGCATAAATGGTAGCTCCTTGTCATAGACTGTGCATTATGGTAATGCAGCGCTATGCAGAATTTAAGTTGTATTTTACAGTTGTTATTGAAAATATATTTGTGAACAGAAGTCAGGTGGGTGGAAAGTCAGTCATTGACTCTTTCTGCAGCATTTATTTATTGGGTTGATCTTGTATGGAACTGTCCAACCTTATGGCTCAGTTAATCCAGAACTTGACAGAGTAGTGATTGTACTTGTGGTCTACTTGGACTTTCATGTAACCATTGACTCCATCTTACACACAAGGCTGAGAATGGGGTGGTGGACGTGATACTCATGGTTACCTCAGCGAGATTTGAAAGAATCATCTTCAACAGGAAGAATGGAGTGAGGAGGAGCAGGCACAGGCATCAGAAGGAAGGACTAACAACTCACTGGATTTGTAAAATTATTTCACGGCTAAGAGAGTGGTGAGCTCATAATGGAAAGAAAATCCACAGAGACATTCAGCGGGTCATGTGATAGGAGAAGTAATGGTGAGGCAAATGTAGCTTGGAAGAGGGTTTGTGAGAGAGAGAGAGAGCGACAGAGAATTTTGACAGCACTTAAAGGGTGGACTAGGTTGGCTTATGTCGTTCTGCCTTCAAGTTAATGTAATGTTGTATATAGGTTTTATCATCAGTGGGTGTTTGTTCTGTATTTGCATTAGTCTGTCATATTTTCAGTTTGTATGACAGAACTTGCTCTGTATGTGTTGAAAAACTTCTATCAGAGTCTGCGTCATGTATTTTTGATTAGTGTGTGTGTGTGTGTGTGTGTGTGTGTGTGTGCTCGTACGTGCATATGCACACATGTGTATCCCTCTACGCAGCCCTTTGAGGTATAGACATGCATTGCTTCTTAAAAGTAATTGTATACTCTTGTGGTTTGACTACTGTAATTAGTTATGGTTCTTCTAATGAAGGTTTTATCAGATCCACAGTTTTTGGGTTAGATCTCTGAAAAAAACAGCTTCTGCCTGACTTTGTTAGGTAGTTTTCCTATTTTTTTATAGAGTCTTCGTAGTAGTTCAAGCCCTCTTGGGACGACCCCACTTATTGTAGAACTCCACATTTGCTTTGTTTCCACAGTTGCCTTTTTTGCCCTGGGAATAATCCTCAAAAATACTATTCTTTCCGTTTTTCTAACAAACAGACTTTAGTTATTTGTCTGTGCCCTGATCCTTAATCCCCAAGAACAGCGGTCCACAAAGCAAGCTTAGTTTTATCTAGCATGGTAACCTAGTTAGCTGGCAACCTTTATCTGGCCTATATTTAGTAGTGTTTCAAAGGACTATTTTCTGTATTTAAATGCCGTGCATTCTCTTGTAATGGTTTTAATTATCCTAATTTTAAATATGTGTTAAAACAGTTGTCAAAGTTATTTTTATAAATGTTTCAGTTTAAATACTATATGTAATATGCTCTACTTTTTTCTCAGTGTACTGTTGCTGTTGCTTGGCTAATGTTTCCTTGCTTGGTCTTGGAGGAGCTATTCCAGAGTCTAAACCATTTTTCTACATCAATGTGGCTGACATAGAAGTGCTGGAGACAGAGATTTCCTACGTAGCATGTAAGTAGTTCTGCTTTGTACTGTAGTAACACAACCCTGATTTTGTTAGCTCTTCCTTCGATGAACATATTGGTGAAGTGGAGACAAGAGTAATGAATAAAGTGCAAAATACATTTAAACCGTGCAGGTCACCTAGAGGATGGCATATATTTTGGGGAACTATAAGAAGGAACTGTAGTACCACCAAGATGGAAATGACAACAGTGGCCGTAATTACAGACAACTAATGATCTTTGCAGTCATGTGGCATGTATTAAGTACAGTTGTGTAGGCAATTTAGCATAATTGCCGATGCTCTAATGTGATCACTGTTGCACTTGTAATTTTAGGGGAACTCTGCCACAGGCTGAGGTCTGATGTACAGCCAGACTTTCATAGCTAAACATCCTTCCTCCTTAGCTGTACTGGCATGATCTTTCCCTATGGGAACTGCCAGCTTTGGTGGTCTTCCCTAAAGTTATGACTGCAGTATTGAACCCCATGATGAACATAGTACAGTTGTCCTGTCAGATAAGGTGGCAGGAGGAATTGTAGATGATGGGGGCAGCATGACTTTTAGGATTGCTGAACAATGCATGTTCTATGCCGGGATATAAGTTATAGTCTATAATGCTTGGATAAGATTTGGATAGAGGACCAGGTAGATGCTTCCAGAACATCTTGTGCACTAATACATTTTATGAAGGCAGTGGTGATAGCAATCGTGGAAGTAGAATAAATCCTGATTTTTCCTTCTAGGGTCTGTCCATGAACTCAGTGCTTTGCCGATTTAAGTATGCTTTGTTTTGATCCAGGCAACCATTTCTTGTTTTTAAGAAATGACAGAAAGAATGGATCTGTTTTCCTAAAATCTTTTGTTTTGTCTCATTATTACCACAGTTGCCTGTGCACATC
This sequence comes from Protopterus annectens, assembly GCF_019279795.1. Lineage (NCBI taxonomy): Eukaryota > Metazoa > Chordata > Ceratodontiformes > Protopteridae > Protopterus > Protopterus annectens. The sequence continues at coordinate 1,135,093,026 of NC_056745.1, forward strand.
TAAGAAGTGTAGAATTATTTTCCCATTGTTTGTGGAGTACAGGAAAAGTACAATTGACTAGCTTTGTTTACAGCCATTGCTGTGGTTAGTGGGACTAATAAGACTGTCTTCTATATATAATATGAGTCTGCTTTAAAACACTGACACGCAAAACACTGACGACGAGAACACCGAGACCGGAAGATCGACAACTGAGATGACCGACAATTTAAAAGCATGACACTTCACATGCCCGACAAACCACAATCCCGACAATCAACAAAACAAATACCTTTTTCGAAAAACACACACACACAACACAAGCGGAACAAAAACCTTACAAACCTACACTAAACCTTACATACACAACTATCTATGCACTAACCTTAACCCAAACCCTAACCCTAAGGTCCGTCACTATCGCACATTCACCTAACCTTAACTCACTTAACCCGCCTCTAACCCTAAAGTCTGTCACTATTGCACACTTACCTTAACATGTCGGTATTCTCAGCGTCGGGCTTTTAAACTGTCGGTCATCTCAGTTGTCGATCTTCCGGTCTCTGTGTTCTCGTCGTCGGTGTTTTGCATGTCGGCATTTTCAAGTAGACCCATATATATTTATATATATATATATATATATATATATATATATATATATATACACATAAATGTACATAAATGTAAAACCATGAGATGATTGCAGCACCCCACCAACAAGCTGAGCCATGGTAGTGGTCAAAATAAAGGCATAAAATTTACTTCATATCCTACTTGATAACTGCCACTCAACAATGCTCAGCTAACTTGCACAACTGATGGCAATATCAGTAGTGTTCGACATACGCTGGACTTTACCTTTGCTGTACAATCAGAAGTGCCATTTCTTGTTAGTTATATGTGGATACATGGACATAGAGGGGGCTCTGCCTGACCCATTGCACTAAGCACAATTGCAAAAAATTGTTTACTAAGTTCTTTTTGGACATGTATGTGGTATGTTTATCCATTTTTGACCAGACTAAATGTTGGAAATGGGAATATAGGACAGAGGAGAAAAGGAAAAGCAATTAGAGGGTAGAGCAGTAAGTGAGCAAATAAGGAATGAGCAGAATGGAGATGGGGGTTAGGAGAAATATTTTTTTCCTTTTTTGTGAAAAAGGTACATATTTATAAGAGAATGGAAACTTCAGGAAGGAAGGTAAGAGGGGAAGGTTAGGTAGCAGAGAAAGACACAAGACTAACAGGGTGTGGGTTAATCCAACAAGGGAAGTGGACCACAATACTGAAGGAGATATCAGACAGTCAGAGGAGTTGACAGTAGTGACGAAAAGATTCTTAAGCCAACAGGGGTGGGCATGTACACAAAAGGGAGGGGAACACCAGGCTGGGGGAATAAGACTAGGTATTAATACATATTTAAATGAAAAAAAAAAATGCTAAAATGTTTTTTTTTTCCAGTTAATGTATGTTTGCCTATGTCTTAAGTGATAATTTAATAAAGATGTTAAAAAAAGGATGACAAGGTATAACTATATGCAGTCTCTGCCAGCTGAGACACAGTATGAGATTACAACATCACCTTGGGTATTGTCACCATGAAGTCTTGGCTTAGAAGGTGGAGCTTGTGTACAGTAGGGATGCAGCTTACTGACAATATCTCCATATGGCCAATTCAGGCAAGCAACCGTAACATTCCTTCAATGTTAATTTGATATTATATGCTTGTATAAAAAAGCCTGAGCAAAATCCTTTCCTCGGGTAAAATATAGAATCCTGTACAACTTCTAAGCATGACTTTATCTGTGCTTTCTCAAGTTACTTGTGCAATCCAATTTTATCAGTTATGCATAAACAATAAATTCATTTTTTGGCAAACATATTTATTACAATTCACTGTCCATATTTTTACAGCTTGTATATGACCATTTATTTTTTATCTGTATTAGTATGTTAGTAAGGTCAAAAGGCTAACCCACTAGACAAAAGTTCCTCTTTCTTTAGGAGTGACCTGGGACCACTGGTTAGGTGCATACCTCTCAAATTGTCCACATTTGGTACATTTTGAAAGTTAAGAGGTTGAGAGGTATAGTTAGTAGTGACCTGCTCAGGGCTGCATAAGAGGCAAATGAAAACCAAAGAAATTGGTTACAGCTACTGGCTGAAGCTCATTAGTAGTCCATAGCCTTTCTTCTGCTGCACTAAACTGTCATTCACAATCAAGTCATCTTCATCACTGGAATGTCATCAAGGCAGCACTGTATTTGGAAAAAATCCCTGCAACATCGGATACATCACTTTCTAGCATACTACTACTAGTTCAGGCACCATCAGATAGTTATATCTCTACAGACCTTTGTGCATACTTAGTAGCAAATACTGTTTTGAAGTTTCTTCCATTTATAAGTACACTTGACTTGCCAATCCTTAGAGTTTGTTGATCAGAGATATGAAACTACTTTCTGTTGTTGTAAGTGGATACAGTATAGTACGTAAAACTTGGCTGATGGTCACACTATCCTTCCATAAATGTACACATTTCAAGCTTATCTTTTGGCACAAATACAGAGTGTCTGACTCTGCCACTGGTGACTGTAGCTTGAGATGCTGGTGGGCTGGCTAGGGAGAGGGGGTGGAATAGAATGAAGTGGCCAATGGCTAGTTGTACTGTCACAAGAGAGGATTTGTCAAACCAGATGCTGTTGTAACCTCAGATAGAGACTAGGTGCTTCACAAGTCTTTCTAGGGTAAAATTGGGATGGGGGCAATTATATCCTGACATCTTTGAAGAAGCTGCTGTCACAGCTATAGACTTTGACTGACTTGCCATACACACATGATGAATCCCAGCTCCATACTCATAACTCCTCATTGTTTCCTTTGCTCTGCTGAGCTAATATTGAGGTACCACAAAGTCCACTTCATAAAGGAGTTAGGAGGCCCACCTTGTGAAGTATCGTACACATGATTTTCCAGTAAGAAGGGAGTCTTAGGGGTATCTGGAATTGGATGAACATGGAAGCTGGGTAGCAGCTTAGGGAGAAAGATTAAAATCAAATCAAAGTACATGAATGAGTGAATACAAACATCTCCTTTGTTGCCTTTCTTTAGGATTGACAATATTGCTGTTGTCTACTCCATGTTACTATTTTTAATGTTCCATCATTTTCCATATTTTGCTAATCATAATGAACCTTTTTTTCAGTTGTTGCAGCTCCATTTGTAGCTTCGATCTCAGGCTGCTGAGCAAGCTTTGTGGGACTCAGGGTGACAGTTATCAATGTCAGATCCAGAAATTTATAAAAGTGGGCATCTAGCCATATAAATCACCTGTGTGTTAGGAGAAACCTCAGCACTGTAGGCAGTTGGCTGTAGCTCTCAAAAAGAGGGGACACGCACCCTGCACCCCCTGGGTCTGCCACTAATTGTGCTGGTTGTCTGTAGATTTGAGGCTATTATTTCTTTCACTGTTCCATTTCCTTAATGAATACAGGCACATCTGCCTTTGTTACAAAGCTTTATAGCTGTATTAGTGGCACCTACAGTGATTTGATAGAATGCCATCTTATGATTACTCTGTGTATATGCTGTCTTTTAAACAGGTGTCTTCCTGATTACTCCCCCCCCCCCCTGTCCACAGACACACACACACGTCCAACACCTGATTTCTACCTTCACATATTACTGACACTTTAATTTCATATGTAATCTGTTAACATTACTGGTGGTCACCAAAGAAGACAACAAATGTAGCTGCATCAGTGCCCAGTTCAATCTTTAATTTCAGTCCAACTACTTTTATAGCGATGCACTGTATTTGTCCATTCCTGTCCAATAATGTATATAGTATCATGCATTGCTGACTTTTTTTAGACTAAATTCCACAGCACCTCTCATTGCTACCTCGTGTGTTTTGTCTGACCATTTGTTCATTCTGCTTTGTCTTGCTGTTATCTTTCCAACCTCCTTACCACCCATTATCTTATGCAGTCAATTATTCTGGCATTTGTGGTAGTATTTTTATATGTTTTTCATGTGATGAAGTAGCAGTCATTTGCATTATGATAGGTTTGCAGCAATAAATACACACTTGTTTCTATTTAGCTTACTATTACTTGCCTTTGGTTATAGTTCCACAGAATTCATTTTAGCTGCTTTTATGTCAATGGCATTGTTCAGAGCTTTTTCTAAGGTTATATGTCTTTTGATGATGACCACTTCTTATGTACAACAGCAGTATGATTTTGTCCTCAATTGAATCAGTCAGCCCCATTTTAAATTATTTTTGTTCTTATAATCTATACAATCACACCATTTTTTCCTGATATGTGGATATTCATCCTAAAGATTTATTTTATTAACCCTAAATATTTCTGTAATGACCTCTGTCCTTAGGTTCAAGTAATTTTGTTGAAGCTTACTTTTTCTATAGCTACTCTTCTTCTGTGCCTGCTGGCAGTCAGCTCCACAATTCCTTGAACCCATTCACATTTCTGCCAGTGTGGAGCCCCACCATGATGGCAAAAGCAAACTGTAGTGGGTTCATAGTGTAGTCTGCCATGCAGATGGTTTCTGCTTTCACTGGCTTCTACCATTTCCAGCAATGAGGGCATTTCTGTAGGCCGTAACCCCTTCCCTGGTGGTTGACATATGCATCTGCATAACAGGGACCTACTATGTTATTCACATCTCTATGCTTGCTTCCGTGCACATGTTAATGGGAACCACCATCACCATCTTGGTAGAGCACAGGTAATGCCCATAGTCCTGGTGATTTTGATGCTTTGTAAACACCCAGTTTTCTGATGGCAGTTGGCTGACAAGAACTGCTACCCCATCTCCCCAAGATGGAAGAGCTGGCATTGGCTGACCACTTCCATCTTAATCCCCTGGCTGAATGTTCCAGCTCATTCGCTGAAATGCAAATCATCTGTATCGTAGTCGGGACTTTATCCCTGTATGCTGCAGAACTGAGCTTGAAGTTTGATTATGAGTTGGACTTTTATGCATACCTCTCAACGTCTTTGTTCAAGAATTTTGGACAAATCCAGGAATAATGGAGGACGAAGACCCAACTTTTAAATATTATTCTAATGCTTGTAAAAAAAAGTTAGTAGGACAACAGGTTTTGCATCAACATGCATATTTTGATCATTAAGAAGTGTTAAAATGACTGGCATTATTGACTGACTATAATCCTCAGTAATTTATTTGAATGTGAACTAAAGAACTGCCAGAAAACTCGCTTTATTAAGTCTTGAGCACCTTGGCAACGTGCTTTTTAAAGACTTCTAAAATCATTTCAGTTATAAAACTACTAACATGTGACCTAATAAATTCATCAACAAATCAACTAAAACACCAACTATAAAAAATAAAAGTTGGACAGTGAAACTTATTCAATTCACTGAATAAATAAATACACTTAACTATTTAGCTGTATAACTGTATAATGCCTTCCTGTTTAATTCATTATTTAACCCACCAGACTTTAAATTTTAAAATAAGATCTGCTTCCTTCCTGAGCACCACTGTTTCAACTGCACCATCACACCTGACATCTGGATTTGCTGTACTTGCTTTAATAACACGTATTTCCCCGTGTGTCTGTTTTTATATCACTAATGTGTTCTTGCAGTCTTACCTTAAAATTCTTTTTTATCTGACTAATATAGACTACTCAGTCAACATATTAAAAAGGCCACAACTTTAGAATTACATGTATAAAAAAATACGTTAGACAGATTGTTTTGTATTAATCTATTCTAGCTTCTTTGTGACGTTTATTTTTACTACATCTGCCATAGGGAAAAATTCCATGTGGCACCATTCTACTGGGCAATATGTTCACTATTTTGTAATACCTAAACGTTGTCATGTCTTGAATATTTTTGCCTCTTTTATAAGCGACAACCAATTTAAGATATTCTCTATTCTGTTGTTCATCATCTTTCTGTATTGTCCAGCGTTTTCTTAACAATGATTAAGCTACATTCGTAGATGTACCATATTCTGTTACAAAGTACATAATCTTTTTTTTTTGGTGTACGATCTAATGTTTTATTTCCCTCATACTCGGGCATAGTAATTTTTTCTCTCTCTATTGCATGCTTCAAAATACGCTTCCTTAATTATTTCTAATTGTAATTTCTTTCTTAGTCAGTTTTACCATACTCCATAGCAATGTCTTTTGGCTTTTCCTGGTTAGGGGGTCACCACAGCGGATCACCGGTCTGCATATTGATTGGCAGTGGTGTTTATATGGTGTCAAGTTGCCAGCCCAGTGCACAACCTTTGGAGAAGGCACACACATACACACACCACCTACCTGCATGTCTTTAAAACTCACTCGACCACAGGGAGGACATGCAGACTCTGCACAGAAGGCTCTCTGGCCGAGAATCGAACCGGAGAACCTCTTGCTGTGAGGCCACAGTGCTAACCACTGTACCACCATGGCTGACTTTTACCATACTCCATACTTCTTTCAAAAAAGCCTATAATTTAGCTAATTCTTAAAAATCTGCTAATGGTAGAGGTCTTAATTAACCAACTTCTGAATGTGTGTTTCAGTTAAAAACTTCAACCTTACTCCATTATTTAACTTTAGCATCCAAATATATATTTGTGTTTTATATTGCTGTATCTATAGATATAGAGCTATATAGTTGTGTGTGTGGTGTGTATTTATATTTATGTATATCTTTCTATCTCTCTCTCTCTCTCTTTGTGTGTGTGTGTGTGTGTGTGTGTGTGTGTGTGTGTGTGTACATATATATATATATATATATATATATATATATATATATATATATATATATATATATATGTACACATAGGTATCTGTTAGAACGTCGAAAGCATGGTTCATCGAACCGTTCTTTGACGAACACACTTTAGCGAAAGTGCATAACATCAAATATGTACTTTCGCTAAAGGAGACTGAAAAAAGGAGAAAACATGCTGTTTGCATGTTTTGTTAGTTGTACATCAACATATACTGTTGCTGTACAGCTAACAAACCTCTTGGGGAGATCGCGGTACAGTGGGGATGAGGGAATATTCCCTTTTCCCCATTGTAGTGCGATCTCGGAGTTAGAATATTAAATTGGGGGGGACGCAGCCCCCCCTCCCCCACATGGGTGGTGGAGGGGGGGCTTGCCCCCCTGCAAAATACTGTTTAGAGGTTGTTAGTCTGGTTTTTGCCGATTACAAAAAACGGCTTTTGCAAAAGTGCGCATTCGATATAGTGCATTTTCGCTTTTATGGGCTTCGATGTTGTTAGATCGATGTTGTCTGCTTTCGATCTAACAACATAGACCCATATATATATATATATATATATATAATGTTAAGTTGTCAATCTCGCCTTCATTCTTGCTTGATGGGTTCGGAGCCGATCCCTCGGCTCCGACTCGGCACTTGCTTTAGCTCGAGAACTCCTTTTACCAGCTCGAGGCAGCCCCATATCCCATGATGCAAGGCAGGAAGTACCTAGATCTCGTTTGCCGCTTCGCTTGGGAGGTCTTCTCTTTACCAGCTCCTGGTAAGTAATTCACATTTGTGACTTTTAAGCCCCTTTTTAGTTAAAAACTTTTTGTTTTGATAGTTTAACTTTAAATTTAACTGTTTCTGACAGAAATCCCTGTCTCTTTTAATTTTTTTTAGTCAGTTAATTTCCCTGTCCCATCCCCCCCCCTGTTAGGGTGTGTGTGTTGGTATTTTTTACTAAATACCTTTTTGGTATTAGTTTAATTTAATTGGACTGGTGTGTGTGTGTTTTTGTTAGGCACCATGTCTAAAGAGAGGGTTTCAGGTTTTAAGAAGTGTGACTCGTGCTGTCAGAAGATGTCTCTGACAGACGGTCACACTTCTTGCCTGTACTGTTTAGGCCCTCTTCACCTGCAGGACTCCTGTGCTATTTGTCACTCCTTCAGCCAGAGAGTCCTGCAGGAGAGAAGAAATAAGTTGATTCTCAGGGGTCTTCTTAAGCCGGAGGGCTCTCCGGCTAAGTCGGCCCCACAAAATCAACTAAATCTGCCAAGACCCAGGCTTCTGTTTCTAAGCCTGTGGCCTCGGCTCCGACTCGTATAGAGTCGAGATCTGCTTCGGCTGGAGCCGATTCTGGATCCACTAAGCTTTCGGCGCCGATGGCTATCGGTGCGAATCTGCTGACCACTGTGGTGTCGGTTCCGACCGGCTCCGACACCCACGCACGGCATCGGTGTCGGCTCCGATCGGCTCCGACACCCATGTGGCACAGGCATCGGTGTCGGCTCGATCGGCTCCGACACCGTTACTGTGGCTGTATCGGCTCCGGCTGGAGCCGATACATCGAGCGTTCTGCCAGCTCCGAAATCGGTGCCGACAGGATCAGTAATATCGGCTCCGATGACCCATTCCAGGAAGAGGTCGAGGTCTCCTTCCTTGGAGCCGATACTTTCGGCTCCGGCCTCGCCTCTTCTTTCGGAACGGAGCCATCGGAGCCGATCTTCAAGGTCATCCAGGTTGTCAGACCATGACCTAGAGAGAGTGGTCAGTAGATTGCTCAAGTCACAGGTACTGGCCCAAATGCTACACAGTCCATCTCAGCAGACGACTGTTGGTCCACATCCCGTTACAGTTCCTCCTTCAACTCTACCCCAGAGCTTGGAGTTGGAGTCTTCGGGCATGGTTACTGCTATGGCTGGAGGACGGATACCCCCTTCTGTTCCTTCAGCCCCTACTCTTATCTCCTCTTCCTTAGAGGGATTCGGTGGTCGGGCTTCCATGGTCTCCTCCGAGGGGGTGAGTGGCATCGGACCCTTGTCCGAACCCGCTCTTCCCCTTGGAGCCTCGGCCTTGGTGAGCTCGGCTCCGACATCTGCCTCGGAGACTTCCCTTTCGGTGGCCCCTGGAGTTCCTAGCTCTTCGGAGCGGGGCCTCTCGGACCTGCCTGGGAGGGGAGCATTCGAGGTGATGAAGAGTGTACTGGCCACTGGTATCAGTCAGCAGTCTCTTCCCGTGGCTCCTCCCTCTATTGTACCTGTTGACATCTCTGCCACTTCTCTTGCTACAGGACCCAGAGATCCTCCACCTCAGGTTTCCCCATTGGGAATTTCCCCCTCTTCCGAGGATTCTCCTGATGTTTCGGGAGATCCTCCTAGGAAGAGGACTTGTAAGAGGAAACATGTAGACTCCCCTGAGTCTGTCACTTCGGATACTGACTTTGATGAGTCAGAGGGATCCCTAGATCCCCTCTGAGGATGTCTGCTTCTCAGACAACCTAGAACTTCTGAAACAGAGGGAAACTGGCCCACCAACAATCCCTCTGAGGATGAGTCAGTATACCTAGAGGCGTTTGGATCTCGGCCCTCCACCTCCTGGGTGTCTCCGCCTTTCGCCCCCCTTAGGCGGGTTATTGCACGAAGGCGTGGACAGCTCCTGACTCTGTAGAGCCAGTCCCTAGGAGGCCTTCTAAATTTATAACTGCCCCTAGTGACAAACAATTCCTTACCAAGGGTGTCCCGCTGATGCCATGGTGGTGGCTGCGGCCACCAAAAGGAACTTGCAGATCCTTCCGTGCCGTCCATCCTCCTAATAAGGACTCTAGGACCATGGATAGGTACGGCAAGCGGATGTTTTCCTCAGCGACCTTTGCTATGCGTTCGCTGAATTATCTTTGTCACTTCACCAGACTCCAGAGAGATATCCTGAAGGAGCTGGGAGAAGTAGTTCAGGATCCTACAGCTGCAGGGGCCCAAGAAAAGATTGCTTCGCAGCTAGGAACCCTCAATTCCATTGCTAACTCCTCCATGCGGCTAATATCTTATGCTGCTGATGGAGCGAGTAGAGCCGCAGGCACAGGTGTGGCTCTTAGGCGCCAAGCCTGGATGCGGCTATGTGATTTTGCGGATCCCTTTAAGGCGTCCTTCACAAATTCTCCCTTTGATGGGTCAGCTTTGTTTGGCCCTCAGGTGAAGGAAACCTTGACCAGGTGTGAGCAGGACGGCAAGACTCTTTCTGCTGTTGGAGTCCGTTTTTCCACCCCTTCTAGGCCTTATCCCAAAGGACAGAAGGGTGGGAAGATGTGGTTCCGTAAATCCCAAGGAGTCACGCCGGATTCACGTGGTCAGTTTACCCCTAGAGGCAGAGGGGGTAACAACAACACACGCCGCTCTAGAGGCAGAGGGGGTCCGAAGAATCAGGGCAACAGGGAGTCCCTTCCTGAGAAGCCCTTTCAGCATCCCTGAGGTGTTGCCCGGCTGTCCCTCCTTGGAGGCAGTCGGGGGAAGATTATCACTGTACCCAGAAGCCTGGCATTCCCTCACTCAAGACAGATGGGTACAGTCGATCATATCCAAGGGTTACATAATTCCTTTCGAGGTAAGTCCCTTTCCCTCAAGTTCCCTTCCAGATGTACCACCCGGTCTAAGGGACATTGCAGAGTCAGAGATCGCAAAACTACTGCAAAAAAGAGCCATTCAGCCAGTCACAATAGACCATTCAGAGCCCGGAATCTACTCGAGGTTCTTTTTGGTCCCCAAAAAGACGGGAGACTGGAGACCAATATTGGATCTCAGCAGACTCAACAAGTCTGTCAGGAAGACAAGATTCCGAATGGTCACTCTTCAGTCAATTCTGCCCTTCTTACAGAAGGACAACTGGATGTGCTCAATAGATCTTCAGGATGCGTACTATCACATCAAAATTCACAGACGCTCCAGGAGATTTCTCCGCTTTCGGCTGGGGTCCAGTCATTTCCAGTTCAGAGCCCTGCCCTTTGGTCTCACTACAGCCCCAGAGTGTTCACCAAATGCATGGCAGTGGTCACGGCTCACCTGAGACGTCAAGGATTCCAGGTGTTTCCGTATCTCGACGACTGGCTCCTGTCAGCCACCACCAGGCATCAACTTATACAAGCCAGGGATTACACAATAGACCTTTGTTCTCATTTGGGCATCTCAGTCAACTACAAAAAGTCATCCTTATCGCCCTGCCAGTCTATTACCTTCATAGGCGCAAACTTAAACACTGTTCGGATGTCAGCTACCCTTACAGAACAAAGAGTTTCAGACATTCAGACTCATGTCAGGATCATTCTGGCCAGCAAGAAGGTACAGGCCAGAATGGTTCTAAAGGTGTTAGGTCTTATGGCTGCGGCCATCACTCTTCTTCCCTGGCTCGATTCTACATGCCTCCTTCAGTGGATGCTGTTCACACAGTGGTCATACCAGCAACTCCCAATGCGTCACCAGATTCTGGTGACACAAACATGCAAAGAACATCTTGCTTGGTGGATCACATCGTCTCAGGTTCACCAAGGCAGGTGCTTTGTATCTCCGTCCCCGATAGCCACTGTCACCACGGATGCCTCCCTGATCGGGTGGGGGGGTCATTATCAGGGCAGGATGGTTCATGGGACGTGGCAACCGTTCGAGTACCATCTGCACATAAATGTCCTGGAGATGAGAGCAGTGCTTTTAACGTTGCAAGCCCTCAACGACTTTCTTCCCGTAGGGACAATTGCAGTCCACACAGACAACATGTCTGTAGTTTGGTATATCAACAAACAGGGCGGAACCAAGTCCTACCCCTTGTGTCGAGAAGCGCTCAGACTATGGCAATGGGCGATCTCCTCTCATCGGTTTCTGGTAGCAACGCATATCCCTGGGAAAACCAACATTATAGCGGACAGATTGAGCAGAGCTATTCTCATGCCTCACGAGTGGTCTCTCAAGCAATCCATAGCGGAAGAGATTTTTCTGGAATGGGGTCGTCCATGTTGCGATCTTTTGCTACTCCCAAAACAGCAAATGTCCAGACTTCTTCAGCCTCTTCCCTCTATCAGGCCATCCCCAGAGACGCTCTGACCCAGGATTGGCCCCAGGGACTTCTTTATGCCTTCCTCCTTTTCCTCTGATCCCTCAGGTGATCCAGAAAGCTACCGCTTTGAGAGCCAAATTGATTCTCATTGCCCCTTACTGGCCTCGACAAGTTTGGTTCCCGTTCCTCCATCATCACCTTTTGGTGCAGCCGTGGCATCTGGACCCAGTGCCAGATCTACTGATTCACCAATCCGGTCAGCTGCACCGGTCAATCCCTTCTCTCAACCTCACAGCATGGTTGCTCCACTTCCTTCCTTAGCCAGGCTTCCTTTGATCTCTAACCCTGTTAGAGACATCATAGTAGCTTCACTAAAATCCTCTACCAGGAGGATTTACACAAGCAAGTGGAAACGTTTCTCTTATTGGGCTAAGGCCCAAAATATTGATCCTTTTACTGCCCCTGTTCAGGCAGTTCTGGACATCTTAGCAGAGATTTTCCATGCAGGCTCCTCTTCTTCCACAGTCAGAGTTCAGTTGGCTGCTATTTCTAATTTTCATGTCGGGATAGCAGATCATAATATTATGTCCCATAGGCTCTGCAGGGCCTTTTTGAAAGGAATTTTCCTACTAAAGCCTCCAATTAGGAATCCTCCTCCTCAGTGGGATTTAAATTTAGTGCTGACATCCTTGATTCTTCCCCCCTTCGAGCCAGCTGTTTCTTGTTCCCTGAAATATCTTTCTTGGAAAACTTTATTCCTAGTGGCTATTACATCTGCCAGGAGGGTGTCTGAACTTCATGCTCTTTCGGTTCGACCCCCCTATTTGATTTTTCACAAAGACAGAGTATCTTTGAGAACTAATCCATCCTTTTTACCTAAGGTCGCTTGAAAAACAATCTGAATCAATCTATTGATCTCCTGTATTTTTCCTAACTATTCAGATAGAGCTGAACAAAAGCTACATTATCTTGACGTCCACCGTCAGCTTAGATATTATTTGGACAGAACAAAAAATTTAGAAAATCTGATCAACTTTTTGTTTCCTATGCGGATAATAAAAAGGCCTTCCTGTTTCTAAAGTGACTTTGTCCAGATGGCTTTCTTCGGTCATCACTGAAATTTATACGATCAGGGGAAAACAGCTGTGCTCAAAACCTAAAGCACATTCAACTAGGAGTTTAGCTACTTCTACAGCTTTTCAAGCTAGACTGCCTTTAGACACTATTTGTGCAGCGGCCACTTGGGCCACTCCTCACACTTTTGTTTCCCATTACAAATTGGACTTGGCCTCCAGGGACAGAGCCAGTTTTGGCTCTACAGTCCTCAAGAGTTTGTTCCATTGAGCCACCCAGGATAGAGGTGCTAGGGACGCGGTCCCATCAAGCAAGAATGAAGGCGAGATTGACAACTTAACATTAAGAAGTTATGTACCTACCATAACGTTCCATGTTAGTTGTCTTCTCGCCTTCTTTCTTGCGATCCTCCCTCCTTCCCCCTGGCCTGGACAGACCTTGTATAAGAAACTATAATGCTAAAGACCATTCAGACCTGGTCCTTTTTCCATTTGTAAGTTTCTTCTTCTTTTGGGAAGTATTGTTTATGCTTGGTGTTATTGCCCTTTTGTCAACAAACGAGATCTGGGTACTTCCTGCCTTGCATCATGGGATATGGGGCTGCCTCGAGCTGGTAAAAGGAGTTCTCGAGCTAAAGCAAGTGCCGAGTCGGAGCCGAGGGATCGGCTCCGAACCCATCAAGCAAGAAAGAAGGTGAGAGAAGACAACTAACATGGAACGTTATGGTAGGTACATAACTTCTTATTTAAAATATATACACCTGTGTGTGTGTGTGTGTGTGTGTGTGTGTGTGTGTGTGTGTGTGTGTGTGTGTGTGTGTGTGTAAAATTGTCAGTAATCAACCAGAAATTTAAAAAAAAATGTGAAGGAGGCAGCAAAAATATGAGGCAAAATCTGTTTTTTTTTTCTGTGAAATCAGGGACAGATGGTAATACTTTTGTATTGTTGGTAAACAATGACCAGTATGTCATAGCAACTGTCTTCTACAGAAAAGTAGGAACCTTCATTGCACCTTCAAGGTGTTTTCACATTAATGTTCAGTTTTTCCTACATAAAATAATCATTTTTCATCAGTTTAAAAAGTGGTCATACTTGCTGTATAAATGGCAGAACTGTCTCCCTGTGTATTTATTTTCCCTTATTTAGAGCCTTTTTCCTTTTAGTAATAAATAACATTTTTATTCAGAAGATCCCCTTGTAATGCTTGTATAATCCATATGCATACACGCAAAAGTTTGCACATAAACAACTTTTATGTATTTGTTGTTAGGTGGATTTTAATTGATGTTCAGAATTTATAGAGCTATGCCGGAATGTTATTTATATTTAATTTCATTTTTACTTGTTGGCACTTTCAAATGCTTCAGCATGTTGTCTTTTTTTTTTTTTTAACAAGAAACATCTTTATTACCGTCACTTAGTACACAGGCAGTCATACATTTATATAAATGAAAACAAACCTCACTGACCCAGTCCTAGTTGCAAGCATTTTACATCGCAAACCATACTGACACTCCAAGTTGCAAACATTATACATCGCTTATAATCAGCATGTTGTCTTGAACAAGTAAAGATTTCTGCCTTGTGGGTTTAGGTAAATGAATATAGTTAAAATGTGTTATTCAGCTACCTGTTGAAAATATGTTATCTGCCTGACATATTTCCAGTGAATTAAACATATACCATTTCATATGTAACATACAAACAATGATAATAGCAGTTAGAGTAAAAAAGAAATTAACCTGTTGTAACATAATCTTTTAACAGCTCAACCGCACCCCAAAGTTTCCAAAAATTTGTCTCCTTAAGCCAACTTCCTTTCATTATATTGTTTTTATAAAACAGCAGTCCATGCCTTCAAACAACAGACTTCTTAAAGCTGTGCATAGATAAATCATTCTACCCAGCTGTGTTTGTGCATGTGCCATGGAAGCAATTTATTAGCAAATGGAAATTTTCTTAGCTATCCTGACTTCCTGCTTGTCCTACTTGTCTATTAACAACATCCGCTGAGCATGGGATCACACTTTATTTCCATTTTCTGGCAATTGCATTTTTAGCTTATGTCATCACAATAAACATCATTGCTTTCTCAGTTTTAATTGACTGTATTTGCTTATTGTATGCCATCAAAAACAGTTTGTGGTGTAGTGTCATTTCACATTGTAGTACCACTAGTATTCGGCCTCCCAACTGTAGTTTAGAGTCCTGTAACTTGGAATCTAAGCAGAAATATGTTCCTACCTCTTCGGAGTCTTAATCTTGACATCTCCAGCATCTAAAACTTGCATTGGGGAATGGGGAATTTGTTAGACTTAATCAAAGTGGTATATAAAAATACTTAGACATCTTCATGCAAAGATCCTTAACCTCCTCTGAGGTGTTTGCATAATGAGGCAAATGATATACCAAAGACCACATAGAGGAATCACTGTCAATGTCTGCCAGTTCCTGCCCTTCCTACAGCAGATTATATCCATCCAACTTAACCTCCTTCAGAGCCTTGCATGGTCTGCTAAACAGTCTTTTCATTTTTGGTGCTTACAGTCTTGCTTCTGATATCATAGATAACCATCACTGGATGAATTTTCTCAATGCATTTGTTATATCTAACTACTTAATCCACTTCAAACTCCATTTTCACTATGTCTCCTAGAGTACATCTGTTGAACACCTCTGCCCAAGTACTCCAGTCACCTGCCCAACCACCCATCAAAGCTGTTTGCAAAAGGTTAACTCCCATGCAGCTGTCATCTTCACAAAGCATCGTCATGATATCACACCTGCTGTATTCATTTGGCAGCAGGAAGTTCAACCAAAGTCACAATGCTTGCTTGCTTGCTTACTAAATGGTTTTACCACTTGGAGTGTTTACTTAGTCAAATAAGGGGGTTCAGTTTCTCTCCTGTTTGTCTTTTATTAATGTTGACTGTTTCCACCAAGCATTATAGGTCTTCATCAAGTATGAGATTATTTTGGCCATCTTCAGAATATAGCTGAGGATCTGAGACATTTAAATCTCCACTTCCCTTGACATTACCAGCTTTTCCATGACACCCAAAACTTGTTTCTGTCCCAGATAAAATTTGTTATTGTGTTCTTTATTGATCTCAAAATTATTTGTGGGTGCTTATTGGGAATGCTTGAAAAACATATAGAAGTATTGTAACCTCTGATCTAATCCCAGCCCTAACAATTTCTACCTTCTGAAGTTATCCTTTAGACTTTTTGTCAGTTATTCATATGTTTAATTAATGAAATAATAATGAAGCAGTTTCCCATACTCTCAGGTGCTTTAAGTGAGGAGACTCTCACAAGAAAGAGAACGGAGTCTTTAGGGTGTATTTGTTACTTTAATCTTATATCCAGATAGTTTAGCAAAAATATCTGGACCTCTAAGTAAAACTGGCAAATCCACCTTTGGCCGAGTTAAAGTATAGCAATACATCATTCACAAAAAGTGGTATCTTAAACTTACCATTTTCTGTCCTGTAATCACACAAAATCAATTAGCTAAGTCACTAACAGTTGAGAGCGCATAAGAGACAAGATTGGGAACATCAGATATCCCGAGTTGGGTTCCATTGTTTAACTGAAAAGGTAAACCAGGCTTGCATGAGTCTTTCCAGTGGCCTACAGTCCAATATAAATTACCATGATTGTCAACAAAAATCTGATAAAATCTGACGATCACCATAACTGTAGTCAGATAGTTCATCCAACATTCTTCCATCATTGTCACAGATTGTACCCTTTTTCTTTGATTCTGCACAGAGCATAGTTTTTCTAAGTATGCTATCTTATCCCTAATTTAGTAGATTTTATTCAGTGGCCACAGCAGCATCAGTACATCGTCCTTCAGTTTGTTTAACTCAAATCTGACCAGTGCATGCTTTGGCGTATCTCCAGTTACATTCTGAGCCCTCATAATACTCTTTCAGCTAGCTGACTCGTTATTTAACATGCATACAACCCATTCTAGACAACCTAGTTTAAATGTGTGTCACACAGTCATTAACTCCCACCTTCTCAGGAACTAAGATTGTATAGATATTTTTCCTTCAAGCTATATCTTCACCAGCCACTCCTTGGCATAGAAAAATAAAGCCCTGACTAAGTCAAAGTTAACCCAGTTCTGAATAGTGGCTCAGGTGCTTGTTCACAGGTGTTTACTGGACTAATGACCACAAGGGCCTTTTTAAGCCTAGCCATGCAACCCAAATCTGACAAGTTCTGCTAACCTTGATAAGTGTAAGTGGGCAATTTGAATATGAAATATTTACAAGTGGGGGCCAAGGAGATGAACCATTTACAGGCTGCCTGTGCCCATTAAAGACATAGGTGCCAAACAAGGGATACATTTTCTGTTCCCCACCCATTTGTCCAAGTTACACTTGAATTGTGTTAGGGAGGAACTCTGCTTCACATGGATGGGGAGCCTGTTCCAGAGAAGGGCAGTCTCTAGGATATATATATATATATATATGTCTCTCCAGCATGTCCTTTTTATATCACAGTCAAGGTCTAAGTCTTTAGAACAGGTAATCCTGGTGCTGTTTGTTTGATGCAGGAGGTCCATCTGGGTGAGGTCTAACTGCCTTGTATGCCAGGCATAGATTTCTCCTCCACAGCCTGTAGGAGACCAACTACAGAGGTAAGGCTTTGAGGCAATCTCTATAGGACATGTTACTTACACTCTGTATTCTTTTACTGAAGAACCTCTGTGGACATTCCAATTGTTGGATGTGCCTGGTTACGTACGTACCAAAGGGAGATTGTACTCAATGACAGCTCTGATGAATGCTGAAAATAGTTAAACAATGACTCCTTATACCTAGATACCATACCTTTGTTTATAGGTTGCACAACATAAAATGATTTCCTCATTACTGTAGACACATGATGGTCAAAGGCTAGATTACTGTCTGTGTGTCCCCAAATCCCTGACAATTGGGTCAACTCTTAGAGGTGTTTTGTCAGTATGGTAGTTACCAGGGCTGGATGACTTTCTGAAGGATACTGTTGTGCATTTTTTGGCATTTAGTTTTAGTCCGTGGCACTGATGTAGCGATTTGCCTGTGTCAGCCCTTCTTGGAGAACATTTGTGCCAGTGGTGGATTCTTTGACTGCTAATTATTTGCAATCATCTGAAAATTTAGTCAGCCAGAGACCATTGACATTGGCGTTGACATCAGAAAATTAAATGCCAAAAAGGAGCAGTCCCAGGACCCGTCCCTGAGGGACTCTGCTTGTGATTAGCCTCTTTGTAGAGGTGGTCTCCCAATTCTAACTTTCTGGATCCTGTCTGTGAGCCAGTTGCCTATCCACTGGTGACATAAGGATTTTATATGTATCCTCTTGAGGTTTTTCAACAATGCCCGAGTGGTGTATTGTATCAAATGCCTAGGTCAGGGTAGGCAGTGTAAACCATTTTGCTCTCATCCATTGCTTTGGTGACCTTCTCAAAGAAATCCATCAGATTGAGTAGGCATGACCTGCCCTTGATGAAAACAAATTGAGTTGGGTCCATTGTCTGGAAGTTTCCCATGTTATTATCTCCATGACAATTATTTCCATGGTTTTGCATATGAGACTGGTGAGACTTATGGGTCTGTAGTTTTCACGGTCAGTATATGGCCCATCTTTGTGATGATGGATGACAGTTGCTGTTCTTCATTCATGAAGACACAAAGCTTGTTTGCATACTACAGTTAAATAGCAATTCCAGAGGGACAGGTCATGTTTCTTGCTATTTAGAAGGCATCCTTGGATAATGTCTGGGCCCACTGATGCAGTGTTCTTGGCCTTCTTGGCCTTAGAGCATTAAGGACCTGTTACCTAGTGATAGTAGGAGAGTTGTATTTGATGGTGTTTCCTGAGGGAAGATTGAGGGGGAGACAGGGGTAGAGTTGGAGCTGAATTTGGCTGTCACTAGGTTTGCTACATCTTCTAGGTCAGTATAGGTGGCTGCATTAGCAGTCAGTTATGTATTGCCTTTCACGTTGCGGACATAACTAAAGAATGCCTTGGGGTTGTCCCTGGCCTGGAAGATCAAACTAACTTCAAATATGGCTTTGGTGGACTTCATTTGGCCTTGGAGTTGTTTGTTTAGTTTGAGTTTGCTTTTATTCTGCTGCGTTCTACACCTCCTAGTTCTTTGCCATGAGTTTTTTTCTTTCTGTTATACAGAGTATTGATGATGTGATTCCATCAGGGTGGCTTGTCTTTTGAGTTAGTTCTGTACTTCTTGGTGGGTACAGCTGCCCCTATTAATGGGTCTATATCACTTTGTCGAATCTCAAGTCATCAAATACGTCTTTGTCAAACACATATTAATCGAATCTCCTAATCAGCGAACAGACTTTTTAGCAAAAGTTTTCCTAGGACAAACCAACAGTAGTCCACCCTAGCAAGCAAGAACAAAATCATAAATCTTTAACACCTACCCAGGTGGGTGCCTATACCCCCCACAGACCCCTAACTAAATATACCAACTCCAAGATCACACTACAGTAGGGAAAAGGGGAAATTCCAGATGGTGGCCAACTGTTGTTTTGCCCTAGGAAAATTTTCACTTAAAAAGTCTGTTTGCTAATTAGGAGCTTCGATAAATAGATATTTGACCAAGAGGTATTCGCTGATGTGGGATTTGACAAAGTGATAAAGATGCCTCTATGAATATGGTTGTATACGGTTTTTATAAACATTTCCAAGTAAGCAGCAGTGTTCTCAGGTTTATGAGCACTTGAAATTTTGCCAGGTTTACACTTAATAGTAAGAAATTAGCCTTAGAGAAATTCCTGAATATTCCAGAGTTAGCTGGTGTTCTAGGTTTTATCTTTACTTTAGAGGAGACCATTTTTGGTTTGACCTTTCCAGTGAAAACATTACACTAGGGGTTGTG
The DNA here is from genome assembly GCF_019279795.1 of Protopterus annectens. NCBI lineage: Eukaryota > Metazoa > Chordata > Ceratodontiformes > Protopteridae > Protopterus > Protopterus annectens. Next base: position 1,135,112,788 of record NC_056745.1, read on the forward strand.
CAGCACACTGCCATATTATTGAGGGCCCGATCCAGTTTGTTTGCACACCAGGTCAGTGTATTGACAGTCTGGTCCAGGGAGTTTATGTTGATAAAATCCAGGAGTCTCTGTGCCTGTAGGTTTGGAGTCATATGATTCCCATTTAGTAGTGGGGTAATTAAATTCATCCATGAATTTGATATTGGGTTGTATGGTGAGTGTTTTTAATAAGTTTAAATACATATTATGGGTTTCCTGGGTCATAAAGGTGCTTGTAAGCTCTGAAGGGAGGATAACAGTATGTGACCACTGCTGGCTCACCCATCCTGCAGGGAAGGATGCAGCTGTGGCTTGCCAAATGGGTGACACCTATCGGGGGCACTATGTGTCTACCACATGAAGTTTGAGTTTGTTGAGCCTCTGATGCCCTGTCCAAGTTGCACTGTGAGTTATGGGGTATTCAGCATGTGGAGACATGTTTCCAGTCAGATAGCAACTATAACAGAGCTCAGAGGATGTGCCATGGGAAAGAAAGAATCTCCACCAGGGGAGGCGTTAGGCCACCCCACATGGCTAACACAGCTAGCCTGGTCCCTACCAACTGACTCTCATGAGCGAATGGCAGATTCCCAGGCAGGAACAAATAGGCTGTAGGTCTCTCACCTCACCTGGGAATCTCCATCTAATGTGACTGCTGTACAAATGAGCCGACTTGATACAGGTCAAGGAGCCATTAGGCTCAGTCATGCAGGGATTGAGGGAAATACAAAAAGAAAAAGCATCATTATTTACCAGTTCATTCCGTAGTATCTCAAGTTCTTTTTGAATGCTTACTTGCTAATCGTTCAATCACCATACCATACCATATCATACCACATTTAAAACTTTTCAGTGGCAATTGTGTGTAAGTTCATGGCTTTAACTATCTCCTTATCCCTTTTATAAATTAGGGCTGTAAAATTCTCAAGTCTTTCTCTATTTCTGTAGAGCACAGCAACAACAACTTTTTCCATGGTACTAAGTTATGGTCCCCATTAAAACGTTTTGTACACCAGAGACTCCTGTGAGGAGTGTGGCTAGTTTTTCACTCACTATGTGATTGGTAACCATGCCCGGGCATTTCAGTGAACACATCTTTTTTTGAATGTGTACACAATTTTATCATGGAGGTTGCATCAGAAAAGATCTTTTTCCAAAATTTTCAGCAACCAAATCAGTGCAAATTTTAACTTTTAAATGATTCATGAATGAGAACAGTGAGGTGAGCCAACTGCTCTCTACCTCCCCATCACTGGAAGTGAAAAAAAATCTTATTTTGTTGTTCATTTTATTCACATAGTCACCTTCCACAATATTTTGTTGATCTTGGTTTGCCTCAGCTTGATTTTTTATAGAACATTTTACAGACCATTTCACAATTTAAGTTAGTTTAATGAAAAAATTTAACCAAATCACTATACAATTGCAAAGTACATTATATAGCTACACGCTACTCTGACAGTCCCTTAATGATATGACATACAAAATGTCAACTATATGAATATTTAAACTCGGATATGAAGTAAATGTGTGCCTGCTCCATTGGCATAGCAGGATAAAGCCCTGAGTATGACTCACATGACTTGTATTAGATAAGCAGAATGAGTGCCTGCTAGAACTGGCATGGAAATGCTGGGAGTGCTTATCTTTGTGTTTGGGGGGAATGGAAAAGTGCCATCCTATGCTACAGTTCCTCAGAGGAGGAGTATTAACATTTGATTAGGTCTTGGGACACAAGTGCATCTCACTAAAGCCACGAATGCTGTAGCCTTCCACAGCAGGTGCACAAAAGTGAGCATGAAGAGACTCAAATTGCATATCCCCTGCCTAGAAGATGGGCAGGGACATGCTGTTATTATTGGCATGCCATTGAGGGTATGAGTAGCCCTTGTTGACTGCCTAGATGAACTCTCCAGTGTTTGGGGAGACTTGATGATCAGTAGCACAGAAGCATACAAAAAAATCAAAGCAAATCAAAAATTAATGCAGTTAATAAAATGTAAACCTATCGTATTACATAAGTAGAGATGTGAGATATTTGAAACTCAACCTATTATGTAATTATACAAATTTAATAAATTCCAAAACTTTTGTCTGGGAATACTAAACTGAAGCAATTGGCAAAGTGTAAATTAAGTGAAGTAAATACTAGATAAAATCCATAGTAATTTTCACATCCATGAATACTAGAATCTGAAACAACATCTTATATGGTCTGAAGGTGTAATTTTATGTGAATTATCTGCACTTGCATAATGTGTATGAAAAGGACAGTAGGCTAAATAGAGTTTTTAGTTTCATCGAGTAGCAGAAAGCAGTTCGGTGTATGAGGTTATGGATTCCAAATCATGGGTTCATCTTGTATCTCTATACTTGAGCAGCTTGGACATTAACTGAAATACAGACCTCATTTCATATTGTTGTCTTACATAAGGTGCAATCGGCCACATACCATTCCTCACTCTGACCGATCCAAAGGCATTTACTGACTCTTTAAGTGCTATCATTTCAGACGGTGTTTGAAGTTAAAAATTGTACCATAAAGACAACCTCATAATGTCATGAAGATACACTTTCTAAAACTTTGGTCTCCTACTTGTATCTGTAGTCATATAGCTGCTATTGAACCTTTTAAAAGTAGACTCGTGGTTGCTACTGAAAATAGGCGCTGTAAAATATGTTGTACTGATCTTGTATAGAAAAATATTTGCTCAGACATTCAACTCTGCTTATACAACCTTTAAATTGTGCTTTAAAATGTTTATTCATTCCTTTCAAAGTCCAAACGTGAAGTTTAGGCCAAAACATTCAAAATCTCACTCAGTGTGCAGATAGTAAACTCTCCTAAGTCCAGCAACTCATAAGGTAAGGTATGGATTATGTACAGCTGTTTGGTTTCATAATTTAAAACAAAGAAAAATGGTAATAAATATGAAATAATTAACAATAATGGAGCTGATAAAGTTATTAGCTAATAGTTGCTGCCATTTTTGCACCACAATTACACTTTCAAGTTTGTCAAAGTGAGTCAATTGAGCCTGACAGGTCACTCATGCTTTCAACTAAATGAATTATAACTTATCAACGTTTAGCAGTGTCAAGTGGTAAGTTATATTAGTGGTAGAGGCAGGGTTGCAGCCGCTTGCATAGCTGTGTGGGGGATTTGCCCATATAAAGATATTTTATTGAAAGCCTGTTTGGTCTCTCAAGCTGAATTAATCAGTCTGTGATGAACTCATTAGCAGTTTAACTGTGTCTACTTGCTAACACAAAGATTTATCATTCCTGTTGTGCCATTTTGAAGTACTTTTTCTTCCTCTTCTGTGTAAATTGTTGGACTGATGCTTCCAAAATAGTCTGACTTGCACTAAGTAAAAAAAAAAAAAAAACACCACCATTTAACACTAAACCAAAGAATGATTTGAAACATGCTTTATTCATCCATGATCCACAACACAAGCACACTGTTCTGGAAGTGGTCATGAGCAATAACACTGAGCCAGAACACTCCCTCCCCCTTACCCACTTTGTAGTCTAGGTCAATGTCTCTGAAAATGGACCTTTGTGCCCAAAGAAAGTGACATGCAAACTACGGCAATATTTACTTTAAAATATACCGTAATATGGGCCACATTCAGTAACACCTACAATAGCCCCAGGATTCAGTAAACACCATGTAGGCTTCACACAGAGCCTATGTGGAGTTTGCATGCTAGCAGGATGATGCATGGCACAAGGCAGCTCTCAATTGATGTTAATGAGGCACGGTGTGCCTAAGCTGATTTTTGTGGCTGGCAACAGTGTTGCCGGCCAGGAAATCGTGTAAGCGAATGCAGATATCAATTTCTTGTAAAACAGACCACCTACAGTCCGCAAATTTACACAGAATGCCACAGTGACCCCCAGGGCTTTACAGATAGCTATGAATCTTAGTTCAACATACCTCCACAAAGGCCAACATAATGCAGGGACATATAACCAGAAACCAAGACATAATTGCCATAGATGTCACATAGACATATGATAGCATAAAACTCATGCATACCTGACATCCCCTTTGAGCAAGATATGGGGACAAAGGCATACATAATGGGGAGTGGGCAAAGGCCCAAAAATAAGGACAGATATTTAATATTGCACTTCCAAACTTAGAAAGCTGATAGAATAAATAGGTTATACATTAACATAAACTGTCTGAAGAGCTTGAAGTTTGAGACTCAAATATCAGTCATCAGTTTCTGACTTCAGTCCACAGTGACATGCCAGTGATTTGCCAGAAAACAAAAAATTTAATGAGGAAAAGATCACAAATACGAGAAAAATCTGGACATTCTGCTCAAATCAGGACAGTTGAGAGGTATGAATGTGAAGTATATGGTCCAAACACAGTACAGGACAGTGTACCTACAGTGCAGAGTATTATGATATCCCATTCTTGGGCATTCTGTACTGAAGCTGCATTAATGATCTGTAACAGGACATGAGACTGCCATGTAAAATGATCAACCAGGGGAAGTGTGTGCATTGAATAGGGACAGACACATGAATTGTAGGCATGAACACAGGGAAATAGGATAGGTGAAACTCCCTTGTGTACAGCAGAGGAGGGCATGTCAATGGAAGATGGTTGTAGCACCAAATGCCAAGTGCATATCTGTATGGTACAGTATGGACTGAACATTAAAAATGTGTTGTCTTTGACTATCACACAAGATGACATAACAATTGGAAGGATGTATGTGTGAGATAAGCATCCTTACATGAATAATGCAGAGAACATCTGTCAATGATCTGACTTACAATTGGGGTAGGGTGCATATTGTGAAGCTGTGCAAATTGATGTACCTGAATACGAGTGTACTCTCAGCAGAGGTCTCCAGCAAGGTGGCCACAGGTACAGGATCATGGAAAACATTACAATAATCAACCACAATCATGGACAATAGAATAATACCACCACTAATGAGTGATGAGAGATGAGTGCACACACACACACACACACACACTCAAACAACTATTATGATACATCCACACACTATGAGGATAGCCATGCACATTGTTCTGGCACTGTAATGGCTGCTGAAAGTGTTAGGAGGGACACTGCTGTACCTGTATGCAACAATATGGGCAGTACAGGTTAGTTGCCATGTGTGTGTGTGTGTGTGTGTGTGTGTGTGTGTGTGTGTGTGTCAGTATATATGGCACAATCCACACTGTCACGGAAGAGATACATGCCATTAATGTTGTCAAACTCCTATGTATGTAGTGTGTGCATAATCAGAATAGGTAGCACCACACATTCATCTGGTGAAACAAATTGATTAGTGTTCCGCACCATCAGACAGTCATGTATATTCCACAGAAAGAATACCTAGGTATGGCCAATGAGCAATGCACTGTGACAAAGGTAGTACACTTTAGTTACACATCACTGGAAGATGTGTACGGAGGTGCATGAAGAATGGTGCATTGTACACAGTTACTGGTGTGATGAAGGCTTGGAACCATGAAGTTATTATGGCCTCTGATGTGCATGTCCTTCACATACCCAGTAGTTGTGTTACATTCAAGGAAGTAGTCAGCACTGTGACCGCTGCTGGTGGATGTACCACACTTACCCTCTACCCCAGAATACAGGTCACATACCTATTGGTCTGATTATAAGGTGTAATGTCTACATTATACTTGGGTGGTGTGTCTGTTCCCTGAGTCAACAAATCCATCCATGTTTCTTGTCAATGCAGGTGTTGTCATGGCTGTGGCAGTAGTTTTTCATATGTTTTGATACTGTTTGTATTATACTAATATCACAGTTGGAGTCGGTGATTGCCCCCAAGCTGTGGTCCTTCAGCCAGCTGTTTGGACACAGCATGTGTTTGTCATCTGTGATGTCCATCACTTAACACCTGGACAAGAAAGGGCCTAGCAGACACCTTTTATGTACCAACCTGATCACTGGACCTGAGATTTATGTCACAGCACACATTTCAACATAGTGAGATGCCATATATATCATACACTGATCTACCCATTTGGTGATATAGCTGTTTATGGCCACATATGACAGGGTTGATTGAATACCTCAGTGTGGGTTTTTGGCAAATGCCTTGACCTGTTCAAGTTCCACAAGATGATACTGTTGTCGTTATGCATGCCCTCGATGACCTCTTTGAGGACATCTGTATCGGACCTGATGTAGCATTAATGACTCACACAGGTCTGTTGCACACATCTGGAATATTACTAGTGTACATGTAGAAGAGGACCATGATGACATGATGGTCTAAATCAGAGTCGAGGAGATTCAGGATGTCTCTATGCATGCATGCATCAGGTGCTATCCTCCCAATTCAGGTGGATGTATGTTGATGTACACTCTTGTATGGGAACATAGGCTGTTTGGAGGGTGTGTTGAGCATGTATTGAACTATATCCGAAAAGTTTATGTGCTGAGCCACACCGTAGGTGATCTGTAATGTTGTCACAGCCCATTGATTCCATGTGATGGGCCTATATGAAGGTATGACAGTGCATACTGCTTGTTGTCATCTGGCCTAGGGTTTTGACACAATCAGACACACATATATCATTGAGAAAACCCCCATGCTGGGAATTAACCTTATGCCAGTTGATGGGTAACCAGCTGGCTCACTGACAGACCACATCATGTGAAATTTGGTGAATCAACATGTACCAGTAGAGCTGTCACCATTGGCAAATCCCAGGGATCTGTGCTTGCCCCTTTAGTGTTTGAACTGTATTTCTCGACAGTTCAGGCTAAAGTATATGGCCTTTGTCTTACCAAGTTTGCTAATTCTTGCATATTGTGTGCAATCATTGAGCCCACCAATGGAGATAACATAGTTCAGGAGGAGCTAACACACGCAACTGAATGGTGACAAAGACACACGTTCTACAAATAAATGCAGAAATATGTGTTTGCATTGTTGTCTTTCTGAAAAGTAGAGTTCATAGGAGGTTACCAGGTTAATGGTCCCAGGGCCCTTACAAGCCTGGCCAAGGTCAAACTGTGTTCTCAAGGGTGTCTGGTTTCAAGCAGACACTGAAATCAGCACCTATTGCCTCTGTCCAAGAGGGACACAGGTGGAATTCCTTGGGTGAATTTCTGGTTACCTATACAGTCTACCAAATTGCACTCAAATAGGACCAATGACTGCTTTGTTTAACATAAATAGAAAGCTTGTTCCAAAGACGGGGCAACCTCAGTGAGACAAATCTCTTTCTCCAGCACGTCCTGTTGATGTCACATGCCAGGTTAAGTTCCTTTGAGCAAGTGACTCATGTGCCATTTGACTTGTGAATGTGCAACATTTCCATTAAAGCTGGGTCAGAGATTGCTCTATTTGCAAGGCACAGGTCACTTCTGAGCAGTATGTACAATATAGAGTAAAGTGACAATGATTTCAGTCTGTCTTCATAAGGCAGATCTTGAAAACCCTGAATTTTTTTTGTAAGGAACCTTTGTGGTCTCTCCATTTGCTGCAGGTGTTTGAAAAGGAATATACCAAAGGGAGCATTGTACTGTATTATTAGCTTGATGAGGGAAGAGTACAGGGGGGTTATAACCTCTTTGTTCTGGAGGTAATGCCCTTACTTATGAGATGAGCAGTATAAAATGCCCTTCTTACCACTGTGGAGACATGGTGATTGAAGTTAAGGCTGCTGTCAACCTGTGTGCCCAGAACTGTCACCACTGACTGTGTGCTTAGGGTATTGCTGTTGATGTGGTAGTTTGCAGTAACATCATCCTTGCTGAAGGGGACAATAATGCATTTTTTTGCATTAAGTTTAAGGCCATGACTCTGGCACCAGTCATTAATCTCAGTAAGACCTTCTTGTAGGGTGTTGACATTGCCAGGGGTTTCAGTGATCGCTTCCAGTTTGCAGTCATCAGCAAACTTTGTCAGCCTCAGTCATTTAGTTTTAGCCTGAAATTCGGAGAAGTAGATTCCAAACAGCAGGAGTCCCAGAACCGATCCCACTGGTACTCCACTGGTTACGGTTTTGCTGGAGGAGGTAGAGACTGCTATTTTTCAGTATGAGTTTTACAAGTGAGCCAGTTTGCAACCCACCTGACGATATATGGGTTGATACCCAGCTGGTGAGTTTATCAATGATGCCTGAGTGGGGGATTGTGTCAAAGGCCTTGGCTAAGTCTAGGCAGACCGTATGCACAGATTTGCCCTCGTCTAGGGCTTTGGTGACTGTCTCGAAGAAATCCACCAAGTTTAGAAGGCATGATCTCCCCCTGACAAAGCCACATTGGGTGGAGTTGAGCATTTGGTGATTTCCTATATCTTTGTTAATAAGGTCCCTGATGATTCGTTCCATAGCATTGCAGATAAGGCTGGTCAGGCTAATGGGTCTGTAGTTCTAGGGTCTGTGGATGAACCCACTTTTTGCAAAGGGATGACAGTAGCTGTTTTCCATTCCACTAGGATGAAGCCAGTACTTAGGCTGGGATTGAAAAGTGTGCTCAATGGTGATGCTAATTCCTATTTTAACCCATGTAGAAAACAGCCCGGGGTGTTGTCTGGTCCCATAGAGGCTGTGTTTTTGGCCTTGGAGAGGACATTTAAGTCCTGCTCCTCAGAGATACTAGGCAGGGGATTGGTGTTAGGGATGCTTTGGGGTATATATGGCAGGAACAAGGGAGTGAAGTTTTCACTGACCCCATCAGCCAACAGGGTTGCTATACCCACAGGTTCTATATATTTAGTACCATTGACTATGAGGTCAGTGCAAATCTGGGCCTTACCTTTGAGGTTATGGGTGTAACTAATGAGTGCCTTATGGTTATCTTTAGTTAGGGAAGCTGCCTTAATCATGTTAATCACAGCATTGACAACAGTTCTGCTGTACAGAATGAACGTTGAACACCAAGTGTCCACACTGCTATTGAAAGCCTATGTTGTGCACATCTTAAGTCATGCCATCATATTGAGATCTTAGGATTGTATGACAAAACTGTAGTCAAACCTCATTACAATACTAATAGAGTATAATGCTCTTTTTTACATGTACCTCACCAGACACATGTAGCAGGTGGAGAGATCACAGAGCTTTCTCAGCAAGATAACACAGGGACTACAAACCATGTCATCATGTATGTGGATAGATTAAAAGCCATGTCACTGTAATCTTTATTGTATAGGATAAGTTGACTTCTGCCTTGCTTCCAGGGCCATTCTCTGACCATGTCCTGGTGGGAGTACTGCATATCCAAAAATGTGATATAGCTGATGACATCAGCAGTGTCTGTTGAGGTGAATATAACAGTGTCCCACATGCTGGTGTAAAACGCCCTCTGTAATGTGAAGCAACAGCTCTGCCATACATACACACACACACACACACACACACCCCAAGACAACTGCAGTGAGAACAGAGACCCCTACCTAAATACACAGAATACAGAACCCATTACTTTATGCAAGTGCCACAGCACAAGTCTGATTTATACAGGAGTGCAAGTGAACTTATAGTAGACGACATCAGCAGGCCACATGGGAGACAGAAGGTTGAGAGGCCTGCATAAACACATAGCTTCGTAGGCTGATATGAGGCCACTAACCTAATAGCACTAGAGTATTTAGAAGCCTAGCTGTGTAAAAACACAAGTACCTTTGTTAGATTAGGGATCTCCATTTTAAAGTAGTTATTAGGCCTTATGCAGCTTCTCAGTAAATTCACTATAGTACATTTAGGTGGAATAAGGCCTGAAATATGGAGTCAGACATGTATGCATTCAGTTTCAGAGAAAGACAGTTTATTAGAAAGGGAAGATAAGCATAAAATGTGCAAAAAAATACAGAAAATGCAGAAATACAGAATGTTCTTTTCTCAATGGAAAGATACATTCTTGCCAGCTGCAGATTGTTCCTTAATGGAATGTTAGATTAAGACTAGACCTGAAAACCAAGGTTACCAAGGATAAGAAGACATGTAAAGCATTATAGGGTTAATATTAAATATACTTTAGGGAAGTCAGTCAGTTTGTTTGCTTGACCTGACATTACAGAGAAGATTAAGCTATGATACAGGCACATGAGCCTGAGTACAGAAAATGGGTCAAATAAAGACCATTTCAGTTTGCATCATTCAGGACAATCAGAATAATGTGCAGAAACTTTGGATATATTTATCAGCACTGTTATTTCTAACCAGCATTCCAGCATTTGTACAGACTGCTATTATTTATCAGCACTGTTAATGAAGACATTATTCGGATATTGTGAATGTGACGCATGTGCCCTGGCCCAGCAAACAAGGAGCCTCAATCCTCACCACTAACACCAGTGAGGGGTGTTTCATATAGGAGTAAAGGATGACCAATACACACAGTAAAGTGCAGTTTCCCTTAAGAGCACAAATAGATCGCAGTCAGTCTGGGGATGGTCACTCCCTTGCTCTTCAGTTCCCCAATAAGACTCCCCACTGGCACAGCTATAGGATCCAGATCTCAGCCAGCTGGGCAAGCTAAAATCTCCAGCATCCTGTCTGTCCAACCAGTGCTTCGTGTCCCTGCCCAAGTAGCTGACACACACACACACACACACACACACTTTGATAAGAGTTTATACAACCACACAGACACTTCTGGGGAAGGCTGGCACAGGTTCTCCAGCTGTGCCCCTTTTACCCAGACTATACAGTAGAAGTCACTGCCACCACCCAGCTAATATTTATCAGCTACTCAAAGGCCCTTAAAAGGATCTCCATTAATTACTGTGCAATATTATTATCCAATTGGTAGTATAACTAAACAGTCAAGGCTTCTTAGAGTGACTTGGTACAGGATCATTATATACATGCAGTGTACTCTTAGAGCTTAATGTATCTCTACACAAAATAGCCACAGTTGAAAGGTTTTAAAATATTTAATAATAAATAATAAAAACACAAGACAATACTTTTTACTACACAGTGCTATTCAAGAGTTCCGCGATCGCAGAGAAATACTTAAAATAATTCAGTAGTACAGTTCTGACATCACAGAAAAACACTTAGTCTAATATTTCTAGTGTCTGGCTGTTTCTAAGAGAAAACACAAGTCTAAGGTAACTTACATATAGAACACAGGCAGAGTGCTGATGAGTTGGGTGGTCAAGGGAAAAAATGCTTAATGGCCTCTGATTCTCTCTGTTTTTAAAATCACATTCCTGGTTCCCATTACATCATTCTTCACACTTCCCTGGGTTCCCAGGCTAACAGAAACTACATTTACATTCTTAACATCTCCTTTTCTTATCTTTCAGCTGGTCAGGAAGCGGAGCAATAAAAATAGGTTTGCATGTTTAAATCTAGCAATTTAACTCTTGGTTAAAACAACAGAAAGAATGTCTTCACTTAGACAGGCCTGAGCCGACTTTAGATCAAAGGGTCACAACATGCTTTACTTGGCCAGCAGTGCACTGTTACATTTTTGTAACAGCATTCTTTCCATTTAAGACAACAAACCTGTGGTTTACATTAATATTTACAGATGACAGAATTATCTAAAAAATTCTATCTGGCTAGGCTGGCAGCCTTTACCCCCCCCCAGAGAACTCAAGCTTGCTTTTCAAGTGACCCTTGAGAAATGCTGCCTGAGAGAGTTAGGTCTATCTGAGTGTACCTTACCCCATTCCCTGTCTTGAGAGCCCATCTGCATTGGCATTGCTAATCCCACTGTGGTGCTGCATGAACATATCATATGCTTGCAACCCCAGGCTCCATCTTAGCAACTTGGAAGTTTGCTGGCTGGCTGTATGTAACCATGTTAGGGGGTTGTGATCTGTCATAACTGTGAATTTCCTTCCATACAGATAAGGCTGAAGTTTCTGCAGTGCCCACACTATGGCTAGACATTCCTTTTGTACGGCTGCATAGCATTCCTCCCTGGGTTAGAGCCTACTACTAAGATAAACCACTGGGTGCTTTTCCCCCTCTGAAGAAATCTGGCTAAGTACAGCCCCCACCCTGTGGCTTGAAGCATCCACCTGCACAACAAATTATTTGCTGTAATCTGGACTGGCTAACACAGGGGGTCCTCCCAAAGCTTCTAGAATGTCTGCTCACATGCTAGGGTCCACACTACCTTACCTGGCCTGTTCTTCCTTGTCAGATCTGTGAGGGGAGCAGCTATGGTACTATAACTGGGGACAAACTTCCTGTAGTACCCTGCTGTCCCTAAAAATGCCCTCACCTACTTTTTGGTAACACGTGCAGGCCATGCTTGAATGGCTTCTACTTTGGCAGGTTCTGGCCTTATCTTACCACTCCCCACTCTGTCGTAGGTTGGAGACCTCTGCCATACCCACCTGGCATATGCTCAGCTTAATGGTCAGCCCTGCCCTCTGTAGTCTGCCCAGCACCTCCCTGACATGCTGAAGGTGCTCTGGCCAGGAATGGCTGTAGATGGCAATATCCTATAGGTAAGCAAGGGCAAACCCTCCTGGTCCTGCTAGGATATGGTCTACCAGCCTCTGGAAAGTCACTGGCGCATTCTTCATCTCAAAGGGCATCTTTATGAACTTATACAAGCCAAAAGGAGTCACAAAGGCTGACTTCTCTCTAGCACTGGGAGTCAAGAGCACCTGCCAGTAACCCATGGTAAGATCAATGGTTGTAAGATACTTAGCCCCACCCAGCTGCTCTAGGGCCTCATCTGTTCTAGGCATGGGGTAAGCATCCAACTCTGACTATTTAATTTCCTGTAGTCCACACAGAACTTGGTGCTGCCATCCTTCGCTGGCAGCAGCACCACTGGGGAGGCCCAGGGACTGTTGGACTCTTGAATCACCCCTAGTTCCAACATCTCCTGTACCTCCTCCCTCAGAGTCTGTTTGACTGTCTTAGGCCCTCTATAAGGGGCCTGCCTAATAGGCCTTTGAGGTCCTGTATCCACCTGGTGCTGCCCCACGTGGGTGCACCCTGGTTTCCCAGTGAACATGTCCCCAAATTCCTGCAACACTGCTAGGATTTCTCGAACCTGGATAGGAGATAGCTGCTGGGACATTGCTACCCCTTCCACTGAGGTGTTATCCCAAGCCTCACTGAGGAGATCAGTCCCCAGATCTCCCTCAGATTCCTCCTGCAATCCACTGCAAATGCTCAGCACAAGCCCCCCTATCATGGTAAGGTTTCATCATGTTAACATGGTACAGTTTGTCCCCTTACCTTCTGCCTAGCAATTCCACCATGTAGTTAACATCACTTACCTTTACCACCTTGTAGGGTCCCACCCAAGCTGCTTGCAGGTTGTTGTATCTGACAGGAATGAAAACCATTGCCTGCTGCCCCACAGCATACTCTCTAGCTTGAGCATTCCTGTCATACCACACCTTTTTCAGTTGTTGGACTTCTGCCAGGTTCTCCTGGGCCAAGCCCATGAGTTCCCTGAGCCTTGTCCTGAGGTTTAGGACATATGTCACAACAGACTCCTTGTGAGACTCGCACTCACCTTCCGACTCATCTCAAATTAAATCTAGAGGTCCCCTCACCCTATGCCCATACAGCAACTCAAAGGGTGAAAAACCTGTGGATTCCTGGGGAACCTCTCTGTTAGCAAACAACATATGGGGCAAATATTTTTTCCCACTCCCTCTTAAACTGATCTGCAAATGCCCATAGCATGGACTTGATTGTAGAGTTTAACCTTTCAACAAAACCATTAGTCTGGGGATGGTAGGGGGTGGTCTTCATGTGCTTCACCCCACAGGACTTCCACAGACAAGCCAGCAGGTCTGACATGAAATTGGCACCTCTGTCAGTCAGTATTTCTTTTGGGAAACCTACCCTGCTGAAAATCTCTAACAAAGCATTTGCCACTTCTCTGCCTCAATGGAGGACAAAGCCACTGCCTCAGTCTATCGTATAACATAATCCACTACCACTAGGATATACTTTTTCCCTGTGGAACTTGGGGTACTCAGAGGACCCACAATATCCATAGCCACCCTCTGAAATGGCTCCTCAATCACAGGCAAAGGCATCAAAGGAGCTCTCACCTTGTCTCCTGCCTTGCCTACCTTTTGGCACTGCTCACAGTTCCTGCAGTACCCTGTTACATGTCTGGAAATTCCAGGCCAATAGAAGTTCTGCATAATATGCCTCTTTGTATGTTTTATGTCCATATGACCCGCAAAGGGAATATCATGGGCTATGGCTAGAAGCTCCAGATGGTAGGCTCTAGGCATTACCACCTGCTGTACTCTCTCACCTTCTAGCCCTCCCTCAGGGGTCCACTCTCTGTATAGTAACCCTTTGTCCCAGTATACAGATTTCCCCCTTTCCTTGAGAATCAGGTACCTCCCTAGCTACCTGCCTCAGGCCTTGCAATGTAGGGTCTGAGAGCTGAGCCTGTCTCAACTCTCTCCTTGTAACCCTTCCCAGCTCCCCATCCACAGGAAGTCTGGCATCCTCTGACAGTGGTGCCTCACTGTCAGCCTGGGTACTACTACTCACCTCTACCTTTGCAGTTACTCTGTCCAAGGGACCATCAGTACCTCCAAGCAGCTGTGGCTCACCTTCAGTCTTACTGCTACAGGTTAGCTCCTTCCCTGAAGTAACCACCTCAGCAGTCCTAGCTGCAAGTATGCAGTTTGTCTGGGTCTCCTCCAGGCTACCATACCCACATGCTTGTCTCCTAGCCTGTGTGTAACTACATACGCACATGGTACTGCCTCATCCAAATCCTTCCCTATCAGGGCATCTGCAGGATGGTAGTTCAGTACCCCTGTTGTCACAAGACAACTTACTATTGGCATTTTGTCTTTCCCACTTACTGGCTCTCTCACCTTTTGTTCCCCACCTTGCCTCTGTGGACATCTGTATGCCACATGGCCCCACTGGTTGCATTCGAAACATTTAACCCTAGCTCCTGGATGTGTACCTGGACTAGTGGCTTCCCCTGATACTGGCATATTCTGTTGGGTCAGTCTGTGCTGCCCACCATGGGTTCCTTTAGACCCATGAGCAATGCTGGGGGTCCCTTTCCTGTGCAGGGCTGCCTTGCTTGCTAGGTATAGGTCTCCATTCTTCCCCACCTCATCTGAAGTAGCACATTGTCTATCAGTTAACCAGATCCTCCTGTCCTTAGGCAAAGTGCTAAGGGCTTGATCCCTTACCAAAAGGTCTGCCAGCCCTTTTAAAGTGGTGACCTGACATCCACTCACCCACCTATGGAAATATGTGCTCAGTTCAGCAACATATTCACACACACACTTTCATCTGCCTTGTGTCTATGCTCACAAAACTTTTTCCTATACGTTTCAGGTGTTAGCTTAAAGAATTCTGACAAGTGATTTTTGACAACAGTATAATCAAAACATGCAACATCAGACATTTTTGGCAAAACAGTTACAGCTTTACCATGGAGTAAGGGGGTCATGAACTGTACCCAGAGCATTTGGTTAACACTATACTGTTTGCATACCCTCTCAAACATATGAATGAAACTGTCAAAGTTATCCCCCTCTTTAAACTGTGGAAGAAATTTACTGACCTGTTGTGCTCCTGGGGTCCAGTTACTCCCTTCCCCATTACCTCCATGACTCAGGCGAAGAGTCAGCATCTCCTTCTCATGCTGCCTCTCCTTTTCCTCAGCTTCCAGGCGTAGCAGTTTCTCATGCTCCTCAGCCTGAAAATGTCGCAGTCTCTCATTGTCCTCACTCTCTAGATGTCTCACTTGCTTCTATTTCCACACGCCTGGCCTCCAACTCAAGTCTCTTTAGCTCCAGATGGATTTTTAAGTCCTCTGCAGAAAGGTTGAGCTGTCCATTCTCCGAGGGTATTATACCTCCACTGCCAGTCTGATTGTCCTCCTGGTTGCTGTTTTCTGATGCAGCTGTAACCAAGTCTGCAATCAGGACTGCCTTAGTCAGGTTTCCATGCACCAGTCCCCTAGCCTGGCACATCTCTGCCAGCTGGCTCCTTGTCAGCTTTCCATACTCCTCTGCTGACATGCTGCCTGCTCACCATGACTAACTAAGCTAACAAAAGAAATACGACAGTTGTGATCTGAACTCTTGAGTATTCACTGAGTGGCTGATTTTAGAGTACAAAACCTCACTGTACACAAGCTACAAAAATTCACTCTACCCACGTCACTATAAGCCACTTGGTATTTGCCAACCAATTACTGTGTGGCGTGGATATCCCACCGCTGCCAAACAATTAATATGTGATGCCCGTGCCCTGGCCCAGCAATCAAGGAGCCTCAATCCTCACCATTAACACCAGTGAGGGGAGTCTCATATAGGAGTAAAGGATGACCAGTACACACAGTAAAGTGCAATTTCCCTTAAGAGCACACAGAGATCACAGTCAGTCTGGGGCTGGTTGCTCCCTTGCTCTCCAGGTCCCCAATAAGACTCCCCTCTGGCACAGGTATAGGGTCCAGATCTCAGCCAGCAGGGCAAGCTAAAATATCCAGCACCCTCTCTGTCCAACCAGTGCTTCGTGTCCCTGCCCAAGTAGCTGACACACACACACTTTGAGAGAAAAGTTTATACAACCACACAGAGACTTCTGGGGAAGGCTGACACAACTTCTCCAGCTGTGCCCCTTTTTCCCAGACTATATGGTAGAAATCAGTGCCACCACCCAGCTAATATTTATCAGCTACTCAAAGGCCCTTTAAAAGGGTGTCCAATTATTACTGTGCAATATTATTATCCAATTGGTAGTATAACTAAACAGTCAAGGCTTCTTAGTGACTTGGTGCAGGATCATTATATACATGCAACGTACTCTTAGAGCTTAACCTATCTCTGCAAAAAACAGCCACAGTTGAAAGGTTTTAAAATATTTAATAATAACTAGTAAAAACACAAGACAATACTTCTTACTACACAGTGCTAGTCAAGAGTTCAGAGATTACAGAGAAATACTTAAAATAATTCAGTAGTACAGTTCTGACATCACAGAAAAACAGTCTAATATTTCTAGTTTCTAGCAATTTCTAAGAGAAAGTCTAAAATAACTTGCATATAGAACACAGGCAGAGTGCTGATGAGTTGGATGGTCAAGAGAAAACATGCTTAATGCCCTCTGATTCTCTCTGTTTTTAAAATTACATTCCTGGTTCCCATTACATCATTCTTCACACTTCCCTGGGTTCCCAGGCTAACAGAAACTACATTTACATTATTAACATATCCTTTTGTTATCTTGCAGCTGGTCAGGAAGCGGAGCAATAAAAATACGTTTGCATGTTTAAATCTAGCAATTTAACTCTTGGTTAGAACAATAGAAAGCATGTCTTCATCTAGACAGGCCGGAGCTGACTTTAGATTGTGTTCCTATCAGATAACCGAAGACGCATTTTGTCGAATGCATCTTGGTCGAACTTGAAATGTCAGAGGCAAAATGACGAAATGGCATATAAGCAAATTTTTCCCTGGGAAAGAAGTCGCTTGGTCGCTTCGCCACTTTTCCATTTTCGGCACTGAAGTGCAATCTCGGAGTTGGTATATTTAAGTAGGGGAGTGTGGGGGGCACAGCCCCCAACTTTATGCAATGTTTTAATGTCTTTTGTTGGGGGGGGGCAGAAATTTTTTCCCTGGGAAAAAAATCGTTCTTCTGGTTGTTCGATGTCTTGTGAATTCGAACTTTAGAGTTCGATATAACAATGTTCGATCATTTGATCGTTCATTGTTATAATATAGACCCCCTTATATCAAAGGGTCACAACATGCTTTACTTGGTCAGCAGTGCACTGTTGTTACATTTTTGTAGCAGCATTTTTTCCAATTAAGACAACAAGCCTGTGATTTACATTAATAATTACAAATGACAGAATAATCTATAAAATTCTATCTGGCTAGGCTGGCAGCCTTCACAGTGAACATCTAATAAAGCCTTATTAAACGAACTACTGTGTTTGAAGAATTTATTCTGAAAAGTACACAAGGCTTGGCCCATAAAGGAGAGACTGGCACCTGTTCAGCACATGTAACAGATAAAGACTTTTGTTTGTCTCATTTCAGTTGTTTCCAGTTAATTACAGTACAGTCTTATCACCTTACACCCTTATTGTGCATAGTTGGATGGTCATGTTTAGCAGAGTAAGACTGTGAGCAGCACCAACTGGCCCTGTCCATGAGGGACATAAGTACCAGCCCAGAGGAGACTTTACAATGCCCCAACCAGTACTCAAGGTTACACTTTTAATAGCATCATTGAGGAGCACTGCTTCACACGCAGTGGGATCCTATTACAGAGGAGTGTGAATCATTGTGGGATATATCTGTCTCTCCAGCATGTTCTGTTTATGTCACAGGCTATGTTGAGAACCCTGGGGCATATTATTCTTATCCCATTTGAATTGCAGATGTCCATCATTTCCCGAAGGGCAGGGTATGAGACTGCTCTGCAGGGCAAGCATAGGTCACCTTTCAGCAGCCTGCATGATACCAAGTACAGTGACAGGTATGTTGGTCTTTCCACAAATGTCATGTTTGGAGGCCTGTGATTCTCCCAGACACAACCCTGTGTTTTCTCCAGTTGCTGCATGTGTCTGGTGAGGTACAGGCAGATGTGTGAGCATTGTACTCAATTACTGGTGTGATAATGGTAGAATACAGCAAAGGTATGACTACCCTGGCCTTGGATGTAATGTCCATATGTATGATGTGCATAGTGCAGATTGTGTGTGCCACCACTGTGGGCACATAGTGATGAAAGTGTAGATTGCTAGCAATATGTCTTCCCAAGTCTCATAACACTGCGTTTGAGCTTGGGGAGGGGGTGCTATGTATATCATAATTAGCAGGGGTACATCACTGACAAAGGGGACAATGAGTCATTGTATGCTTTAAGGTTCAGTTTGGTCAGTTTGGCATCCATCATTAGTCTGTGTCAGTCCGTTTTGTAATATGTTACCATCTTTGGGGGACTGTATATGAGTGCTTCCAGTTAACAGTCATCTGCAAACCTGATAAACAACAGGCCATCTACTGTTGCCTGTGCTTCAGGGAAGTAGTTCATAGGTGTGTACTAGGGTAATGGCCCTGTGACCTTTACAAGCCTAGCCATAGGATTACCCTGGCATAGTGCCATTTGACCTTGGTTCCCAGTGCCTCTGTCGAGTTGAGCCACTGGTGTTATCCCCGGGGTGAATTTTCTTTTTCCTATCCACTCATCAAGATTTTTCTTGAAGAGGGTCAGCGAGGTGCTCTGCTTGACATGTATGGGAAGTCTGTTCCATAGCATGGGCAGTCTCTGGGTTATGAAATGGTCCCTCCAGCATGTTCTGTTAATTGTGGTAATGAGGGTGAGGTCTCTGGAGCGTGTGGTGCGGAGGGATTGGGATTTCTTTAGATGTAGCATTTCTAACGGAGCTGGGTCAGACATGGCTTTGTATGTCAAGCAGAGATCACCTCTAAGTAGGTGATATGAGACAGAGAATAGTAGGAGTTTTTTGAGTCCGTCCATATAGGACAAGTGTTTAAGGCCTAGGATCCTTTTTGTGAGGTACTTTGCACCCTCTCCAGTTGTTGCAGGTGTCTAGTGAAGTACATGCCAAATGGGGCATTGTGCTCAATGATTGGCCCAATGAGGGAAGACTAGAGGGAGACCATGACCTCTTTCTTCCTGAATGCAAAACCCTTAGTAATGAGATGTGCCACATAGAAGGACTTTCTGACGACAGTGGCAATGTGGTGATCAAAAGAGAAGTTGCTGTCAACCTGTGTTCCCAGATCTCTTATAACATCTTCTGTGTTCAGTGGACTACCATCAATGTGGTAATTCATGGGAACTGGGTTTTTCCCAAAGGGGATGCCGACACATTTTTTGGCAGTGAGCTTAAGGCCATGGTTCTGACACCAGTCGTTTGTCACAGTGAGGCCATTATGTAGGATGTCAGCATCACTTGGGGAGTTAATAATAGCTCCCAACTTACAATCATCTGCGAACTTTGTCAGCCAGAGTCCCTTTGTGTTGGCCTGGACTTCAGAGAAGTAGATACCAAACAGGAGAGGACCCATGACCGAACCCTATGGGGCACCACTTGTGACTAATCTGCAGTCTGACTTGGAGTCAGCTACTTTCACACTGTGGGTTCTATCTGTGAGCCAGTTTGCGACCCACCTAGTGATATAGGGGTTGATGCCAAGCTTAGTGAGTTTTTCTGTGATTCCTGAGTGGGGAATGGTATCAAAAACCTTGGCCAGATCAAGGTAGGCTGTATGAACCACCTTGCCTTCATCCACAGGTCTGGTGACTGACTCAAATAAGTTGACCACGTTGAGCAGGCATGATCTGCCCTTCACAAAACCAAACTGTGTGGGATCCAGAGTTAGTAGATTTCCTGTATCCTTGTTTATTAGGTCCATGATGCTGCATTCCATAGCTTTGCATATCAGACTTGTCAGGCTAATGGAAAATAGTTCCCAGGGTCTGTAGTCACTTCTCCTTTGTGGAGAGGGATAACTGTAGCAGTGCACCATTCGTCAGGGACATAGCCTGAGGTGAGGCTGTGATTGAACAGAGCACACAGGTGAGGCACCAGTTCGCACTGTAGTTCATGTAGAACACAACCAGGGATATTGTCAGGTCCCATAGAAGCTGTATTCTGTCAAACGTTTGAGAGTCCTGCACAGATCCATGTGGTATTCCACTGGTGAGTGGCTAGTGGTGGGGGTGCAGTCCCAAACTTTGAAAATGTGTGTACTGTTGTTGAGCCAGTTGGCTATCCAACTAGTACTGTATGGCCTAATTCCCAGATGGGAGATCTTCACTATGACATGAGTGGGGAATAGCGTCAAAGGCCTTCAATAACTCAACTTAGGTGTTATGTCCTGTTATCCCTCATCCAGGTCTTTGGAGTCAGTATCCAAGTAGTCTACAAGGGTCAGTAAACAAGATCTTCCCTTGACAAAACCAAAATGGGTAGGGTCAAGTGTGTTGAAGGTCACCCATGTCCCCGTGGATGTGGTCCATGCTGACTCCTGCATTAGCCTTGCAGATAATGCTTTTTAGGCATATGGGTCAATAGTTGTAGTTGTGCATGTTACCAGATTGATGTGCATTGCATAGCACGCAACATTTGATACTACATTTTGCAGTGTGGTTGATGTATGTGTGGAACAAGTACTGAGACCCCAGGGTTGCAGTGCTTAGGGGGATTCAAACACATGGATGTATTGTAAATATGTGACATACTCTTACATAGGGCCCGTTTGTAATTTTTCCACATGTAATTTCATGTTATGCACAAGAAATGGACAGTAAACAGCAGTAATAGAGCATAATATGTACATTTCCATAGTGTGGCAAGCAGTGGGTTTGAGTGACAGTTAGCAAAGTACATAAGCATTCGAGATGCACATTTGTTCATAGGTAATCAGTGCGCAAACATGAGCCACATTATTAAAGCTTGACAATTAGTACTGAGTCTGTGAAATACACCTGCTGCTTAACTGACTCTGTGGCAGCATGTGTTAATGCATTGATACATTCCTTTTTTGGGCCAGATGATACTGGGTTCAAATAGAGGTGTATCTAATACTTTTCATTACAGAGTGATAATGCAATGTGATGAACTGTTTGTACGAGATGTGTTGCTGTATGTTGGCATAGAGCAGCTGGGTTAAGCAGCATTGCATGTAGATAACCACAGCATTTTGCTCATCGTTGCTGCTTATCGGTGCATGATGTGCACCTCCTCGCAGATATGAAACCCAGAAAGTGAAGGGATTCATTGCTTTTTCTGCTACTTATGTCTTTTTTGTGTGATTCTATTTTTTGACCAGACTAAAGGTGTTAAAATGGAGTAGATAGGAAAGTAGAGAAATGGGGAGCAAGCAAGAGGAAGAACAAAGTCTGACAGTTAGTACCGAGTCTCTGGAATGCACCTGCTACTTAATTGACTGTATAGCAGCACTTGTTAATGCAGTAATACATTTCATTTTGGGGCCAGATGGTACTGGGTTTGAAGACTGGCACAGATAAAAACTAAGAAGTTAGAGAGAGATTTTTTGGACTTTTGTAAAGGTACTGTTTTGTCTGACACTGGAGAAGAGTGAATGAAGTGATGAAGGGATTGGAAAAGGACTCTTCACAGACTAATGAGCAGCATGAACAAAAAATCGATTTAACTCTAGAGAAAGTAACTTCTCCCAATGTAGGGTCTGCCACAATGCCAGATGTGATGAATTCAGGTTCTGACAAGCAGAATGAAATCTCTGTGCAGAACACCATGGGAGCTAGACCAACGACGAAATCTCCACCTCTGTCAAATTTTCCAGTCCTACCCCTCCAGGTCAAAGAAGTCTGGAACAAATGGGATGCAAGATCCTTGAGCAGAGGAAGAAAGACAAGGAATCCCTCAGAAGAGAGAAATGTGAAACTGTAGATAAAAGGAAAAATTATAATTTGGTGTTTAATTTATTGGACTTTAGAGTGAATGAATTTCACCTTAAAGTCTTAAATAGAGGACTACATTTTATTCTTGCTGTAGAATCGCTGTTAAATGAAATAATATTAAATTTAAAGATGTTTGGCAGAGAAGTCATGCTAAAAACAATTTATAAAGATACGGACACTGGAGAAAATATTCTCTCTAAGAAACTAAGTACATATATTCCCCAAAATAAAGCTACTGTGGACACTTTTATTAATGCTTGTGAACAAGAGATCTCCCTTCTTTTGTCAGGCACCTGACAGCGCTTTCATAATATTAGTAAGGAAGAGATGAAAGCTCTTAAAGAGATTCAGAATAATCTGGAATTGGTGGATAGACCTGCAGACAAAGGAGGGGTAATTGTAATGAGTGGGGCATATTATCTGATGAGAGTTTTAAGGTTATTGGAAAAAGATAATGCCTAATGAACCTATTACAAAGGTACAGCTAGAGAGGATTAAGATTTTAGTGTGACACATTCTGTGTGAACTGAAGGAGAGGAAAAATATCTCTGTTGAGTTCTATGATTACTTCCGTGTGACTCACCCTGTGATACCCAGTTTTAAGTACCTACCTAAGATACACATAGATCTGAAAGATCACCTATGCACATGATTGCAGCAGGAGCAGGATGGGTCACTGAACCAACTTTCATATTTGTGGAGCATCACTTGAAAAAGATTTGTATGATGGCACCTGTGGTCCTTTTTTGAGGTCCTTGCATCAATATATAAAGGATCAGAATGAAGAGAAGGGTTATTTGATGGTGACCATAGATATTCAAAGCCTCTTTACTGTAATACCTAATGAGTATGGATTAGGGGCATTTAGAAAATATCTGGAGAGAATCAGTGGATATGATGCATGTAAAACTGATTTGCTTTGCACCCTGATGGAAATAGTGTTGAAATGTAATATAATCATGTTCGAGGAATGAACATATCTATAGCAATGTGGGGTGGCAATGGGAACACCATGTTCCAACAGCTATGCTAATTTGGTGTTGTCACAGTGGGAAGATTCCCATTTTCTACACAGTAATCCATTTGGAATGCATTTGAAATTATATAAATGATTTGTTGATGACATATTTTTTGGGAAGGTAATGTAGAAGAACTGCAAGCATTCCATGCCTACCTAGAGAGCACTACTGATTTTCTCCGATTTATATTGAAGTATAACAAGACTACCATGGATTTTTTGTACATTAGAGTGAAGCAAGACATTAATGGTGAAATGCATTCTAGTTTATACAGGAAAGACTGTTGGAAGAACAATATTCTCAAAGGTCCAGTATGCACCTCAGACACATACATAATATTCTAAAGGGGCAGTTTCTAAAGACATCCAGACTCTACACTGGGGAGCAAAATTTTAGGGAAGCCATTCATAATATAGGAGACAGCTTTGTTCCGAGAAGATATGACCCCTGAAAAGTGAAATACATGCAGGACTGTATAGAAGGGAAGAGACAAGAAGAAGGGAAATATGAATATTGCTCGCAGTCAACAACAGAAGATGACACGGGATTTGTGGATGGTACTCACTTATTCAAGTGATACGGAGTATGGTTGTGACATAAGGGATAATTGGAAGATACTCATGTCTGATGAAGAGCTCAAGAGATTAGTAGGGGATTCACCTTGTTTTGATTTCAAAAATAATTGGAACCTGAAGCAAATGTTATATAATGACTTCAAGGAGAAGAATTCTGTTGTTTCAGATCGGGAAGGCAGTCATCCATGCCATGGGAACACTAGTTGCAGATACTGATGAACAGTTTATACATCAATCCAAAGAAAGAAAAACATTTTCAGTTTTCATGCAGACTGCACTACTAGAAACATATATTTAGCTGTGTGTAATGTATGTGACTGTTTCTATGTATGAAAAACTACTAGATAATTAAAAGAAAGGATTTCTAAACACGCGAGTGACATTAAATTAATGGACCAGAACAATCCCATATTTAAACATATACAAGAAAATCTGGGTCTTTGCTTTCACTTTACAGTGATACATGTGAAGTTGAGTAGTAGAAGAGGAGATATTGACAATGTCACTGAATTGGCAGAGATGTCCTGGATTGGGAGGTTGCAGGCATATAAATTTCCTGGACTAAATACCAATTATCCCCTTAAACCAGCTTTGAAAGGGAGAATGTTGAAAAGACACCTTTGCTTCATCTTAGTGATTTTTTTTATTAATGGAAGGCATTGTCCATTTTCCTAATATTGATTGGTCTGTTTCTCTGAGTTCCCTATATATTACTGGCTGCTTTTTTCATTGATTGTTTAACATTAAAGAATCGTTTTACTGTCTATATCCTTCCATTTTTAACTGTATTTTAGTGATTCACTGGAGTTAACCTGGCTGTGTTGGATGCAGTGGTCATATATATATATATATATATATATATATATATATTTATTTGTGTGTGTGTGTGTGTGTATTATATATATATATATATATATATATATATATATATATATACGTATACTGCACAGTGTTTATCAGGATGTATGAATGATACATTTGTAATGCCAGTGCTTCCTTTTCAACTTTAGGATAACATCACCAGCTAAATCAATCAAATACTGCAAAAGACAGGCATTATCCACTCTTAAAAATAAGTCAACAGTAATATGATCATTTGGTAGCCATGGATAAAACAGTCACTCTTCAAAAGGTGGATGCCAGCAGTTAATGTATGTATATTTCCACTAATAAATAAGCCACCAGGTATAAGCTGCTGAAGTTGAATAAATCACTTAAAATAATTTAGTCAGGCAGTGCCATTTTGCAGTATGAACATTAAACATACATATAGATATAGTTACCTAGAGGTATACATAATAAAAGGGCTGCTATCACTAGCAGAAGCTTTACTAAAATCTACATCCCACTAGCTTTTAAGAGCTTGTAGCAATTGTAGAAGACTCATGTTCAGTAAATTCCAAGTATGTGGTCTCAGTCTAAAACTCCACTGCATTATTCAGAAGTAATATGAAAAATAACTGAACTGTTTACAGTTGCACTTTCAAATTAGAATTATCTCTTTACATCCAAAATGTTTACAGGGGAATCATTGAATGAGGCAAGACTGGAAACAATGTAGCTAATGCAATCCTTTTGACAAGTCTGGCCTTCCAAAGGTCTAAGATTCTTTACTTCCTTCCTGATTTAGAATTTAGACGTGACCATCCTGCTTACAACATCACTTAGCTCGGTAGTTATTTGCAGTTTATTTATAGTGGTAGCTTTTGAGAAAAAGAGGCAAGTAAGAAGAAATATCTTTGTCATGTGTCTATTTTGCAGTCAGTTTCAGAAGTCATAGTTTACAAACAAAGTTGTACGATTCTTATACAGATGTACACATTTTACATGCTACATGATTTGCTAGATACATTAATTAGCTGTCTTCACAACTTTTACTTTTCTTGATAAAAAATAAGTACATTTTCTGCAGCTCAGGTCTTTTCTTTTACAGGTACAATATATAATGCATGTTGTAATCAGTCACTTTATTTTTGAATTTTTGTTATCATTGAATTTGCTGATTGAATTGTAGCAGCAGTGAGTTTGAATGCATTTCTGTTCTAGGCTAAGTATCTTTTTGTGGTAATTGCAGTTTATTCTCCAATGGAAAACCTCCATTGTGGTGAGTGGAATGGCCCATTTTGAGGGTTATTTTTTGAAACAGCAGTACATAATGCTGATTATACTCCTATGCTTGCATTCCTAGTATCCATTATCCCTGATGTTCATCCCCCTGTTGCAGTCTTCACCAGCAGCCTGTGGTATTTTTAAT
This sequence comes from Protopterus annectens, assembly GCF_019279795.1. Lineage (NCBI taxonomy): Eukaryota > Metazoa > Chordata > Ceratodontiformes > Protopteridae > Protopterus > Protopterus annectens. Next base: position 1,135,139,028 of record NC_056745.1, read on the forward strand.
GCTTTAGGTGCAATCTGTTGGTTAGTCTTAGGATCCCAAAGAAGCCTCCAGGAAAACATTTTCTTTCACCTCCTCCTGAATTTTTCAAAACAGAGGTATCTTAGATTTTTTCCTGCAACATATTGGGCTAGATTCAATAAAGTCTACACTATGTGTACACAATATGTATTCAAGAAAATTCTTATCCCATTTTTTGTGCTTTATAGTCACTCAGAAGTATTACACTGTGTACATGTAGTCTACACTTTGTGGTAATCTTTCTGAATCTGTCAATATTTAAAGCTGCAAGAATATCAGTAGGAAAACTAAAATTAGGAGGAAGATGGTGTGAGTTATGTCTGTGTGGTCACGGTGTACACTTAGTGCAGGCATTATTGAATCCCGGGAGTCATCTTTTTTAACACCTTTATTGAATTATCACACAAGACATAGATAAACATACATTTATATAAAATAAAACAAACTACGTTAACATGTTCATAATTACAAACATTACACATCACAAACATCAGGCCAACATTACATAAACTGATCAATTCCTGCATTCCCATAAGCATCACTCCTGCTCCAAAACATTCTGCATATATGGTTCACACAATTTCTTTTTTTTCTATGTAATTTGTTCCTAACCTTTTCCAATGATGCCATTCCCAGTTCTTTTATCTCTGTTACAAAATTCACTACTTCTAATATAGTGGGTTTAGACACTGATTTCCATTTTCACGTATTTGATTTTTTGGCAGCTACCAGAATTAAACTTAGTTTTACTATGTCTAGGCAATTCAGATCCAGTATCCCAGCTTAAAAAAAAATAATTTCCTTATTTACACCCATTTGCTCACCCGTTGTTTCTGACAGAGTACCCTGTACAGAATTTTTAAAGCGTGTCAGTTCATTACACTCCCAAAACTTATGTTCCCAGTTATCTCTTTCTTCCCCATCACACCTCCAACATTTGCCATCTATGTGAGGAAAAATTCTTTGGAGTCTGTTTGGGGTAAAAAAAATACCTATGCAAAACATTTCCAAACAAAACTCCTAAATCTTCTAGACTTCGTTGCATAGTTTGGAGCTATACATTTGTCCTGCCATTGTTTGTTGTGAGTTGATTATCCGTTTTCTCTTCTTAGTCTTTTTTAACCTCCTCGGATTGATTCCTGTGGTTACAGTTCAGTATTTTATATGCCCTACTAATGATCCCTTTTTTAACAGAAGCATTTGTTCTAGATTCAACTAGCAGCTCTCCCATAATAGATCTTTGACTTAGGATTCCCACTATTCCTTTCTCTGTCTCTACTTGGATGTCAATCCATGATAGGGAAGACAGTCACTAGCCTGTAGTCCAAATGTCCTCTTGGCCTCTTCACACTCTATTACCTTTCCCTGTCTAGTTATTTGCTCCCAGTACCCTGGCTTCTTTGCCAGTTTTCTCCGGTAAATTTCATTTTGCCTATTCTGTGTATCCCAAAATGCAACCAACCCTATTGGCATTATCTCCTTTATCCATTTTCATGCTGATGTAGCTCTTAGAATACTTTCCGGATATAATATTCTGTATGGCCGTAGTTGTTTTACTTAAGGATCTGCATCCAAAATCCCACTCTGTCCTTATTTCTTGAATCACCCCTCCCCCCTGCTTCATGATCATCCCTTTCCACTTTGAATCATAGCTTTCGTCTTGCGATATGTATATGAGCCTTAACTGTGTAGTTCTAAAATATCCCTTAAAATCAGGTAATACTAAACCACCTTATTCTATTGGAAGGGAACCACCTATCCCACTTGACTGTTCCCCTCCTCTCCTCCCGAATAGAATCCTTCCAACTCTTTATAAATTACCATCCACAACTTCTCCTGTGGTTACTAAATGTATGCCTAACCTGTATAAAATACTTGCATGTTTCTTGATATCCATATCCATAAAGCAGAGCTTCCAGTTTCTCAGTTTTTGTATCATAGTGTGTTTAGTCTCTTCACACACATCCTTAGGTGCCATAACAGAATCCTTTTCAACTCACACACCCAAATACCTCATTTTATCATGTCCCCATACCTGTGTGTATTGTTGAACCAGTAAAAGATTTAGTTTTATTCTAAAATAGACCACGAGAATGAATACCCTCTCTCCACATTTTGCTCTTCAGAGAAGAGCCTCTTCTTTAGAGAACCTCTAAATATGGTGAGAGAATCCACAGATTGCCTAGAACATGGATTCTCAGATTATTGAAATCACAATTTCCCTCAAATGATGGAAAATGACTTGTAATAAAAGTAATTCAGGGCTCCCCATAGAAAAAAACAATGAAAGCAGGAAAATGGTGGTCTTCTCTACTACTGCTATTATTCGCACACACACTCACTTGAAATATCCAGAATTTAAAATGGGAAATTCTCTTTTCACTACTTTTTTTATTTAGCCTGACAACACATAAAACAGCATTGTATACATTTCCAAACTTATTTGGGCCTCCCATGAAATAAAAGTGGGGGCTGTTGGAAGAATGTTGACATAGAATGTCTGTCCTTCACTGTAGGATATTTAAAGAAATATGAAGCTGTGGACCACTCCTTTTTGAGTCAGTATTGTGGGATGTAAGATAGAGGCTTGGAAGCATCCTATCTCCATACGGGGTACTCCTTAAGAAGGTAAATCAGTTGAGTATGCTTGCTGTGTATTTCTGAGTCCTTTGGGGGACTGGAGTTCAAATCCTTTAGAATTTTTTTTTTGCCAGCATAAGTGAAAGACTGTAGCATTTATCTTCCAAGACTCCCCTGTTGCTCTCCAAGGGGTCTTGTGACCTTGATGGATATAGTGGGAGATTGTATGTGGCTACCATGTTGTCCTTGGTGGGCCAGAACTGTCACTGAATAAAGTGACCATGCTCTTAAAATCAAAGAAGATAATCAGCTACGAAACTGCTGTCTTCTTTGAATGCTCATTTTCTATAGTTAGATGCGTCTTTCTGTGATGGTTAAAAAGTATGCATTTTGCAGTGGCTCTGGTTGCAGACATTTGTGGTAATTCAAAATGTGAGCGACATTGTCTCTGTGGGCATTTTCTAGGACATTGACAGACTCTACAAAAATGAAATCTTATCAGTAGAGCAGGAATTTTATAACTTCTCTTTGTCTAGAAAGTCTTCCCGGAGCTTCTGTAATGTAAGCTGTGTGCACAGAGCTAAGGATGAGTGCTACGCTACGTGTCAGGCCACATGCCTCTGTCCAGGTATATCAGCTAATAAGAAAACTCTAGTTACTCCACAATATTCTTTAGCATCTATAACTGCCCTAAACGTACTTGGGCAGGAAGTTGGTGGGAGGGAATTTGCAATGTTTACAGACATTAAGAACACTCTTCCTACAAGGAAGTTCATTGGCCTAGGTATTTCCTTATAATTGATTGTAAAGGCTCTTTTCAGTCCACCTGTCTGGGTTAAGTCAGCCTTGCAGAAGATTCTGTAACAAACTGACTCCTTGTCTGTAAGAAGTGTAGAATTCTATTCCTGCTATCTCTGGTCCTCCAAAGAAACTGGAGCTGAAGATCTTTAACAGACCACCACAACTTCAACATAACCATTCAGTGCAGCAGCCTCAAAATAGTCATGCTACATGGTCACTGAGCTGTCAGCAGAATGGTCATAATCATGTATGGTCATTGCACCAGCCATAGAATGTTCATGGTACATGGTCAATGCAGCAGCCTCATAATGGTTGTTCCCCCACCTCAGCATTGTTGTGATGCATAGTTACTACACCATTCTCAGTTTGTGGTGTATTGTCATTGTTCCATCATAAGAATTGCCATGTTGTATGGTCATTGCACCAGACTGACAACTGTCATAGTGCATGATCATTGCAACAGCCGTAGAAAGGTCACAATTTATTGTAATTATGCCATTATCACTATTGCCATGGTGCAGGGTCATTGGATCACCTTTAGAATGGAGATGTTGTATGGTTATTTTGGCATCATCACAACTGTCATGATATATGGTCATTGTGCCAGTCTTAGAATGATCATGGTGAGTAGTTGCACCATCATTAGAATGGTCACTTTGTGTAGTCATTGCAGCAGCTTCAGAATGTTAATGAGGTATATGATTAGTTGCAGCAACCTCTGAATGGTCATGGTTTATGGCCATTGCATCAGTGTCAGAGCAGTCATGGGCTTTGTGTATTACACTATCATCACAATTGGCATGGTGTATGGCCATTGCAGTAGCTTTATGATGGTGTTGCTGTAGGTCATTGCACCAGCCTCGGAATGGTCATGGAGTGTATGGTCATTGTCACAACCTCAGAATGGTCATGAGATGTATGGTCATTTGCCTGCATCAGAATGGTCATGCTGTATGGTCACTGGACCATTATCTGAATGGTTATGAGGTGTATAGTCATTGCACCATTCTCAGAGAGATAATAGGGTATGAGGTTAGAATGCCAACAAAAAAGTCGTCATGGTATGTGTTCACTGCACCAGCCACAGAATGGTCATGATGTTTTGTCAGTGCACAGTTGTCAGACTGATCATGGTGTATGGGCATTGCTCCAGTGTTAGAGTGGTCATGGTGTGTATGGTCATGGTCATCATCACAGTGGCCATGGTATATGGTGACTGCACCAGCCTCATAATGATTGGGGTGCATGATCCTTGCATCAACCTCAGAATGGTCATGCTGAGTGTTTATTAGAGTGGTCACAGTGTATGATCATTGGACTAGCCTTGAAATGGTCATGATGTAATGGTCATTGTGCTATCATCACAGTTGTGATGATATATGGTCATTGTGCCATCATTAAAAATATTATAGTATATGGTCACTGCACCAGCTTTAGAATGGTCATTGTGCATGGACATTGCACCATCTTTAGAATAGACCATAGTGTATGGCTGTTGCTCCAGCTTCAGAACAGTCATGGGGTAGTGGTCATTTCACCAGCCTGAGAACAGTCATAGGGGGTGGTTATTTCACAAACCTCAGAACAGTCATGGGGTAATGGTCATTGTGCCCGCCTTACAATGGTCATGGTGTTTGGCCAGTTCAAAAACCTCAGAATAATTATGGTATATGATCATTGTACCCTCATAACAATGGATATAGAGTATGGTCACTGCACCAGACTTAGAATGCTCATGGAGTGCATGGTCATTGCACCTATCTTACAGTGGCCATGTAGTCACTGCAGCAACCTCAAAATGGTCATGGTACCATTATTACAATGGTCATACTGCAGTACATTTACTGCCTTGTGTTGGAAGATTGGCGGATGTGTTCCGCAGGCATAACAAATTAATTCTGTCATTGGTAGGGTCCTAAGGGCCACTAGAGTTTCCTGAATAGCTCTGTAGGAGCTTGATACTTTATCTACAAGGTCCTTCTTTTTATCAGTCCTGTTCACCGAGAATCTTTGTCAAATGTCTCTTATTCTGGCCTAGAGAGAGAGAGGAATTTCTAAGGGTAGCCGAACCAGTTGTGTATCTGTTTAACGTTATTTAAATAAAAGTCTGGTTACTTAAACAAACTGGCAGAGTAACAGTAAAGTAATTATTAGGGAATACTAATATTAATTTTTGTTGTAAATCTCACACCTTTGAAACCATCTTCTTGATCATTTAGTCATCCCAGCTCCTAACATTGGAGGACACCAGGATGGAAAGCTAGTGGGGGAAATGCAGCAATTACAGCCATCATCAAGTGGGGCTTTGCAGATTTTTTTTGTTTTTAAATGCTCTTATGCTTGCAATACCTTGCCGATAGTTTGAAAGTGGACTACAGTGTTCGCTATACTGAAGGCACTGAGTTTCCACACAGCGACAATTCCAGCTGGAGTGCATGTGCACTCCTTGGCATGTACACTTTACAGAGTCCAAGTTTGTAACTCTGCAGTTTGCCTTCCTACCAGATGGGTGAACCAGCTTTGGCCAGTCTTTGCCATGTCACCCTAGCCAACTTCTCCAGTAACTGGCTTGCTAATCAAAGCTGGGTTATTTGGGCACAGTCAAAGCCAAAACTTGAACATGACAAAGCCAGCTTGAATAGTGACATATAGTGACAAAGAAAAATTATTACAGATCATAGTTTCCATCAGTTTACCAACTTTTTGACTCATCATACTTGGAACTATAGTATACTTGTGTTTCTCTTTAATTTTATTCCGTTAAAAAAAGACATGACTGTAATTTTGTTTCCAATACCAGTCAGATACAGATGCAAATAACTTTAGAGAATTTACCGGTGATGTTTGATTATTCTGCAGCTAACCAGGAAGGACAGTGCATAATTTACACATTTCGATCACAACAGATACAGAGTGTGACTTAAGTGTGATAGTAGGTGCTTAACAATACCATTACAGCAGGAAATCCATAGCAGACATTATGAAATATGCCACTGACAGACATGTTATCAGTTTAGCAGCATTAGGCCCACTGCCAAGGCTTTGTAGTAAGGTTGCAGGAAAACTGCATTGTTTGGATGCTAGACACTTAAGTGTTTTACCCTTTGTTTCCTGTTACATACACTCAGTAGTAAACATATGCACACATATACACAAACACGCACACACACATCAAGGAAAAATGCTTTAAGTGTCTTATCTTACACTGCAAACATGAGCAACTTCCTGGGAACAGTTGGGCAGCTGAAACCATGTTTTAGTGTCTGCCTTTGTAATTTGTCCATATCATTTAGGTGTACTTTATTATATGTTGTGACGCCTGTGCCCTGGCCCAGCAATCAAGGAGCCACAATCCTCACCACTAACACCAGAGAGGGCATCTCATATATGAGGGAAGGATAACAAATACAGTAAAATGCAATTTCCCTTAGGAGCACACAGAGATCACAGTCAGTCTGGGGCTGGTCGCTCCCTTGCTCTCCAGGTCCCCAATAAGACTCCCCACTGGCACAGCTATAGGGTCCAGATCTCAGCTTAGTGAACAGGCTAAAACCTCTAGCACTCCCTCTGTCCAACCTGTGCTTCGAGTCCCTGCGCAAGTAGCTGACACACACATGCATGCACTTTGAGAAGAGTTTATACAACCACACAGACACTCCTGGGGAAGGCTGGCACAGTTTCTCCAGCTGTGTCCCTTTCTCCAAGACCATATGGTAGTTCCACTTGCTACCACTCACTAATGCTTATCAGCTACTCAAAGGCCCTTAAAATGGTGTCCATTTATTACTGTGCAATATTATTATCCAATTGGTAGTTGTGACTAAACTGTCAAGGCTTATTTAGAGTGACTTGGAAAGGATCAATATAAGCATGCAATGTACTCTTAGAGCTTAACTTATCTGTACACAAAACAGCCACAGTTAAAATGTTTTAAAATATTTAATAATAAATAATCAAAACACAAGACTATACTTTCTACTACACAGTGCTAGTTAAAAGATCACACAGAAATACTTAAAATAAATCATTAGTACAGTTCTGACATCACAGAAAAGCACTTAGTCTAATATTTCTAGTTGCTAGCTATTTCTAAAAGAAAACACAAGTCTAAGATAACTTACATATGAGCAAGACAGTGCTGTGAGTTGGATGATCAAGACAAAAATGCTTAATGCCTTCTGATTCTGTCTGTTTTAATTGCTATTGCAGTCCTGATTCCCATTCCCATTCCCATTACATAATTTTTACACTTTCCTGGTGTTTCCAGGCTGACAGAAACTGCATTTACATTCTTTTACACCTAGGCAGAAACCAGAGCAATAAAGAAAATTCCATATGTAAATTCTGGTCATTAACTTTAGCCTTAAAACAATAGGCAGGAAGCCTTCATCTAGCCAGCCGGAGCCGAGTTGTAAACATCAAAGACAGTCATGAAATAATTTGCATTTCAAAGGACAGACAGTAAATGCTCGACTTAGCTTTCTTTACAGCAGAGGGCAGTGTTGCTACATTGTTTTGAGTTCAACATTTCACAGCATATTCTTTCAGTTAAGAAAACAAGCCTGTAATTCAGCATTCATATTTACAAACGACAGAATAATTCTATCTGGCTAGGTTGGCAGCCTTCACACATATATGCACAGTAATCGGTTCACAAATTCTCTTCATCAGTTCTCTTCTCTGCATCTGTTGATTGTCTATTATACAAAATTGTGCTTGCTTTTATATTCATTTGCTAAACTCAACTATTTTAAAGTAAAATTCACACATTGTTAATTTATGCTTTGTAAATATAACTTTGCTTAGCAAGTGATCTATCTGAAGTGTGAACTAGTCTGTAACAACTCTGCACAAAAATGTGTAGCTTCCAGCAATCTGTAAGTGCCTGGGAAATTGGGCTGTTCATGAACCTGAAGCATACGAGGCATGTATCCTGTAGCATGGACCTGACTGCTCATGCACACCACCTTACATCAGGAATCTTTTAGAATTTTCTCATTATTCTGGTATGTAACTGCAGATACCTGTCCTGGAATAATGCAAGCTGCTGGAATTTACAGAAATTGTGGAACTAAGTAAAGTCTATATCTATCTATATATATATATATATATATATATATATATATATTTTTTTTTTGCATCACTTTTCCCCACCTCCTATCCTTGGCTTTCTGCCATTCAATGATGTGAAATGAGACACGGACTGTCATTTTGCACTATTCTTACTTTTATCAGATTACTATAACTGCATTTAATGATCTGCTGTGCTCTGGCTTCTTTTTAAAGTTTTATTCTTCCTTCTCTTACTTCCACTGTCCAAGGTAACCGTCTGAGCTGTCTGTAATTCCTTATGTTTCTTGCCTATTTTGTCAATTCTTACATGACCACATTAGGGGATCAGTGCCATCTTACAGTATCAGGCCAGCTTTCACTCTGCACTTTGCAAAACATTAGTACTGTGGCTGGTGCTTTCGATTTTCAATAAAAAGTTTCAAAGTTTGAGTCTCACCACTGGATGTTGTTTGAGTTAAATAAGCACTTTCACTGTCCATGAAGATTTCATTTGAGGTATTTTGGTTCCAACATTATTTACCGAGTGACTGCTGTGAAATTGTACTCGTGTTTGTAAGTCTCAAATCTTTGAGCCTTTCATGTAAAGAAACTTTTGGCTTGGGGAGAGTAAATTGTTTTGTTGAATAAAGTGAAGCTTCCAGTACACTGCATATGTGGTGGTTGTTGTTGTTCTTCTTTCGGCTTTTCCCGGTTAGGGGTCACCACAGCGGAACTCCGGTACGCTAATGATTGGCAGTAGATTTTTACAGTGCCAAGGTGCCAACTCGACGCCCAACCTTCAATGAAGGCACGCCCATTCACGCATGTCTTTCGAACGCCATTCGACCACGGGGAGGACATGCAGACTCTCACTGAAGGTGCTCCAGCCGAGAATCGAACAGGAGAACCTCTTGCTGTGAGGCGACAATGCTACCGCTGCACATATTGTGGTAATGTTTAATAACAAAGCCAAATATTAAGGCAAAAACGCTTTTTAGAAGAAAAAAGAAAACAATGCAAGTATTTAAGCAGCTTTTCAACTGCCATCCTCCAAGTTCTGTAAGAACTACTCATTCAGGTCTTGGCCTTTTTAGGAAGTAGAGAGTTTGTGAGAAATTTAAGCAGCAAATCCAATCAATCCAAAATAAATTTTTCTCAAGGAGTGAGATCAAGCTTGGCATTGGCACAGGAACATATCTCCCAATTCACAGTGATGCTGTGCAGTAGTAACTGCTGGGCAAAGCCCTTTCTAAACTTACAAATTCTTCAGACTTTCTTGGGTGCGGCGGGAGGTCACCTGTCCACAAATAACAGTTACTAGAAGCACTAGCCAGAGGTTACACCATAGAGTTTGTTCAGCTTCTGCTTTTTAAAGGCATCCCTTCTATATTAAAGGATCAGTTACAGCATATACTGTTCATTATGAAACAACTGTAATCTCACTTTAAGGAAAGCAAGGGGGATTTCAGTTATTACTATTGCCCAAAAAAGGACCAATGTAGATTCTCCTGGTCCTGTCAAATGTAAACAAATATGTGCTAGTAATGAAGTACACTTACCTACACATCCCCAAGCACAAGGCTGTCAGGTAGTTCTTCATATTCAGAATATGTGACTACCACTATCAATTCACTTCCATGCAGTTTGGTCTTATAATGCACCAAATCTTCAATTGCAAGGCTCCAGCATTTGCCAACTAAGCTTGAAAAAGTTTTTTTGTTTATCTTTATCTGACTGATTAGACACTTCTTTTGGGAACTCTAGAAAGCTGTGAACCTGATGGTACAGTGCTTAAACTTTCAAGGAACCTTACGGAATGCATAGAAGTCAAGCCTAAACATTACATAATTACAGATTTTAATAAGCCTCTTTATCAAAAGCTGATGAGGGTCTTGGTTCCTGCTCGAGATGGACAGAAGTGTAGTTTCTGTCTTCATGGTTCCATGTGTCAGACTCCATATGTGAAAAATTCAGTGATACATAGAGTGTTTGGGACCAACACAAGCAGTCTGAGAGATCTGTCTTCAATACCTGCTTTATTAGAGAGTTTTGTGGGGCATATCCAGATCTTCAGGAACCTGGAGCTACCATATGTCCCATGAGAAGTGGACCTGAAAATGTCAATGGATGCCTCAAGAGTGTGCCTTTGGAGGTCATGTTTATTAGTTTTGAGGAATGTTCTGAAAGAGATGGTTGTTATCCAGTGTGCCAAATGAGCTTTTCAGTCAGTACTAAAACCAGGAATGCTTCAGTGACAAGATACCACCTCTTTGATGCGGCATGCTAGCAAGCAAGGGAAAACCTGCTCATGTCGCCTTTGCAGACTGAATGTGATGAACTGGGACTTGACAGCCACACTCATGTTAATGTGTCATGTGGTTTATTTACTCTGTCTCCGGATACTTTGTGCAAGAACATCATGGCTCCACATGAATGTACCTAAGACAGAGCAGCTTTCTTTGACATAAAAAGAAATGCTACTGCTTGGATATGAGCCCATTTGCAGCTCAAGTAATCACCAAATCTACATTTTTTTTGTTCCATAGCAACTTTGCATATGATCATGTAGCAACAGATGTCTATGCAGTCAAGTGGAAACAGGAACTCCTGCATGCCTGCTTTCTGACATCTCTTATCTGAGCTATAATTCTAAAAATAAGAAGATAAAAAGCATCAATCATCCTTGTAGCCCATACTGACTAAGAAAAGTTTAGTTCAACATTTTTTTTCAGTTTGCTGCATTTTTTTCTTAGGACAAAAGCTGGTGCTTCCAAAGCTCAGCAGCCTCAGGTTTTCAGGCTAAAAGATGTCCAGTTGATACCACATTAGCCACTTAATTTCACCGGATGTTATAAATATCTTGAAAGAAACAGTAAGACTGAACTCAAGAAAATCACATTTGTCTAAATGGACTAGATTTTCTTATTGATGTAAAATTAAAGGCATTGAGGCTCCATTTCCTGTCCCATGCCTGAGGTACTATACTTCACCTTTACTTAGTTCAAATGAGGCATGTTTAGCCATTGTATAAAGGTATGCCTTTCAGATATTTCAGCTTGTATTCCACTGGATTCCCTGTTTTTTGCTAACATGTTAGTTGAACATTTTTTGAATTTTTCTCTCCATATCCAGTCACTTAAATGCCTCATTATCCTAGCTTTGGCCATGAATTTTGTCATAGACAAATCTGACTCTGCCTGCCACTGAACCTGTCATTAGAGATGAACTGAAGTGTTTGTCTTGGAGGTTTTCCTAGTAGCTGTTAACTCAACCAGAAAATTTGCTGAATCGCAAGTCCTTGTTTATGGGATTCTTATCTTCCACAGGTTCAGGGCATTACTGAAGACAAATCCTTCTTTCATGCTTGTAATAGTTTCTGAACTGTCTAAATCATTTCATTCACTTAACAGTTTTCTACTTGCAAACCCAAGAACATTGAGAAAATATCTTGCTGAACATAGACGCACACAGACAGTTATTGCATTACACAAACAGGACCAAAGATGGAGGCTAAGTGACCAGTTATTTGCTTTCATCAGGGCAGACACAGTATTTACTAGTGACTAAACAAACTTTCCAAATGACTGGCAAACTATCGGCTTCTGCTGTGACAAACATGGTAGCACCCTAACTGGGCATGATGTGACTCATACTACCACAGTAGCTGCTACCTCTGCAGTTTTCATAGGGAATGACTAAGCTTAGCGTATTTCTAAAGCCACTACATAGACTTTCCATACACCCCTTTTATAAACACTACATGTTGGATGTCTACTCCACAAGATGTATGGGGGATTCGCCATTACAGTGCTACAAAGTGGAATTTAACTGCCCATTCATATCCGGGATCAGAATTTTCTAACTACTTGGCCTCTGCCGTTTGCCTAAACAGTAAGCAGTTGTGAGAGTGCTTGTCATAACTGCAGATTTTCATTGAGAAGAATTATTGCTGTAGAAAGGTTTATCCCCTTCTTATCCTTCTGTCTAGAAATTGCCTGCTCTGATATCCCATATCATTTACTACACACCAGTATGTGTTCCTGGATCTGACATGATCTGGCTTATCTTCCTATTACTGCTAGGACAGTGGCTTATAGTCACCTCTGCACCAGCTTTGACAAACTTCCTTTCCCACAATGCCGAGCTTACCTTTCTCTGCATCTCCACATCCATGTTTGAGTCTGCACAGAATGTCTGTAACGAAAACACCAATTCATAAAAGAACAGACATCCAAATCTCCTCTGCCAGGCTGGCAGAAAGTGTGTGGGGATGTATAGGAGGCTGAACCAAGACCATGCTGATCGGTTATTATGGTAAGTACTTAACTTTTGAATCTGATGTGATATGGTTCATCTTCCTCCACTGCTAGGATAAGAGCTCCTGGCAAGCTGTGATTTTGAAAATAAGTCTACTAAGTGCAGGGTCTCTAACGTAGCTTGAAATGTAGAGATTGCATCCAGGCTGTAATGTTTCACAAAGGTGTTCTGGGAAGCCAAGTAACTGTTGAGCAGTTGTGTATAAGTGCCTCTGCTAAGGTGCCCTGCTTTTCAGTTCCTGTTTTCTGTTGATGGTAACTTGTCATTAGCCAGTTTCTGTTGGGAGTGAGGGTTATTATACTGTCCCTCCACGTTTACCATTCTCTCCCCCTTCAGAGAGGAGTTATTGATTTGCTCAGCCTGCTTTCCTTTGGCTGATCATTCAGTTCTTGGCTCAGATACTAACCTGATCTCACCAGTTAAGACACATTGACACCTGCTTCTGTACTAGTGGAAGTACTGAAGTGTTAGCTGTAGTTAACTTCATTTGTCTGTGAGAACAGTTCTCACGCCAGGTCTCATGCCAGGTCTCAAGAACCAATTTCAGCGAGTGATCACAACACTGTTATGCTTCAGTATATAAAGATTAGACAAAGCAACAGTGAGTCATGTATTGTATATCTAAAGTTAAATAATGAACAGCTAATTTTTGGTGAGGCTCATATTAATGTACCAAATTTCAATGTTTTTTTTTAAAACAAGGACTTTGTAGTTAACTCCCGTTAGTCAGCATTTTGGTATAATACAATGTGATAAAGCTCTCAACTTAATGACCCTCCCTCATCATGTAGTCCTACGTTCATTTCCCTCAGCCTTTACTTGCATATTGTGCTTGTCTGAACAAATCAATTAACCAGACTTGCTCAGTGGCATCTTGTGCACTAGCAGTCATACTTAGCAAGTAAATAAATGTGTTAATGTTTATTGTCTGAATGTAAGAAATTGTGTGTTACTAGAAAGAACTCAAGCATGTAGTAAATGGAAATGTAAGTATTTGTTTTAGTAAAACAGTGGATAAGATGGCCTGCTAAGCAGAGTCAATCCATTAAAAGATGATACCTGAATGTTTATGTAAAATACAGCTGCAGCAATGAAGGGATTATGTAAGTCAGAATTTCAGTCATCCAATAACCTCAACAAAAATTGTTTGATTCAGCCCATGCATTTAAGTGGCTTAGAGTTAAACTGAAGAAAATGGAGTACTTCTGATTTCGTATTTATAAAATGATTTTAAAGAAGTTGCCATTTAGTGATACCCTAGAATATTATTACCTGAAAGACGCATAACCTACTGTGACACAACAGTAGGATGACAACTAACACCAGAAACTGTTGCTGGTTATATATAGTCTTAGTTGTTGGTAGAAAAAAAATTAATGCAGTAGGCCAGGCAGGCTGCTGTGTGCTCCTGTCACCTAAAGGAGTTAAGCTGGTAGTGCAACTAATAAAAAACCTGAGTGAGTGAGAGAGGGTGTGTGTGTGTGTGTGTGTGTGTGTGTGTGTGTGTGTGTGTGTGTGTGTGTGTGTGTGTGTGTGTGTGTGTGTGTGTGAACAAAGTAAACGCATGGATATATACATACACACCTGTATATGCACAAACACACACATGGACATGCGCACATGTATGCAAACATCAGTAGCCCAGCATTGCAGACCCCGGTTCAGCAGTGCACCTGTCAGCCACTGGATAGGGTGGGGTGAAAATGTCAGATGCAACCCCTTGCCTCAAAGTCCACAGTAGAACCATCTGGTCCTTAGCTGTAATTTCCTTCAAGTTGCTACAGTAGCAGGAACAGAAAGAAGAGCGGGTACAGGGTACAAGGGTATGATGATGAAAAGATCCTGAAAAATACTTAAACTTTCTTTGCTACTAGGAATAATTTGCTGATTGAGTATATGCTTAGCATCGTACTTGGATTATAACTTTTTTACTCTTTTTATTGGAACCACACACTCGCATATAGGAATTCTGATTTTTGAGATTAAGCATTCAAAACAACTGTGACAGCCATGAGCTGTGTCATTAATCTGTACAATGAGAGAGTGCAACTTAAAAATGAAAGTTTTGTACTAGCTTTTGTAATTGCATTAGGACATTATTAGAATAGTTAGATTCTCAGTCACAATAAGAATATATGTTTGTTTTGTATTGTTTTTGCCCTAGTACCTGCTGACCATCAAGCCTGTGAAGGTATGTCATCCAGGCAGACATTGAGTGTGCTTTGTGCTCTCTCCAGCATCCCAGAAGGAACATTTTATTTCTTTTCATGCATCTAATCCTCCATCCGTGGTACGGATGTGAGCATTTTGCATGTGCATGCTTCCCAATTGTGCTGACAGGGGGGCTATCATTGGCAGCTTGTTCTGCTGTGTGAACATCCTTCCATTTTTGCCCTCCTGCAGGATTAGTATTGTGTTCTCCCATGTATCCCACATGTACTGAATTTCCAATAGTATTCACTCATCCCAGACTGAAAACTCTTGAGTAAATGCCATTTACCTTGTACCTCTCGCCCAGTTTCACCTGTCTGTATGTATTATCTGCCTTCATCTAGTTCTTTAGCCCTTTGCCATGAACAGAGTTGCATCACATAACTGGTAATTCGCATACTCATGAGTCACCAGTAGCACAGAGATAGTCACTATGTGCCAGCAGGCTGGCACCTGTCATAGTGATTTTAACTTGTCTTCATTTCAGTATCACTCTCTCTACAGAAAGAATGTTCTAGTTTTTCTTCACATATATTTGCTTTTCCCACGTATTTGTATGGATACAATTTTAGAACTTGTCAGGCCCCAAAACATTAAGTCACTCCCAAATCATGTCAGCCAATGGGTAATGTACCTAGTAAAGTGAAGTACTAATGCGAGTAATGCAGTACCTCAAAGGTAAAATTACATACAGTACCATGGTACTACACATGTACAGTAAGTTTGTAGCTTTGCAGGTATGGACATTTTAGCAGCAAACATTGAGTACAACCAGGCAGAGTAAGGGCGAGACTCTGAATATGCAGAGAAAGGAATACTGTGGACACATTACAAGGTTTGTGTTTTAGTAAATTGTTATGAAGCAGCAGTTCAGAAGGAGGGATAGAATGCAATATGTCCCACATAAGAAGCTGTCTGTGGTGTTGTATTAAGATAAGCATGAGGGGTGAATCTTAACAGCCTGTCACACTGTGATCTGCTCCAAAAGGTACACTAATGCAATGGTTAGCATTATCATTAATACTGCTGTAGCATGCTTGCCCTCTTACACAGTCAGGATATTTGAAGTTGAGGTGCCTGCTGATCTTAAGATTAGTGGAGAGGTGAGAGCATTGAAATAAAGTTGAGGAAAGGGAGTTACTCATGGGAGGAATGAGTCACTTCTTATCTTCTGCCTTCAAGGGAGAACTGAAAGAGTCGGGGTGGTGGTTTAGATCTGTGCTGAATTTGGATAGTGACCAAATCTGGCAGTTAGTTCAGAGGATTATAGCAATCAGCAGAGCCAGATCATGGTCAAATGGGCCCTAGACAGGGTAATACATCAGGGCCCCCAGCATCCCTACCCCCAGCCATTCCAGTGTCAAATTATTTGCCTCTCTGTGCATGCTGTTTTCTTCTTTACTTCAAAACTTATATTTCAAATTTTCTAGTGCAAGCACTGATAGCCATTTGCTAAACAAAACTATACAGTCTCACAATGAAAACATATATCGTGAGCAACAGCAAACTACTCTACCCTTGAAACTCACATTCATTGAAACCCACATTCATAGAAAATGCATCTGGTCCATGGCAGATTAAATGTACCTTTGGGCTGTTTTCTAACCATGGGTCCCCTGCGCACAATATTAAAACCATGCATAAATGCATCTATTCTTTGATTAATTTTCCTGATTATGTTAAAGTCTTTGTTTAGTACAGCACAGCTTGTTAAGTGAGTTTTAAATTTGTAGTTTATGAACATGTTTCCAGTGAGCAGTGAAACAAAACAAATGAACCAATAATGGCAAGACTACCCATTTCAGAACATTTTAACAGGCCACTTAAACTGCTGTCATTATAATCCACCAGTAATAGTCAATGTGCAGAATCTCTGCAGAAGTAAAAGTCGTCTGAATTATTCCACATTAGAGAGGTGTGAGGTCTGTAAGTAATGAAGAGGTTGCTGCTGACAAGCAAATTGCATTTTAGTGCTATATCTACAAATTCAGTGCCTGCTGCTCTTGAATAAATTGCCTGTGTTATATTAAAAACAAAAAATGATGTGGTGGTAATATGCAGTAGGGAATGTCTGGCAAATTGTCAAAAGGTTTATAGTTACTAGGTGTAGAAAAGAGTGTATGTGCTGTATCTTTAATCTGCATCTTTAAGAAGTACAGTAAGGACTGAACATACACATGTAAATAGCAGGCACATGCTATTCCCAGTGCCATTTTGAGAGTGCAGCCAAAGAGTGAGCATGTATGATTGCAATGGCTAGTTTGTATATATGTTACCTAAGTTAAAGTCAGTAAACTTCTATTGTGATCTGTTTGTATATAATAAAGCTGCTTGAGCAGAACCCACAAAGACTCTTCTGTTGTATCCAGAGAGGAGAGTGACATGGTGTCAGAAGTGGGATTCCAGAGATTGATATTCAGAGCCACAAGGTGCAGAGATGACAGTGAAGGTAAATTAAGAGAAACGAGCACAAAAAAGAGCCAGAAAAGAACCTAAAGTAATGAAAACTTGCATGGACAGCTTATTTTATAAAAAAAGATAACATGGAGCATTACAAGGGCATAAACCACATTATTAAACAAGCGGAGGCCACAAAAGGTTTATTAACTAAGCAAAATGTTTAAAATTAAGTTATTTGATGAAACCCTCATCAGAAAAGCAAAACGATTATGTTTAAAGCAAAATGAGTATGTTCAAAGCAAAACAAGTATGATTGAGGCAAAACAGGCATGTTTAGAGTAAAATGAACACAAGAAAAGCACAATAGGCATGAAGAGAGATTAAAAAAACAAAACAAATATAATAAGGGCAAAAAGGAAATATTAGGCATAAATAAAGCAAGGCGACTGCATGTTATTTTGGCAGAGTGCTGTGTTTTGGCATAACTACAACTTTGTATTGCATCAAGGGCATAACTAGAGTTATTCTAAGTATCTCAAAGTGTGTAAAAGTGCTTACAGTGTGTGCTTATTACTGTGCATGTATTCTGAAGAGTTTATATATGTGCAAAGTGCAACTATTTCGTGAAGTACTGTCAAAGTATAGCCATTTTGAAAAGTTTCTTATGCTGGATGTGTCTATTTGCAAAGTGCCGCCATTACAGAGTGTTTCTTGTACTGTAAATAATTTATCTAGCAAGGTACAGCCATTTTGGGGAATTTCAGTGTGCTGTGTACTGTTTATTTACAAAGTGCAATTGCTTTGAAATGTTTCTTACTCTGAGCTTCTTATGCCCAGTTAATTCACATTGTGCAGTTATTTGAAATGTTTATTACACTGATGAGCTGATTTCTTGCAGTACAGTAATTTCTAGAGTATTACAGTGCCTGAGAGACTTATTTTGCAAAGTTCAGTTATTCAGAGGCTTGTTGTGCTATTGGGCAAAGTTACAAATACTGGTATAAATTTCTGGCATATGTGTATTTGGATGTGTTCCTGCACATATGCAAGACCTTTCACTGGTTTGTGTTAATATGGCATATGGATTTTGAAAGCCCTTACTTGTATTTAATCAGAATACTGCAGAAAATTGAAGAATATTTGAGCAAGAGTACAATATTTTATACAAGCAGCTTATGCAGACAAAGATGCACACACCAGTGCATTCATTTTGCTAAACCTAGCTGGCTCCTAGGCCATTGAAAGAGAGTATTCATTTGTGTATGCAACAGCACTATATGTGGGAGAAGTTGAAAATCGTCCTATTGTTGTACAGGCTGAATCAAGGGAAGATCCCAAGTGTGAGAAGCACAAATTCAGGGAAATCTGTAACCTCCAGACAAATATTACATTAGAAAAGGCGTTTGTTTTACATAGATCAGAAACCAGGAGAAACGTTTGCAGCTTATATCACTAACCTGAGAAACAAAACTAAAATGTGTCAGTTTGGTGACTTAAAAGATGAGTTAATAAAAGACAGGCTCATGTGTGGTATTAATAGTGCTGCTGTGAGAAAGATTTTGCTTTGTGACAGTGATTTAACATAGAGTAAAGCCATAGAGGTTTGTCAAATCCATGAGGTTAACGAAAAACACACAAGTATGCTTGCCAGTGACAAGAGCATGGTTTCAGCAGGCTCCAGATCAAATGTAGATAGCATGCAACACATAGCAATCAGGAGTAGGCCTAAGCACATGGCAGTCACACCCCCTACTAGCTCACCAGGGAAACCACAGTTTTCCAGTAAGTTCTAAGAAAGGAGCATGCTCAGTGCAGTACAAAAGTGAATCAGCAAAACCCAAGTCCAGCTTTATTGTTAACTGTCGCAATTGTGGTGTCAATCATGATCTAGAAGACAGAAGTGCTTAACATTTGGTCAGCAATGTCACAAGTGTGAAAAATGGAATCAGTTTCAAAAGTTTTGCAAATCAAGTAAACCCCACACAGTTGTAAAGAAGGGTCACTCATAAAAGCAAATTGATCAGGTAGACTGCAACCCTACTTTCTGTGTAGATGGTGTATCAGTAATTGGTGAAAGAGTTGATGCGGTGAATTTGTTGGCAAAGAGTGAAATGTTTTGTACTGTCCAGATCAATGGTAAATCTACAGAGTTCAAAGTAGACACTGGTTCAAAGTGTAATGTTATATCAGCAAACACATTTGCTAAAGTGAGAACTAATGAGTAACTCAATGTGGCTAGTAATGTGAAACTTGCTGCTTATGGAGGTGAAGAAATTCAGATTGAAGGCTCAGTAATACTTTTATGTTATTTGGCTAGGAACTGTTACAGCTTGTTATTTTATGTAGTTCGAAGATCTGTGCAGTCATTATTGGGTCTCAGAGACAGTTGACAATGAATCTGCTTTATTTTACCAAAGAAGTTCATCATGTAAGTGCATATCCTTATTCCAACTTTTCTGAAGGCATTTTTGCAGAGTATGCTGATGTTTTCGATGACAAGTTGGCAAACTTCCAGTTATGTATTCCATATAGTTAGACCCAGAGGTCACTCTAGTAGTCATACTAACAAGCAAAGTTATAATAGCTATGGTAGCACCCTAACTGGGCATGATGTGACTCATACTACCACAGTAGCTGCTACCTCTGCAGTTTTCATAGGGAATGACTAAGCTTAGCGTATTTCTAAAGCCACTACATAGACTTTCCATACACCCCTTTTATAAACACTACATGTTGGATGTCTACTCCACAAGATGTATGGGGGATTCGCCATTACAGTGCTACAAAGTGGAATTTAACTGCCCATTCATATCCGGGATCAGAATTTTCTAACTACTTGGCCTCTGCCGTTTGCCTAAACAGTAAGCAGTTGTGAGAGTGCTTGTCATAACTGCAGATTTTCATTGAGAAGAATTATTGCTGTAGAAAGGTTTATCCCCTTCTTATCCTTCTGTCTAGAAATTGCCTGCTCTGATATCCCATATCATTTACTACACACCAGTATGTGTTCCTGGATCTGACATGATCTGGCTTATCTTCCTATTACTGCTAGGACAGTGGCTTATAGTCACCTCTGCACCAGCTTTGACAAACTTCCTTTCCCACAATGCCGAGCTTACCTTTCTCTGCATCTCCACATCCATGTTTGAGTCTGCACAGAATGTCTGTAACGAAAACACCAATTCATAAAAGAACAGACATCCAAATCTCCCTCTGCCAGGCTGGCAGAAAGTGTGTGGGGATGTATAGGAGGCTGAACCAAGACCATGCTGATCGGTTATTATGGTAAGTACTTAACTTTTGAATCTGATGTGATATGGTTCATCTTCCTCCACTGCTAGGATAAGAGCTCCTGGCAAGCTGTGATTTTGAAAATAAGTCTACTAAGTGCAGGGTCTCTAACGTAGCTTGAAATGTAGAGATTGCATCCAGGCTGTAATGTTTCACAAAGGTGTTCTGGGAAGCCAAGTAACTGTTGAGCAGTTGTGT
Source organism: Protopterus annectens (assembly GCF_019279795.1). Taxonomy (NCBI): domain Eukaryota; kingdom Metazoa; phylum Chordata; order Ceratodontiformes; family Protopteridae; genus Protopterus; species Protopterus annectens. The sequence continues at coordinate 1,135,159,896 of NC_056745.1, forward strand.
ATAAGTGCCTCTGCTAAGGTGCCCTGCTTTTCAGTTCCTGTTTTCTGTTGATGGTAACTTGTCATTAGCCAGTTTCTGTTGGGAGTGAGGGTTATTATACTGTCCCTCCACGTTTACCATTCTCTCCCCTTCAGAGAGGAGTTATTGATTTGCTCAGCCTGCTTTCCTTTGGCTGATCATTCAGTTCTTGGCTCAGATACTAACCTGATCTCACCAGTTAAGACACATTGACACCTGCTTCTGTACTAGTGGAAGTACTGAAGTGTTAGCTGTAGTTAACTTCATTTGTCTGTGAGAACAGTTCTCACGCCAGGTCTCATGCCAGGTCTCAAGAACCAATTTCAGCGAGTGATCACAACACTGTTATGCTTCAGTATATAAAGATTAGACAAAGCAACAGTGAGTCATGTATTGTATATCTAAAGTTAAATAATGAACAGCTAATTTTTGGTGAGGCTCATATTAATGTACCAAATTTCAATGTTTTTTTTTAAAACAAGGACTTTGTAGTTAACTCCCGTTAGTCAGCATTTTGGTATAATACAATGTGATAAAGCTCTCAACTTAATGACCCTCCCTCATCATGTAGTCCTACGTTCATTTCCCTCAGCCTTTACTTGCATATTGTGCTTGTCTGAACAAATCAATTAACCAGACTTGCTCAGTGGCATCTTGTGCACTAGCAGTCATACTTAGCAAGTAAATAAATAAAAGTGTTAATGTTTATTGTCTGAATGTAAGAAATTGTGTGTTACTAGAAAGAACTCAAGCATGTAGTAAATGGAAATGTAAGTATTTGTTTTAGTAAAACAGTGGATAAGATGGCCTGCTAAGCAGAGTCAATCCATTAAAAGATGATACCTGAATGTTTATGTAAAATACAGCTGCAGCAATGAAGGGATTATGTAAGTCAGAATTTCAGTCATCCAATAACCTCAACAAAAATTGTTTGATTCAGCCCATGCATTTAAGTGGCTTAGAGTTAAACTGAAGAAAATGGAGTACTTCTGATTTCGTATTTATAAAATGATTTTAAAGAAGTTGCCATTTAGTGATACCCTAGAATATTATTACCTGAAAACGCATAACCTACTGTGACACAACAGTAGGATGACAACTAACACCAGAAACTGTTGCTGGTTATATATAGTCTTAGTTGTTGGTAGAAAAAAAATTAATGCAGTAGGCCAGGCAGGCTGCTGTGTGCTCCTGTCACCTAAAGGAGTTAAGCTGGTAGTGCAACTAATAAAAAACCTGAGTGAGTGAGAGAGGGTGTGTGTGTGTGTGTGTGTGTGTGTGTGTGTGTGTGTGTGTGTGTGTGTGTGTGTGTGTGTGTGTGTGTGTGTGTGAACAAAGTAAACGCATGGATATATACATACACACCTGTATATGCACAAACACACACATGGACATGCGCACATGTATGCAAACATCAGTAGCCCAGCATTGCAGACCCCGGTTCAGCAGTGCACCTGTCAGCCACTGGATAGGGGTGGGGGTGAAAATGTCAGATGCAACCCCTTGCCTCAAAGTCCACAGTAGAACCATCTGGTCCTTAGCTGTAATTTCCTTCAAGTTGCTACAGTAGCAGGAACAGAAAGAAGAGCGGGTACAGGGTACAAGGGTATGATGATAAAAAGATCCTGAAAAATACTTAAACTTTCTTTGCTACTAGGAATAATTTGCTGATTGAGTATATGCTTAGCATCGTACTTGGATTATAACTTTTTTACTCTTTTTATTGGAACCACACACTCGCATATAGGAATTCTGATTTTTGAGATTAAGCATTCAAAACAACTGTGACAGCCATGAGCTGTGTCATTAATCTGTACAATGAGAGAGTGCAACTTAAAAATGAAAGTTTTGTACTAGCTTTTGTAATTGCATTAGGACATTATTAGAATAGTTAGATTCTCAGTCACAATAAGAATATATGTTTGTTTTGTATTGTTTTTGCCCTAGTACCTGCTGACCATCAAGCCTGTGAAGGTATGTCATCCAGGCAGACATTGAGTGTGCTTTGTGCTCTCTCCAGCATCCCAGAAGGAACATTTTATTTCTTTTCATGCATCTAATCCTCCATCCGTGGTACGGATGTGAGCATTTTGCATGTGCATGCTTCCCAATTGTGCTGACAGGGGGGCTATCATTGGCAGCTTGTTCTGCTGTGTGAACATCCTTCCATTTTTGCCCTCCTGCAGGATGAGTATTGTGTTCTCCCATGTATCCCACATGTACTGAATTTCCAATAGTATTCACTTATCCCAGACTGAAAACTCTTGAGTAAATGCCATTTACCTTGTACCTCTCGCCCAGTTTCACCTGTCTGTATGTATTATCTGCCTTCATCTAGTTCTTTAGCCCTTTGCCATGAACAGAGTTGCATCACATAACTGGTAATTCGCATACTCATGAGTCACCAGTAGCACAGAGATAGTCACTATGTGCCAGCAGGCTGGCACCTGTCATAGTGATTTTAACTTGTCTTCATTTCAGTATCACTCTCTCTACAGAAAGAATGTTCTAGTTTTTCTTCACATATATTTGCTTTTCCCACGTATTTGTATGGATACAATTTTAGAACTTGTCAGGCCCCAAAACATTAAGTCACTCCCAAATCATGTCAGCCAATGGGTAATGTACCTAGTAAAGTGAAGTACTAATGCGAGTAATGCAGTACCTCAAAGGTAAAATTACATACAGTACCATGGTACTACACATGTACAGTAAGTTTGTAGCTTTGCAGGTATGGACATTTTAGCAGCAAACATTGAGTACAACCAGGCAGAGTAAGGCGAGACTCTGAATATGCAGAGAAAGGAATACTGTGGACACATTACAAGGTTTGTGTTTTAGTAAATTGTTATGAAGCAGCAGTTCAGAAGGAGGGATAGAATGCAATATGTCCCACATAAGAAGCTGTCTGTGGTGTTGTATTAAGATAAGCATGAGGGGTGAATCTTAACAGCCTGTCACACTGTGATCTGCTCCAAAAGGTACACTAATGCAATGGTTAGCATTATCATTAATACTGCTGTAGCATGCTTGCCCTCTTACACAGTCAGGATATTTGAAGTTGAGGTGCCTGCTGATCTTAAGATTAGTGGAGAGGTGAGAGCATTGAAATAAAGTTGAGGAATGGGAGTTACTCATGGGAGGAATGAGTCACTTCTTATCTTCTGCCTTCAAGGGAGAACTGAAAGAGTCAGGGTGGTGGTTTAGATCTGAGCTGAATTTGGATAGTGACCAAATCTGGCAGTTAGTTCAGAGGATTATAGCAATCAGCAGAGCCAGATCATGGTCAAATGGGCCCTAGACAGGGTAATACATCAGGGCCCCCAGCATCCCTACCCCCAGCCATTCCAGTGTCAAATTATTTGCCTCTCTGTGCATGCTGTTTTCTTCTTTACTTCAAAACTTATATTTCAAATTTTCTAGTGCAAGCACTGATAGCCATTTGCTAAACAAAACTATACAGTCTCACAATGAAAACATATATCGTGAGCAACAGCAAACTACTCTACCCTTGAAACTCACATTCATTGAAACCCACATTCATAGAAAATGCATCTGGTCCATGGCAGATTAAATGTACCTTTGGGCTGTTTTCTAACCATGGGTCCCCTGCGCACAATATTAAAACCATGCATAAATGCATCTATTCTTTGATTAATTTTCCTGATTATGTTAAAGTCTTTGTTTAGTACAGCACAGCTTGTTAAGTGAGTTTTAAATTTGTAGTTTATAAACATGTTTCCAGTGAGCAGTGAAACAAAACAAATGAACCAATAATGGCAAGACTACCCATTTCAGAACATTTTAACAGGCCACTTAAACTGCTGTCATTATAATCCACCAGTAATAGTCAATGTGCAGAATCTCTGCAGAAGTAAAAGTCATCTGAATTATTCCACATTATAGAGGTGTGAGGTCTGTAAGTAATGAAGAGGTTGCTGCTGGCAAGCAAATTGCATTTTAGTGCTACATCTACAAATTCAGTGCCTGCTGCTCTTGAATAAATTGCCTGTGTTATATTAAAAACAAAAATTGATGTGGTGGTAATATGCAGTAGGGAATGTCTGGCAAATTGACAAAAGGTTTATAGTTACTAGGTGTAGAAAAAGAGTGTATGTGCTGTATCTTTAATCTGTATCTTTAAGAAGTACAGTAAGGACTGAACATACACATGTAAATAGCAGGCACATGCTATTCCCAGTGCCATTTTGAGAGTGCAGCCAAAGAGTGAGCATGTATGATTGCAATGGCTAGTTTGTATATATGTTACCCAAGTTAAAGTCAGTAAACTTCTATTGTGATCTGTTTGTATATAATAAAGCTGCTTGAGCAGAACCCACAAAGACTCTTCTGTTGTATCCAGAGAGGAGAGTGACATGGTGTCAGAAGTGGGATTCCAGAGATTGATATTCAGAACCACAAGGTGCAGAGATGACAGTGAAGGTAAATTAAGAGAAACGAGCACAAAAAAGAGCCAGAAAAGAACCTAAAGTAATGAAAACTTGCATGGACAGCTTATTTTGTAAAAAAGATAACATGGAGCATTACAAGGGCATAAACCACATTATTAAACAAGCGGAGGCCACAAAAGGTTTATTAACTAAGCGAAATGTTTAAAATTAAGTTATTTGATGAAACCCTCATCAGAAAAGCAAAACGATTATGTTTAAAGCAAAATGAGTATGTTCAAAGCAAAACAAGTATGATTGAGGCAAAACAGGCATGTTTAGAGTAAAATGAACACAAGAAAAGCACAATAGACATGAAGAGAGATTAAACAAACAAAACAAATATAATAAGGGCAAAAAGGGAATATTAGGCATAAATAAAGCAAGGCGACTGCATGTTATTTTGGCAGAGTGCTGTGTTTTGGCCTAACTACAACTTTGTATTGCATCAAGGGCATAACTATAGTTATTCTAAGTATCTCAAAGTGTGTAAAAGTGCTTACAGTGTGTGCTTATTACTGTGCATGTATTCTAAAGAGTTTATATATGTGCAAAGTGCAACTATTTCGTGAAGTACTATCAAAGTATAGCCATTTTGAAAAGTTTCTTATGCTGGATGTGTCTATTTGCAAAGTGCCGCCATTACAGAGTGTTTCTTGTACTGTAAATAATTTATCTAGCAAGGTACAGCCATTTTGGGGAGTTTCAGTGTGCTGTGTACTGTTTATTTACAAAGTGCAATTGCTTCGAAATGTTTCTTACTCTGAGCTTCTTATGCCCAGTTAATTCACATTGTGCAGTTATTTGAAATGTTTATTACACTGATGAGCTGATTTCTTGCAGTACAGTAATTTCTAGAGTATTACAGTGCCTGAGAGACTTATTTTGCAAAATTCAGTTATTCAGAGGCTTGTTGTGCTATTGGGCAAAGTTACAAATACTGGTATAAATTTCTAGCATATGTGTATTTGGGTGTGTTCCTGCACATATGCAAGACCTTTCACTGGTTTGTGTTAATATGGCATATGGATTTTGAAAGCCCTTACATGTATTTAATCAGAATACTGCAGAAAATTGAAGAATATTTGAGCAGGAGTACAATATTTTATACAAGCAGCTTATGCAGACAAAGATGCACACACCAGTGCATTCATTTTGCTAAACCTAGCTGGCTCCTAGGCCATTGAAAGAGAGTATTCATTTGTGTATGCAACAGCACTATATGTGGGAGAAGTTGAAAATCGTCCTATTGTTGTACAGGCTGAATCAAGGGAAGATCCCAAGTGTGAGAAGCACAAATTCAGGGAAATCTGTAACCTCCAGACAAATATTACATTAGAAAAGGAGTTTGTTTTACATAGATCAGAAACCAGGAGAAACGTTTGCAGCTTATATCACTAACCTGAGAAACAAAACTAAAATATGTCAGTTTGGTGACTTAAAAGATGAGTTAATAAAAGACAGGCTCATGTGTGGTATTAATAGTGCTGCTGTGAGAAAGATTTTGCTTTGTGACAGTGATTTAACATAGAGTAAAGCCATAGAGGTTTGTCAAATCCATGAGGTTACCGAAAAACACACAAGTATGCTTGCCAGTGACAAGAGCATGGTTTCAGCAGGCTCCAGATTAAATGTAGATAGCATGCAACACATGGCAATCAGGAGTAGGCCTAAGCACATGGCAGTCACACCCCCTACTAGCTCACCAGGGAAACCACAGTTTTCCAGTAAGTTCTAAGAAAGGAGCATGCTCAGTGCAGTACAAAAGTGAATCAGCAAAACCCAAGTCCAGCTTTATTGTTAACTGTCGCAATTGTGGTGTCAATCATGATCTAGAAGACAGAAGTGCTTAACATTTGGTCAGCAATGTCACAAGTGTGAAAAATGGAATCAATTTCAAAAGTTTTGCAAATCAAGTAAACCCCACACAGTTGTAAAGAAGGGTCACTCAAAAAAGCAAATTGATCAGGTAGACTGCAACCCTACTTTCTGTGTAGATGGTGTATCAGTAATTGGTGAAAGAGTTGATGCGGTGAATTTGTTGGCAAAGAGTGAAATGTTTTGTACTGTCCAGATCAATGGTAAATCTACAGAGTTCAAAGCAGACACTGGTTCAAAGTGTAATGTTACATCAGCAAACACATTTGCTAAAGTGAGAACTAAAGAGTAACTCAATGTGGCTAGTAATGTGAAACTTGCTGCTTATGGAGGTGAAGAAATTCAGACTGAAGGCTCAGTAATACTTTTATGTTATTTGGCTAGGAACTGTTACAGCTTGTTATTTTATGTAGTTCGAAGATCTGTGCAGTCATTATTGGGTCTCAGAGACAGTTTGAGAATGAATCTGCTTTATTTTACCAAAGAAGTTCATCATGTAAGTGCATATCCTTGTTCCAACTTTTCTGAAGGCATTTTTGCAGAGTATGCTGATGTTTTTGATGACAAGTTGGCAAACTTCCAGTTATGTATTCCATATAGTTAGACCCAGAGGTCACTCTAGCAGTCAGACCAGCAAGCAAAGTTATAATAGCTATGCAGTTTAAAGTCAAAGCTTAGTTAGATAAAATTGTGTAGTAAGGTGTAATTTGTCCAGTTACAGAACCAGCTGAATGGGTGTCGTCCATGGTAGCAGCTCACAAAAAAGGCTCAGATGAAATCAGAATATGTATTGACCCAAGAGATCTGAACAAAGCATAAAGAGACTGCATCATCCAATGCCAATAGTTGAAGAGGTTGCATCTCTGATACCGAATGCCACTGTTTTTTCTGTATTGGGTGCAAACAGTTCATTTTGGCAAGGGATGCTTGATTAAAAATCCTCATTAAGTACTACTTTCATTACCCCATTTGGCAGCTACAGATTCCTAAGGCTGCCATTTGGAATAAGTTCTGCAAGTGAAGTCTTCCAGTGTGCAATGGAGCAATTTTTGTTCAGGTTACCCTTGTGCTATAATAGTAGATGATTTATTGGTTGGAGGCAATGGTGAAACAGAGCATGACAGAAATCTAAAGAGAGTTCTAGACAGAGCATGTGAAGTAAACTTAAAGCTCAACCCTCTGAAGTGTAAATTTAGACTACCAGAAGTTACTTATATAGGTCATTTATTTACCAGCACTGGCTTGAGACCAGACCTGTCTAGCCAAGCAGCTATTCTTGAGATGTCAGCAGCAGATAATATTCAAGCTCTACAGCATTTCCTAGGCATGGTCAACTATTTAAGCAAGTTTATACCAGACTTCAGTGAGCTGACACACAAAAATGTTACATGGTCTTGGTTAGAACAGCACCAGAAGGCATTTGAAGACCTTAAGCAGAAAATTGCCCACCCCACCTACATTAAGGTACTATAATGTCAATAAACCAGTCACTCTTTCCTGTGATGCTTCACAATTTGGTCTTGGCACAGTCATTCTTCAAGAAGGCAGATCAGTAGCCTATGCATCTAGAACAGTTACCCAAACTGAAATGCAATATGCTCAAATTGAGAAAGAACATTTGGCAATGGTATTTGCATGTTTAAAGTTTCATGATTATATCTGTGGTCGAGTTATTCAGACTGAAACTGATTACCAGTCTCTAGTTACTATTCTAAAGAAGCCTATGCATTCAGCTCCAGCAAGATTACAAAGAATGATGCTTAAATTGCAAAAGTACAACTTCAAAATGGTCTATAAAAAAGGCAAACTACTTTATCTGGCTGATACCTTATCCAGATTGCCTAGAAATACAATGGAACAGCTAGAGCTAGAGATTTTTGACTTGACATAATGGAAGTGCATAATTTTTCTATCACGAGACTTGATGAGCTGAGAGATCACACAAAGACTAATCCAATTTTGCAAAAGCTCAACTACTACATTAATGTTGGATGGCCGTCAAAGCAATCTAGTGTACCACCTGAAGTGCAAACCTACTTTCCTTATAGAGATGAGATGCTGATGGAAGACGGCATTATTTTCAAAGGTCCTAAAATTGTTGTTCCTGCTTCCGTACAACATGAATATATCCAGATTTTGCATCGTGGTCACCCAGATTCTGCATCTACTAAGAGAAGGACAAGAGAACTAGTATTTTGGCCTTCATTATGAAAAGCATTGATAAAGTACTTTCTTCTTGTTAATATGCATTAGTACTAAACCACAGCTGCAAAGAGAAGCACTTCAGCTAAGTCAAGTTCCTGAACTACCTTGGTCAACAGTAGCCACTGATATATTTGACTTTGGAACAATAAGTATTATGTGGGTTTGGTAGACTCTTATACAAACTTGGACGGCACAGTGGTGCAGCGGTACTGTTGTCGCCTCAACGCAAGAGGTTCTCCAGTTCGATTCTCAGATGGGGTGCCTTCTGTGTGAGTCTGTATGTCCTCCCTGAGTTCATGTGGGTTTTCTGCGGGTGCTCCAGTTTCCTCCTATGTCACAAAGACATGCGTGTGAAGCATTTCTCCCCAGGCCTCCGCTGAAAATTGGCTTCATTCCAAGTCAGACTTTCCCAGTAAATAAATGTTAAATAAATAAAACAAACAAACTGGTTTGAGATTGATCGACTACCTAATCTCACATCCACTACTGTTATTACTAAGTGGAAACATCATGGTAGTCCACACAAAGTTATTTCTGACAATAGTATTCAATTTGCTAGTCAGTTATTTCAGAAACTTGCAAGATAATGGGGCTTTGTACATATTTCTAGCAGTCCTGAATATCCACAGTCTAAAGGACTAGCTGAACTTTCCGTGCTGAGTACAAAGCAATTATTTGACCGGATTGGTCAAATTACAGGTATATGTACTGAGCCGAGATCCTGTTTTGCAGAATCTGAGGGTGTGGAGTACAGGAGAAATCACAGACATCTTCTCCCTGTACCATAATTGTTATCGCAGCATCATTCTGTGATAGAGACTCTAGATCTCAGAGCAAGTCAGACATTGTTCCCATCCCAGAACATGTCTCAACCTATGCTTCCATTCCTGAGGATGTTCCAGATATTCCCAAGGTTGAAAATTCAGCAGAGACAGTTCCAGTTGCTAAATCTAATTCTCAGTTTTATGTCACACAATTTGGTTGCATTTCCAAGCCTAGTGTGAAATGCATAGCAACATGGACAATTGTGTATATATATATATATATATATATAATGTACCTAGTTCTGTATCAGTGCATTGACAAAGAACTATTTGCATTATCTGCATGCCAAATGAGAATCATAGCATTGCATGATCTAGTTCTCAGAGTGAGGATGTAGAACATAGTGTGTGTGCTGTATCTTTAAGAAGCATGTCAAGGACTGAAAGTGCACATATAAATAGCATACTATTCCCACTGCTGTTTTGAGAGTGCAGCCAGATAGTGAGCATGTATGATTGCTATGGCTAGTTTGTATACATGTTATCTAAGTTAGTCTGTAAACTTCTATCATAATGTGTTTGTATATAATAAAGCTGCTTGAACAGAACCCACAAAGACTCTTCTGTTGTATCCAGAGTAGGAGAGTGACATTAGGCATCTCATCCAAAAGGGGACACACTCAGGAGTGCAGCATCCTCTCCCCCTCTTGTGCTGCACAGTAGTGGCAGCAATTGATCTACCTGATGTGGGAAGAGAACCCACAACCTTCTGCATCAAATGCAAGTATGCTACCTGTTTGCACCACTGACACTGAACAGCACAACTATGAAACCCTGACTGACATTGCCAGACTGTAATCCTCCGTGATTTACAAAAACAACAAAATGAATAAATAATCTAAAGGAAACCTGGCAGTTGGTGTGGAGATTTAAAGCACTTGCTTCCCGATAATCAAGGCTTGAGATTTAACTCTGAGCAGTCAGCTATCCAGACAGACCCATAATTGGGCATTTTGCACACACACACTAATTGTTTTGATTGTTCTATATGAATTACACCTTTGTTTGTTCTCTGGAGACTGAGACAGGGTTGGTATAAACATACACTGATATCCTAAATTAGGTTTTCATACAGTTTTACATTTGTCCTAATGCTGGGGTTTCTGGGGTTTGCAATCTGTACAGAAGTCTCCTGCAAGGTCATAAAACTCTCCTGTGTTCAGAAAATCACCCACAAGCTTCTAAAGCCCTCGTGTTTACAAAAATCTTCCAGCTTGTTTTTTATTTATGGAAGCTTTTATTTTTTCAATTCCCCCAAGCCAGCTTGGGCCCTAGGCAGCTGCCTAGGTCACCTAGTGCTGGATCCAGCTCTGGCAATTATGTGTTAACGTGCTGCTTCCTGTTAGCCAATGTTTGATTCCCTCAGCCTCCATGTGTCTTGTTGTCTGCTGTGTGACATTGAGCAAGTCACCTGACCAGATTGTGCTCTTGGGCATTTAAGAAATTGACCAAGTTTCCTCAAGTGGTCTCGTAGATCACATGCCTTGTATCTACATAGGAACCCATGAGCTCATTTCCAGAAAGTTCAGCAAACCTTTCCTACTTGCCTGTGCTTCAGCAAAGTGTTTCCACTGAATCCAGTGCCATCCAGTCAAAAATAAGTTCTCAAGCTATACTATTGCACTTGTTTTCACTGTTTAAGTGATCACTGTTTGTGTTGTGCAATTTTCTGAGCATTTTACAAATCACCTTTTTTCCTTACTGTTGTGTACTTGGCCTGTTGTGTCTTGCAGTCTCCTTGTAGAGGGACAATTTAGCTAGGGGATTAGTTGTTTGTTATTGCATTGTATTTGAGAGTCTTTTTTTTTTTGTTGTGCTTTTACATTAAGAAGACTGAGGTCATCCATTTTATAGCAGAAAGTGTTTGCCTGGTCTATCTTAGCTGGAAAGCACTCCAGAGGGGCTCAAAGTATAGTCGTTTTATTGGCCAGAGGGCTCAGGAGTTAAATTTCACTTTCATGTATGCTTCTGTAAATTAGATGCTTTTGTGAGGAGATGTTCAATGCACAGTGGCGGATGGCAGTGCCCATACAAATGCAAATGCCGCGACAGTTAAGTGTATCTATAAAACTAGTATTAGGACTGTAACCTGTAAAGTAGTGAAGCATTGCATGGAGTTAAGCTGAGGGCAGTTTGCTTGGGTGTCAGCACTAATACCATATTACTCATCTCACTCTCTCTTACCCATATCCTAGCACTATTCAAATCTATTTCCTAACCATAGAGACCACCCTAGGAGATCTCTGTAAAACCTAGCAAATGTAACCTTCAAATCCTAAAAGCCCACCATAATACAGGTTCAGACAACATGGATATGTAATTTCCACATTTCTCTGTAATGAGCTTGGTAGATTACGGCATCATGAGACAGTGTAGCAATATTCTGCTGGTCACAAACCGCCTTTTAATCCTTAAAGAAACCAACACAGTATGGGAGAGATGTAAATACATAAATTCCTTGGAGGCAAAACTCTTGCTTACAAACAAGACTATCAAGAGTACATACACACATTACATCCACCATACAATGTCCAACACATACACAGACCATCTTATGCTCAGGCAATAAAAATCAGTCTCCCCAAACCTCAGAGACCTCCTAAGAATGCAAAGAGCAATGCCTGTCCTCCATAATCTCTAAATCACACACCAAAAGGAACAGTAAACACCACACACAAAAAAATAAAACCCATAAGGCAAGCAGTTTACCCAGGACTCTTGTCATAGGAGACTCCATTGTATGACACACAGATGCTCCATTCACCAGACTGGACAGGGAGATGATTACAGTTAGTTGCTTATCTGGAGCCAGGTTCCATCAAATTACACACACACTCATGTCTTTGTACAAAAGTTACCAGTATGATTCTGTCATATTCCATGGCAGCGTAAATGACCCGAGAAATATCTCTCTGGACAATGTGAAGAGAGACATTATTGCTGCCTTCCTCTGACTTGCATCTCACCTGAGTTTCAAGGCACCTGTCAGACAGGTAAGGAGTAGGGTTGCAGCCATGTCAGTGTGCTGAAAGGTCTTCTTATTTTTTGCCGAAGCGCAGTCATGCAGTGACAGCTGATTCTGTACATGGTTCAGTGCCCTAACAGTACATTGTTTGCCTCTATCACTTACTATTCCATATCCGTTTCTTTGCTATAACAGCACATTCTTTGCCTGTGTCTGTGCCATGCAATGAATGATATTCAACCTTTCCCCAGTAATTTTTCTCATCAAACATTAGTGTGCTAGTTAGTCTAATGTGTTGCTAGATTAAAGCTGTTGGGATTCAAGGACTCGAGTACTGTTCAGTTCTGCCACAAAACTATGCCGTTTGCTATACAAAGAGCTAGTTGCCAATCTGGTAAGAGCCTTGCAAGTGAGATTTGTTAGGTGATCTGAGTCAGCCTTTGACATTAGGATCTGATGCATAAACAAACTTAAGCAACTGTGTTGCACTGTTTTTTTTTTTTTTTTTTTTTTTTTTTTACCCTGAAGCAGTCTTTTAAGAAGCAAAAAGAACAGGAATTCACATGAACTGTATCCTGTACTGTTTGTCAGAACTGATTTCCTAACCTTGTTTCATTACTTCTGGAACTGAAATACTTCATTAAGCAACTTTAGAGGTTGAGAAGGTTCAGTATGAAACTATGAGCTTGTCATAAACTTTAAGTTGTATTGATTTTATTTCAGTAAATCCTGTAATGTTTCTGAAGGAGACTAGTTTGGTAAATACAGATTCTCGAAAAAGGGTTAGTTCTTCAGATTTTCTGTTGATTGTGGTAGTGCACAAAGGAATAAGTCCTTTTCACTAAGATATGTACCATAGCTTTACTTATTTAGGGGGTGCACACTGCTGAGAACCCATCAGAAAACACAAAGGAATAAGTCCTTTTCTCCAAGATATATACCATAGCTTTACTTATTTACGGGGTGCACACTGCTGAGAACCCAACAATAAACTTTTTTTTTTCAATCTGGTATACTACATGTGCTGGTGTGCTAATTGCTCACAACACACTTGCTTGCTACCATTTGCTCAAAAATTCAAATGCCCAAACTCCCACTAGCCTGATATCCGATGTCTGTGTAGCCCTTCCAACACTGACCCTATAAAACTGTATAGAATTACCAGAGCCCTAACTTTAACCCTGAAACTCCCACCCAGGTCCCAACCTGCATTCTTACCACAAAGGCCTCAGTCACTCTCGAAACCTGAAACTCCAGTCCTCCTCCCAAACCTAAATTCTCAAATTGCTCCCCAACCCTAAATTTCTCCGAACCATCTGTCGTGTAGTTTTAGTAAGTTCCTCATTTGATGTTAGCCCATTCAGTGGTGAATTTTAGACATAGACTATAAGGTAGGACTAAGTCAAACACTGCTTTAAAGACAAGGCAAAGGTCACCTCTAAGTAACCTATAAAAATATTTTGACTTTTCTTGCTTTACTGGTAGTTCAGCTTCCTCAACCCTATGATCTTTCTAGGTAAAAAGTATATTTGGTTTTCCAAGTGGCTTGTTCAAAGTCTGTCAGCTGCAGCATTGTATTCCATATGGGATCAGATCTGTGTGGTATAAAGTGGTACAATAATTTCCCTAGAGTGGATAAACATGGCCTGTATAATTACATGTGTTACAGAATACACTTTGCTGACTTTACCCACTGGTCAAAGTTTAAATTGCCTGCTTTCATTCCTAGATATCTAATGAAAGTGTCATTTTTTTGATTTGGCTATTTAGTTTGACCAGGTCACATGCTGGATGCTACATTTGCAGATGCTGAAGGGGAAATCATTACTATTGTACCTAATATGCATTTCTTGTAGACCAACTTGGAGAATGTTGACATCTTTTATTTTAATTATGTTTAGTTTGTTTCCCCCAGTATATTTAGTTGTCTGTAACCAATTTCTCACTTTTAGGTGGAGCTCAGGTTACCATTTGGATAGAGCTGCTTACATTTATTTATTTTTAAAAAGTAAAAAAATGTTGCAGCATTTCTTTGCTTTAACAAATAAAAACACCCTGTAGTGCACTTGTTTGATGGAACAGCAGCTGCGGCTCCCCTATAGAGGAGGTACTTTACACCTGACCGATCTACGAACTTTCTGCTCCTTGCTGACAAAAAAAAAATCTGTGAATATTAAGAAATAAAATGGGGAAGGTGGTTGCACTAGAAAAGGGCCATGGTATCTGTTTGGCAAAGTCAGATAAATTGTTTTAAATCTTGGCATGTAAACAGATATGGACAGTGATAGCTTTGTAGTGCTAGTGTTGCACTAGTTTTCTGTGACTAGTGAGCAACAGTAAATTCATGGAAGTTAAGCTAAAATACATTACTGTTACCATTACATTTTATTTCTTCTTGGCCAGCTTTGTTTATAAGTTATAATTATTGGATATGGGAGCTGTCTGTTGATGAAAATTATTGACTGCTGTCATTTGCCCATTATTCTGGCTTTTTGTGACCAATAGGATTTGTGTGAAGCAAGTTGGAATACTTTACTTTGGCTATTGTTTGCATGAAATAAATATGAAATACATTCCTTTGACCATTATTTTCTCACATTCTGACATCTGCAGTATGCACTGAGGTTATACACAATCAAACGAATGTTTATAACTGCTGTGTGAGAGGCTGTGGATGAAAAGTGACCAATCTCATTGTCATTTGCTCAGTTTAAGCCATCACAGAAACATGGTTAAAACCTACAACAACTGACAATGAAATAACCCCACCAGGATATAACATACTAAGAAATGACAGATTAAAACGTAAAGGAGGTGGAGTGGCCTTACTCTTTAAAAACAATCTTCTTATCTCCCCTATACCCCATAACCCAACCCAAAATAACTCAGCTGAAATCTTGATCTCTAAATTACAAATCAACTCCAACAAAGCTATATATATATTCTGCATCTACCTACCCCCTGGCCATAACATTACTAATATAGAAGATACCCTGTCCTGAATTTCCTCAACCTACCCACAAGAAACTATTATTCTAGGAGACCTCAACACTGACTGGTATAGTATCAACAATGATAATCCCTCTTCTTATATCAACCTACATAACTTTAAACAAACTATTACCACCACTACTAGAATCAACAAACCTAACAACAAAGAGACCATCCTAGACTGGATTCTAGTCAATAAACAAAGACAAAACTATCAAGTAGGAACCCTGCCAGATGATATCAGCGACCATTTGCCCACGTATATCATCAGGCATAAAAACGACATAAACAAACCTCCCAAGTTTATTACTGCCTGAACCAAAAAACATTTTAATCCTGACTTATTTCAAATGGAACTAAATGCCTGCAACTGGAACACCCTAAAAATCCTTCCACTAGACGAAGCTGTCAGCTACTTTAACCACAAATTCTTAACAATACTAGAAACCCACGCACCCAAAAGATCTATCAGGATAAAGTTCAAATCTGCTCCCTGGCTCTCAAAAGACACAAAACAAAAAAATATTTATAAGAAACAAATCCTGGGCTAAATGGAGAGCAACTAGAGATGTCTCAGAACACCTGAACTTTAAACAACTACTTAATACTACTAAAAAAGCCATACTCTCTGACAAAAAAGCCTATTACAGTAAACTTCAACAGTCTCACACTAAGAATCCACAAAAATTTTGGACTGCCATTAATAACCTTCTTCAGCCCGGCCATTTTAGTACCCCTCCACCCCTAGAGTCAGAAAACAAAACCAATCTAGAAATTGCCAATGCCTTCAATACCTATTTTACAGAGACCATTCAAACCCTGGCCACACAGCTAACCTCTACAAACACTAACCTACCTAATTCCCAACATGACAATCTTCCTATTTTCAAGATAAAACCCATCTCAATCTCCTTTATCCAGAAACTAATTCACAAGCTAAAACCCTGTACACCCTCTGATGACAACCTTCCAGCTGAATACCTTCAACTTGTAGCCAGAGCAATTGCTCATCCTGTAGCTATTCTCATTAACTGTACCATTTCTGAAAGCACTATCCCCAATCTTTGGAAAATCTCCCACATCATTCCCTTACATAAAGGAGGCAACTCTAATGAGTACTCCAACTATAGGCCCATAGCACTACTCTCACCTTTAGCTAAGATCATGGAGAAATGTATCCATCATCAGCTAATAGACTACCTAACTAAAAATAACATCCTGGCGCTGCCAACATGGCTTTAGACCCTTTCACAGCACCACCACTGCCCTTCTATCTTTCACCAATACTATTAACACCAACCGGAACAATAACTACCTCTCATCTGCACTCTTCATTGACCTGTCAAAAGCCTTTGACATGGTCAATCACTCCCTACTTATAAAATACCCTACAATCCCTCTCTCTGGATTCTAATTCTATCCTTTGGTTCAAGTCTTACCTCAGCAACCGAAAACAAGCTGTTTTGTGGCAAAATCACTTGTCTTCATATCTCCCTGTTTTACTAGGAGTTCCTCAAGGCTCTATTCTAGGACCCCTTCTCTTCTCTCTGTTCATAAATGATCTTCATGTAGCTATTCCTCAATCCACCTGCATACAGTATGCTGATTCTACTATCATCTGTTCTGCAAAATCTCTCTCTGAGCTGAAATCTCTAAGCCAAACTGTATTCTCCATAGTAGAAACATGGTTCCAAAACTGGTGCTTACTCTTGAATGCCAAAAAAACCAAATTACTTCTGATTACTCCTAACAACAAGATCCCTCCCATACACTTCTCCATCCTAGCTAGTAATGGAACCCTTATATCACCTGAACTGACCTGTAAGTTATTAGGAGTTACAATAGACAATAAACTCACTTTTGACAATCATATTAATAACACCATTAAGTCCGTTAACAGAAAATTAGGCTCCTTGTATAGGATAAGACCCTTCCTCACCCCAAAAGCAAGAACTACCGTTGCCCACTCTCATTTACTCTCTACCCTCCTCTATGCTTCTCCCATTTACACCAATTTAAAGCAAAACAATCTCAACAAACTTACCAAAGCCTACAACAGTATTGCAAGGTTTGTAACTGGTAAGCCCTATAGAACCCATCACTGCATTAACCTACATCAGCTAGACTGGCTTGAACTGCAAAATGCTCTGCTACTCTCTCAACTAACAACTGCTCACAAAATCTTCTACCTACCTAACAACACACCTACACTAAACAATCTTATAACACCCTATAATAATCTTCATTCCCTACGCTCCTCTAATAAACTCCTAGCTTATATACCCAAATCTAACAACTTGGCTGGTGACTCCTTGTTCTCCACCACCACAGGTAAGCAATGGAACATGCTGCCACCCAACCTAACCTCTATTTCCTCCTTTCCCCTCTTCAAACTTAATCTCAAAAATCACCTAAAACTTCAATGGTTATGCCCTTGCTGTAACCCTGACTAATACTCTACTATCAGCCTGTAACCTCACTTCTCTCTCTTCCTGTACATTACTACTCTGCCAACAAATGTTATGTAAATGTTATCTTCCACATTTTTATCCCGATGGTTTACTGTACAATGTTACGATTAATTCCTTCCTAATGTATGTGGCATTGCCTCTTATTGCTTTGTTTTTTCTATATTATTATTAAGTATGTGGAGCTTTTCTCCCCGGGCCTCTACTGAAAATGGAAATATCTCCAGCTAGACTAGCCCGGTCAACAAATGTAAAATAAAATAAATAAAATAAATAAAAATCATTAACCTTGCTTCACCGGACTAGTGTACATTTGTGTGAAACAAGTTGGAATGCTTTACTGTGGCTACCTTGTGTGTGAAAAATTTAAATACATTACTGTTGTCAGTTATCTATTTTACCATAATCAGCCATCTGAGGTCTACACAATCAGAGTTTTCACTATAGTTGCTGGTTGCAGGGGATGTCTTTGGCTAAAAACGACTGACCCTGCTATCATGATCACGTAATACACTTACTAGTCTGCCTTTGCAGGATTAGTGTGTTTTTGTGTGAACCAAGGCAGAATGTTTTATTGTGTCCAATTTTAATTACAATGCGAAATCATAGGTGTATATAATAGTGTCTGCAACTGATGTGTAAGAAGGCTACATGTGGATAAAAGTGACTTAATCTTACTGTTTTATTTTTTGTCATCTTTAAACAGCCTTTGATATGGATTTGGCTGGAGCAGTGTGTCACACAGTGTATTCCGTCTACTAAAATCAATGTACAGCTATCACTGCTGTCATTATGCTTTTATTTCTGTGCATGTAGAGAGTACAGTGCATTTAAAGTTTACAGTCTCAGTTTTAATGTGCATTGCAATGCTTGCTAACTTAAGTGCCGTAATGTGTTTTCCACCACATCTGATTATTATGTGGGCCGTTTCTTATTAAAAAGTCTTTGTGAACTTTTTATTAATTCCCTACCTACATACCTTCACTGAATCTCCCACTAACATTACTTGAGGGATTACACAGGGGGGGGGTGCATCCATAGACTTTAATGGATGTGGCCTCATGCATGTACTATGGTGCGCCCATTAAAATTTAGGAATGCACCAACACATACTCCCTCAGTTGAGATCACTGAGGGCCAGGTTCAATGAACTTTTCAGTGACATCACATAGTGTGAATTAAGACTTTATAAATGATTTTATTTTAAACATCATGCTTAAAACAGACATGAATGACAAGAAAATGCAACACAGCACTGCAGACACCACATGCTGTGGTATGTAAGATAAGTGTACAACTGACTGTATATTATAAGAGTAACAAATTGACCGTAATTTCTTTCATTTTCCCCTCACTGTCAGACATCAGCATTGTGCACAATAAGTGGCTATGTTTGGTGGTCTGAGCAGGGTATGTGTGATAGCAGCTGGTCATTGGAACAGCGGCGTAGTGAGTAGCATTGGCATTTCACAGCACATGGCTGTGGCTGCTTAATTGTGGAGTATGCATTACCGTCCTGTCTCTGTGAGGGTTTGTTGAGGTGTCTGGTTTCTTCCAATACCTCAAAGACATGCTGTAAGTAAACTTTGTGTGTATGTGTTTATGAGTATATTTCTTGGTAGACCTCAGTTATCAGGTGCAGTGTCAATATATGTATGTGTGTGAAAAATATCACTGTATTTTTTATCTGTGGACACAACACCATATTGACTAGCAAATACATAACCATTCTGGGTATTAGCAGACAGAAAAAAACAGTTAATAACTACTGCCATTCAAAAATAAGGAATAAAATGCATCACAAAACATCTAGGCACTCACTCCTCTTGGGGAACTTGTGGTCTTACACTGTAGGTTTATAGGTGTATACTAGGCTAATGGCCCTGGAGCCTTTACAAGCCTAGCCCATTCATTGTGCCACCCGACATTAGTTCCCAGTGCCTCTGTCAAGTAGAGCCACTGGAGTGATCCCCGGGGTGAATTTTCTATTTCCCATCCACTTATCAAGCTTTCTCTTGAAGAGGGCCAGTGAGGTGCTCTGTTTGACATGTATGGAAAGTCTATTCCATAGCATGGGCAGTCTCTGGGTTATGAACATGTCCCTCCAGCATGTTCTGTTGATTGTGGTAATGAGGTTAAGGTCTGTGGAGCATTTGGTGCAGAGGGATTGGGATTTGTTTAGATGTAGCCTTTTTAACAGAGCTGGGTCAGAAATGGCTTTGTAAGTCAAGCAGAGATCGCCTCTAATTAGGGGATGTGAGACAGAGAATAGTTGGAGTTTTTTGAGTCTGTCCATATAGGACAAGTGTTTAAGACCTGGGATCATCTTTGTGAGGTACTTTTGAAGCCTCTCCAGTTGTTGCAGGTGTCTAGTGAGGTACATGCCAAATGGGGCATTGTACTCGATGATTGGCCTAATTAGCGAAGATTAGAGGAAGACAATGACTTCTTTCTTCCTGGATGCAAAACCCTTAGTAATGAGATGTGCCACATAGAAGGACTTTCTGACCACAGTGGCAACTCAAAAGAGAGGTTGTTGTCAACCTGTGTTCCCAGATCTCCAATAACGCCTTCTGTGTCCAATGGACTACCATTGATGTGGTAGTTCATGGGAACTGAGTTTTTTCCCCAAAGGGGATGACGACACATTTTTTGGCATTGAGCTTAAGGCCATGGTTCTGACACCAGTCGCTGGTCTCAGTGAGGCCTTTCTGCTGGATGTCAGCATCACTTGGGGAGTTAATGATAGCTCCCAACTTGTAATCATCTGTGAACTTTGTCAGCTAGAGTCACTTTGTGATGGCCTAGACTTCAGAGAAGTAGATAACCAAATATGAGTGGACCCAGGACTGAACCCTGTGTCTGGTCGGCAATCTGACTTGGAGGCAGCTGCTTTCACACTGTGGGTTCTATCTGTGAGCCAGTTTGCAACCCACCTAGTGATATACGGGTTGATGCCTAGCTTAGTGATTTTTTCTATGATTTTGGAGTGGGGAATGCTATCAAAGGCCTTGGCCAGATTAAGGTAGGCTGTATGAACCACTTTGCCTTCATCCACCACTCTGGTGACTGACTCAAAGAAGTCAACTAGGTTGAACAGGCATGATCTACCCTTCACAAAACCAAACTGTGTGGGATCCAGAGTTTGGAGATTTCCTATATCCTTGTTTATTAGGTCCATCATGATGCGTTCCATAGCTTTGCATATCGGACTCATCAGTCTAATGAGGCAATAGTTCCCAGGGTCTGTAGTCGCTCCTCCTTTGTGGAGAGGGATGACTGGAGCAGTGCTCCATTTGGTAGGGACAAAGCCCGAGGTGAGGCTGTGACTGAACAAGGGCACACTGGTGTGCTGCCAGTTCACTCTGTAGTTCATGTAGAACACGGCCAGGGATATTGTCAGGTCCATAGAAGCTGTATTTATGGCCTTGGACAGTGCTGCTTAAACCTGTGCAGCAGTAATACTGGGTGCCTGACAATCTACTGGTATTGTGATTGGTCCTTTGGGAGGGGAGAGAGGGGTAAAGTTGGCACTCAGTCTGTCAGCCAGTATATTGGCAATATCTGTTGGCTTGGTATAGGAGATACCATTGTACAGTAGCTCAGAGCAAATCTGGGTATTGCCATGGAGATTCTTTACATAACTATAGAAGGCCTTGTGGTTGTCTTTAGTATCTGCTGCAATTCTGTTTTCATAGCTAGCTTTAGAGGGTTTGATGAGGGATCTCAACTTTTTGTTGAGGCTGATGAGGGAGTTTTTCCAGTCTTGTGACTTCACTTTATTCCTCATCATTTCTACCTTCGGTTGTAGAGTTTGTTTATGGCATGGGACCACCAGATTGGCTTCTTTTTTTTGCAGGAGAGCATCTTGGTTCTATTGGGTATGGCGAGATCCATGCATTTGTGTATATGTTGTACATTGGTGTATGATTCGGTGGTCATGCAACTATTCTTCATTTGCATGGATGCCATGAAGTTGGCCACCTCTGTTTTAGGAGCCCAAAGTTAGCTTTGGAGAAATTTTTCATGGTGGTTACCTTTGTGGGTGGGGGTTGTGGATTTCCAAGGTGATTAGTTTGTGATCAGATCTAACCAGGGAGGAGTTGACTATTGGTGTAGAGCAACAGTCGCCCATGTTAGTAATGACCAGGTCAAGGATGTTGCTACCTCTAGTGGGGGGTAAGAACGAGCTTGTCCAGGGCATTGGAATTAATGAATTCCAGGAAGTGGTGGGAAACTGTATTGGTACATGAGTAGTTGTCACAGTTAATGGAGGGGTAGTTGAAGTCACCTAGTGTGAGAGTGTTAGGTTGGACCCTAATGTTCTCCAGGTTGCTTAGGAACATGGAGTGTGAGTATTGGTATATAGTTGGGGACCTATTGCAGGCTACGACCTGAATCGCTCTCTTACCCAATGTTAGCTGCACCTGAAGTATCTCCAATACGTTATTTTGGGCTACCAGTCTGGAGGTGTGAGCATCCTTTATGAATATGGAAACACCACCGCCTTTGGAGCTTTGGTCCAAGTTCTGGGGCCAGAAGGTATGGAATGAGTTATAGCCTGGTAGTGCAGGAGTGCTTTCTGCTGCTTTGAACCAGGTCTCTGTTTACGATGTTCTCCATTTTAAGGAGTGCTTCGAGTGAGTGCATTTTGAGATTTAGACTTCTAGCATTGAGCAGCATGACCCTCAGATTGTATTTGTTTGTAGTTGTTACGGTGGTAATTTGGTCTTTGGAACACAGCCTAAAAAAAGCACTATAGGTTGTATTAAGTGAATTTTGACACAGGTTTATTATGTGCTCCTGTCCTGGATCCCACCTAGTCTAAAACCATTCCTGCTGCAACCAGAAGTGACTTTATGCTAGGTTACAACAGTGAAATTTAACACAGGTTTAATAGGGGCCTCTATCGTGGACCCCCACCTAGTCTAAAACTAGCTCTGCTTAGAGATGTGCAGAGAAGTTCACTAGCTTGTGTGAGAGACTGGCAAAAATGTTGGTCATTTCTTTTTATGTTTTCATTACAATCAAACCTCAGAGGTATGCACAGAAGGACATTGTAGCCGTCCAAGTACAGTGTACTACCTAAGAGCAATAGATTGGAATACATAGCTATGATTATTATTTTTTTCACATTCCTCACAATTGAACATTGTATGTCTATGCAGTTGGCTCTCTTTTGGGGGTAGAGTTAAGGTGGCATACTTAGTGTTTATTAATTTGAAATTTGTTGGTGTTCTCTTTGTTCTTCTTCTCTCTTTAATCTCACTGTGAGAACAGCATGATACGTAGAAATTAGCTGTGTTTTGGGGGTAGCTTTGAGGAAGCATGATCTGTATTTTTGTGACAGCAGCAACTTGAAGTATATGACTGGCCATTTGTTCCTTCATTTTCATCCCAATCTACCAAAAGAGCAATACATGCGATTGTGCTGAAAAAGGGAAGGATGTTAGCATTTCTCTGATATCTAATGCAGAATTTATTTATTTACTTAAGTTTGTTAACCAGGTAGATGAACCGGCCAAAAGACTGTATTCAGTCACAGCTTGGGCCAGTTGGCAAAAACATATGTGAAGTAAAACAGGGAAACGTGAAATGCAGAGTAATTACAAGCAAGGATACATATTAAGCCATATAAAGTAATAATATTTGTACAATGTACATTTCAGAAGTTCGCATAAAGCAGACAACTGGATTGTTAAAACACAGAGAATTGAATGCTAACCATTATCACTGAAGAAAATAAATTGTGCTGAGACGTTTCTGAGGTTAAAGTCCAAACTGTTTGCGAAACTGGATACAGTTGTCTGTTTCTTATATCAGTGGAAAGATAATTTAAAGTTGCTGTGATTATTTTTGAAAAGGTTTTCTTACAAAATGAGAAATTATAGAGACATCAGGTGAGTTGTAAGGCTTCTTGGCTTTAGAGAGAGAAACTGGAAGTGTGTGATAGGAGTTTGCATTTGAGGGACAGTATGATTCATTGAAAGATTTTGAGGTACTCTGATCCACTTGGCTTTTTGAATATACAGCAGTGTCTGTGAGTTTGGAGAAGGTAGATAAATCATAAAATGTGATTTTTAGTTTTTGCTGATTAACGTGTGTAGTGAAGAATTTAGTGTTATTGACGGTGAGTTTTCTAATAATAAACAATAGCGTGCCTTGCTTCAGGAGTAAGTGTGGGAGTTTATATATATATATATATATATATATATATATATATATATATATATATATATATGTGTGTGTGTGTATAATGTATATATGTATGTGTTTGGTTACAGTTTGAAAGAGTGAACATTCATATGAGCAAACGCTTTTTACTGTTGTAAAAAAAGAAGCTAATGCTTGTATGAGTGAACGTTGTTTCAAATGAAGATTTTGCCAGGAGCCTTTTATGTGAGATTGTTTAGCAGAAGTGTAAGGGAATTTGCCCATATCCCACTGTTGTGGGATCTGTGAGTTGGTGTTTATAATTAGCAGGAAGTGTGGTGGGTCTTCCCTGCAAAAAAAAATAATTTTACTTTTGCATATTTAAATCACTTTAGATTCACTCTAAAAATGATCGCTCTTGTGAGCATTTGATATTTCATGTGACACTTGTGTGCCTATATATAGTGCTTGATCAATTACCCTCTAAAATTGTATTTCAGTATGGAATTGGAATGATGGGTTATTGTCAGTTACTACACTTAGATGTCATAGTTCTTTTACATATGGAAGTAGTGAATAAGTAGTGTCAGCTCTGCAGGAAGTAAGGGATTGTATAGCTTTTTTTTTTTGCTGTAACAAAAATCATGGTGATTTTTTTTTTTTTGTATTAATGATGAGCTTATTCGAAGAAAGCCAGTTCCAAAGTAGTTTGTGAGATTGATGTGAATTTATTAACACAATCTTTTCTGCATGTATTAACGATTTCAAATGGGAAAGATCAGTAGGCAGGTTATTAATAAATAGAGAACAGTTTAGGACCTAGGACAGAGCCTTGGGGTATGATCTTAGATAAAATATCTGAAGAGAAGAGGTGTTGACCTGAAGTTATGTAATGGCTCTGTTATATAATTTTTGAACGAGCAACAAACATTTGAAAAGCCACAGAAAGTACATTTGCAGAAAAGAATGCTGTGTTTTATATTAATTTTGTCAAGTCTGGAAAGATTGTTCTGGTGAATAAACTTTGTTCTAGATTTGAAATAATTCGCTCAGTAAGCACATAGCAGTAAAGGTACTATACTTGGACTGGAAGCCATGTTGTTTGCCTGAGAGATCATCTAAAACTTTGACTAGGGGACAAATGTTGACAGTGGTTCAGAAGTCATTAAGTATAACTGGATTTTTAATTTTGAGTAGAGAAATAAAAAGGCAGTATTTGAAACTATGAGCAAGGAAGTTCGTAGTTTGTAAGAAATTGTAGATGAAAGTTAAAGGTTTGCAAAGGTTATTTTTTTTAGATGTTCTTGGACAGTTTTAGAGGGAATAGCTTTAAAATAGTAATGGTGACTTTTCTATTAGAATAAGTAATGGGAGTCAGGGCTTGGTATGGGTGTATCTGTGAATCCTTGGAAGGGGGATGAAAAGAAGATAATCAGGTTTTGTTGTATTTGATCAGATGTTTGGATATAACTGAAAGCAATATATTTAGGGAAGATTTTTTTTTTTTTGGTATTTGGGTATTTTATAGTTTTTCAGAAGTGTTTAGGAAGACCCATATGTAATAGTTGTATTCTGAAATAAATTGCGCTGGCTTTGTTACATTTTATTCTAGTTTACAATTTTACTTGAGACCATATGCTGCAATATTATTGAGGTTCATAGGTTGGTACTAGGCTATCGGCCCTAGGGCCTATACAACCTAGCCATAACAATTCCCTGGTTATTTCTTCCCTGGACCCATGTCCAGCAGGGTGACTGACGTGATCCTCCAGGTGAATTTCCTATCTCCCATCCAATCGTCAAGGTTCCTTTTGAAGAGGGCCAAAGAGGCGCTCTGCTTGACATGTTGTTTTTGAATTGTTTTCAAGACCAGTCTCTGGGTTTAATTAGCCAACAGAGTTCTATGTTTATCCAGGGAGGATATCCCTGTTTTAGATTGTTTTTAGTGAGAAAAGTTTGTACTGTTATAGATTTAATTGGTTGTAAAATATGGCAAGTTCTGATGTGGGATCTGTGCATGCATATGGTGGTGTCCAAGTAATAAACTGAAGTGCTTGTATGATGGTGTCAGCGGATGATTCAGGAATTGTAGTATGGATTTTATTCAGAGCCAGTAAAAGAGTAATGGTGAATGGTCACTTAAGACAGGAGCTAAGATAGTTAGAAATTAAAGGTTGTTACAGGTGTTATTGATGATTAGATGTATATAAGAATATTTGCTGGATTTTAGATTTATTCTGGCTCAGGAGAACCCATTTGAGAAAAATTGTGTGTAGAGAGGAAGAAGTTTAGAGGATATTTATTTCCTTCCTAGTGAAAGTTAAAAGGCACCTGTTATTATTAGTTTATGGTGTTTGGTGATGTAACAAAACATGTAGCAGGGTGGCTTCCAGTTAGGTTGAGCATCACTAGTACTATTGTTTCTTTGTTTTACGGTGGGAGTGATGTTACTTGAGTTTTATATTACCTTCTTTCCTTTTATGTGGTCTGTTATCTGCACGTAAGTGGTAGGAACTGGAGATAGCAGTAACTTTGGTTGGTGGTTGTGCAACCAAAGTTCTAGATTTGTGTGCTGAGTAGTGGATGTATTACCCTCCTTTCTTGTGGTCAGCAGTATAGCACTACATCTGCTCAATCTTTGACAGTACTTTCAGTTTCACCACACTGTTAGCATTGCACATGGTAAGATGTAGGAACACTTGAACGCTGACTTGACTGCCTGTGTCTCTGTCCCTCTGACTTGCACACATCTGACAGCTTCCCCAAGCAAAAAAAAAAAAAAAATTATGGGGTGCCATCATAGAAGTCCTGAATTTTGATTAGTTAGCAGATATTTTTGAGGTGTCTGCTTTATTTCACTACTAAAATATGTAAGTAACATCATTATTCATTTTAATACTTGCAGAGTTATAGGAAAACTACCCTTTTCACACATGCAGGTCAGTATAGTTATACAGTAGCTATCTCTGCATCAGAAGTAACAGTTTAAATTATCAAGTGATAAATCCCACTAAGTCAAAAACATGGTACTTTTATAATGTTTGTATATTTGAAAATATGATGTAAATTGAACATATTAGCAACTCTAGCATGGTTGGCCATGTTTCTGTTTCTGCTGCTTGTCAGGAGCATTGTCAAGGCAGCCCTGTGAAAACATCACACCTTTTCTACAGAAGTTCACCTTTGTCACACACAATCACTGTTGTACTGCACGGCTAATAATCAGATGTTTGTCATTCGCATTTCACTCACCATAAATATAAAAACATTTTATTTATTTACTTATTTATTTATTTGAACAGGCACAACAGAAAAGATATTTGAGGAAAAAAAGGATTTGTATGACGTATATGTAGATAACCAAAATGTAAAAACAAATCGTGAGCATCTGCAACAGCTTTTGAAGGTAAACAGTGCCGATAAAGACAAGTACAGGAAACTGAATGAACAGAGGTAAGCCAAAATCTGACCTTCAGACATTATTTTCCTTCTAGAAATGGAGGACAGATGAACATATGACTGTTATCTGAGCTATCCCAGTATGCACAGCTGTATAGCTACCCTGATCTGGGAGTGTGCTGAAAATGGTTTTCATTTCAGCTGTAGCTTAAACTTGGCTCTGGTAAAGTTAAGTATGTGAGTCTGCTTCATTTGCTGAATAACAATACAGTTCTTGAATAAATTCCTTGCATTCTGATTATTGTCTTAGGTAAAACAATGTACATAGTTCCTTAAAAAGGTCTGATATGAAAGCTGTATTGCTTTTTCATCAGAAGTGCACAGGCAAGAACTCAGTGTAGTAAAGAAATACAACAGAGTAAACATGTAAGCTCCATAAGAAAAGTACTGCACTTAATAAAAATTAAAAGTTAGAAGACAGATAATTACTCGTGGAGAGGAATGCGAAGATGGTGGAGAAGAAAGGTAAAGACAGCAATATTACTCAAATCATATATGGCTCAGTACAACAAGCATTTTTGATAAATGGGGGGGGGGGTTAAAAGTAGTCATGAAGCTAGTAAAGGAGGTGGAGGAGTTGGTGAAGCATTATGGAAAGGCTCATCAGGTCTCATTTTTAGTACTTTTGTTTACTTTCTCTGAAGATGGTACATGCCCCTTGACAGAAGGCAATTGGCACCTGAGGTGGCCATTACTGATGAGATGAAGAGACTTGACAGGTCTGGCAGTAAAAAGATAAGGACTTCAGAAGGACATGAGGTTCTATCCCAGAGTTACTTGGGTAGCTGATATCAGTAATGATTAGACTCTTAGTTGACCCAGTAAAATTGAGATTTTTCTTTAAGTATTGGAGTGGTGAATCTCTGCTAATGAGACCAAGATGCACAGATTGTGTTGTGGGAGTGGGGCATACAGATATGTTGATGTCCTTCCATTTCACTGTTGCAGTATTTATAACATTAGGGATCTCCTGCCAAGGGCAGCCCAAAATCAGGCCAGTATACCAAAGCCTTTAGGTTGGCACATCACACATATGCTCCTTGTGTAGCATAGGGCATAAAGGTGATGTCTGGATGTATCATTCCTTTGCCGGCAGGCCGAACACCATCTCTTGATCATTGGTCTGAATGCCCGTTCCATTGCTGTCTTTTTTATTGTTGCTTGTGAGGTTTCATGTCATCCAAGAAGGGTAAATGCCAGTGTGGGAGACAGATTCCTCATAAAGACCACCACGACCAGTATCCTTTTTTGACTAGTTGTGTCACATGACCATATGTCCTGTTCCATCTGTCAGGCCTTTATACCTAAAACCCTTCATAGTAGACTCTCTTCTTTGGTGGTCTATCTTGAAAATTGGCATCTTAAGCTTCCTGTGAAGGGCATGATGGAGGGAACTTCCTGCTCCAGGGGACAGCCATTAGTGAAGAAGAAGGCCAAGAAGCCTTGGCTGGAATCTTCTGCTGTTCAGCCTCTGCCAGACATCTCTCCTGAAGTGACTGAATGCCCAAAGGTTCACCCAGCATTATCGTTAGATTCCTCTGCTATGACTGGGTTGGAGGAATCATGGCTGATAAACTCCGAGGGGCCTAGGGGTGTTGTTCCTCAAATAGTCCCTACTACCATCATTGAATGCTATTCTGGGTCAGAGCCTTCCAAATTTAAAAAGGCGGAAATCGTATTAAAAAAAAGCAAAAGACTAAACATATCACTCCTGCTCCTAAGGATCTGCAAGGTCAATGGCAGTCCTTCACTCAGAATTTATTTAGTGCTTTGATGGTATTGAAACATGGAGTTTCTGTTCCAGCTCCCCCTTGGTACTCTTCTCCTCTAAAAAGACCCAGGGAACAGGATTCCTCTGAGGATGAGCTTGATTTGGATGAGGAATCTACCAGTCCTGATACTCCCTTTGGATAGATTTATTTTGGGGGGACAATCTCCAGGATGATGGAGTTCTTTAAATAGGATTGTGCTCAGGTTTCTGAGGTACATAAAATATACTGTGAGTTGTTGCAGATGGATTCCACTAAACCTTCTGCTGTTCATTCTGTTTTGGCTGCCTTGTTGGATGCATTTTCTAATACTTCTAAGGCTCCAGATTCTCAGCCCCCAGCTCCCAGAAAACCTGATGGATTCTGTAAGATGCCTGAGGACTGTAAATTTTTGTACAAGTGTCCTTCTGATGACCCCTTGTTGGTATCTGTAGCTTCTGAACAGCCCAATTGCTTCCTTCACCCAAGTTAATGGCCTCTGATAGAGATAGCAGGACCATGGAAAGGCTAGACAAGGTTTACACCTCTGCTATTTTGGCTTTTAGGTCTGTTAATTATAGGTTAATAGGTTCATACTAGGCTATCTGCCCTAGGGCATTTATAAGCCTAGCCAGAGTGTGTTTGGCTTTCGCCACCCATTTTAAATGAATTTTGCTATGCCCTTTTTCGAGGTTAGTATACTGTGCCTCTGTCTAACAGTGACACAGAAGTGATACCCGGGGTAAACCTACGATCTCCCATCCACTCATCAAGATTCCTCTTGAAGAGAGTCAGTGAGGGACTCTGCCTAACCTGGACTGGGAGCCTCTGGGTTATGAATCTGTCCCTCCAGCATGTCCTATTTATTTCAGTGCTGAGGTTCAAGTCTCTCGAGCGCGTAGCTCAATGGGATTTGGATTTTCTGAGATGCAGCATGTCCATTAATTCCAGGTTGGACATGGCTTTATACGTCAGGCACAGATCGCCTCTGAGCAGGCGGTATGCCACTGAGTAGAGCTGGAGTTTCTTTAACCGGGCAGCATATGGCATCTGTTTGAGCCCTTTGATCCTCTTGATGAGGTACTTTTGGGGTCTTTCCAGTTGCTGCAGGTGTCTGGTAAGGTACATCCCAAAAGGGGCATTGTACTCAATTATGGGTCTGATGAGGGATGAGTAAAGAGGCACGATGACCTCCCCTGATCTAGATGTGAATCCCTTCATGATTAGGTGGGCTATATAAAATGTTTTTCTAACCACTTTGGCCACATGGTTGTCAAATGAGAGATTGCTATCACCTTGGGTACCCAGGTCCCTAATTACTTCTTCTGTACTTAATGGATTACCACCTATGTGGTAATTTGTGGGCACTTTGTTTTTGCCAAAGGGGATGACTATACACTTTTTGGCATTTAGCTTGTGGCCATGGCTCTGGCACCAGTTTATCAGACTCATATGTCCATGTATTTGTTGGCTGTCCTCTCCCAGGCTTGTCAGGTTATTTGTGGTCTTCCAGACTCTGAGGGTAAAACTTCTGCTCTTTCCTTGTTGCAGACTTCCTCCCAGGTGGCTCGTCATTCCATTAAGTGTAGTTATGATGCAGCAGATGCTTCCTCTACGGCTGCTTCTTTTGGGTGGGTGATGAGATATTCTTGGCTTCGTCTTCAACGTTTGCCTGACATTATTAAGTCTAAGTTGATTAATGCCTTCTTGATAATAAACACTTCTTTGGTGAAGCTGCTGCTGCTATGTTTAAGTCCTTTCAGGGTAAGGGTAAGACTTTACAGCAACTTAAACATGTGTTTTTCCTCCTATGCCTAAATTTCAGAGAAACAACCTCAATAAGCCAGCCTTTGTTCACAGACAGTCTCACCCTCCTCCTAAGGGTAAATGGCAAGTGGGCTCCTACTGCTAAGGCTATTCAGACTTCAGTGCCTCAGAAGTCTCCCATTCCAGATAAACCAGGTGCTGTCTGACTATCCTGTTCTTCCCAGCCACTTTCCTCTTTCTCTTCATCTCTCTCCCAGTTTGGCTACAGATTACTCAGGATTCCTGGGTCCTATCCATAGTTCGCCAGGGGTATTTCATGATTTGGAAATTCACTTTGCCCTATTATGGGTGTTCCTCAGCCTCTTCAGGAACAACTCTCCTTACAAGGGGTGCTTCGGGACCTTTTAACTCGGGGTGCTATTTAAGATGTACCCGTTTCCCAAAAGGGGAGGGGGTTTTACCCCAGAAAAGAGGGTACTTGGAGACAGATTCTAGACCTCTCTCATCTAAACACTTTCTAAAAGTGCCTTCCTTTTGGTTCAGACTCTTTTTTTCCCTCTGTTGCTTCCTCAGGCTTATATGGTGTCTGTGGATCTCAAGGATGCTTATCCCCATATCCTGATCCATCCTCTTTTCAGGAAGTTTTTACATTTCTCTGTTTCTTCCTGGCATTTTCAGTTCTATGTCTTGCTCTTTGGCCTTTCTACTGCCCCAAGGGTATTCACCAAATGCCTCGCTCCTGTGATTGTTTTTTTGCAGGAGTCAGGGGGTCCAAGTATTTCCTGATTTGGACGACCTCCTGTTTCAGGCATCCTCTCCAAAGATCCTGTTGCAAAATCTTAATTTTGCCATTTCCCTTCTGCAAAGCTGGGGTTCACAGTAAACATCAAAAAATCTGTTTTAACTCCTTCTCAAGACTGTTTTCTGGGGTGCAGGATCCAGATGGTGCCTTTGCTGGCATACCTGCCTCCTCCCAAGACCTTGACACTCATTTCCTTATTGCAAACTCTTCTTCCTCTTTCCTTTATTACAGCCAGGGAGTTTCTGAGAGCTCTGGGATTCACGGCATCCACCAACCCTATGCTCTGTCTAGCCAAACTCCACACGAGTAAGTTTCAGTGGTTTCTGAAGTCAGTTTGGCTTCAACAGTGCATCTCTTAGACTTTTGTAGTTCCCTTTTCTGCCTTGTCTCAAGCAGGAACTTCACTGGTAGATCCAGCAGTTGTCTCTAAATCCAGGGCTCCCTCTTCATCTCTTTCATCCCTCTCAAGAGTTGTTCACAGATGCTTCAGATGTGGGGATGGGGAGCAGCTTTTGGCTCCTTAAAAGTGCAGGGAGTGTGGTCGCATCAATATCAAAGAGATGAGAGCTCTTCTGTTAGCACTTCAGGCTTTTCATCCTCTTTTCTCCCCAGGACCTGTCAAGGTATTAACAGGCAATACCAGTGTGATGTGATATGTAAACAAACGGGGGGGGGGGGGGACAAGATCTTATCTTCTGTTGTGGGAGACAAGATCTTAGTTTCTGTTGTGGGAAGAAATAGCCAGGGAATTGTTATGGCTAGGCTTCTACAGACCCTAGGGCCAATAGCCTAGTACCAACCTATGAACCTATGCCGGTTGGCACTCCGTGTGGGATCTTGCTGTCCAGTTTCAAGTGAATCTTCAGGCAGTTTACATTCCCTCAGGTCAAAACATTGTGGCAGACACTTTGAGCAGGTCCATAACACAGTCCCACAAATGGATACTTAACAGGGATGTGTTTCTGGACATTGCCCATCAGTGGGATACTCCACAAATAGATCTATTTGCCTCCCCTCTGAACAGTCTTCCTCTGTTTTGTGCCAGAGTTCCAGGTTCTCTGCTTTGGAAGTTGGACATCTATCTCTTTCTTGGTAGGGGAGGTTTCTTTATTCTTTCTCTCACCTTCCCCTCATTCCAAATGTCCTGTTCAGAATTCAACAGGATACTCACAAAATCTTGTTGGTGACTCTGTTTTGCCCGAGAGAGCATTGGTTCTCTCTTCTGCATTTAGCAAAGGGCAATCATCACAAGTTACCTCAGAGGATGTATCTACTCATGCAAGTAAAGGGCTCTCCATCCCCACCTGTCCACTCTTCAGCTAACACTGTGGCTGATAGGATTTTTATTCCACATTACACCTTTTTTCTGAGGACATTCTTACGGTCCTGCAGGAGGCCAGGAAACCCAATACTATGAAATCATATTTCTCTTCTAAATGGAAGAGATTTCTGTTGGGTGCCTTTCTTATAACCTGGATTCACTTTCTGTGGATTTTCCTTTGGTTCTGTCTTATTTGAGTGAATTACTCAATGATGGGTTGGCTTATTCTTCTGTTAAGGCCCTGTTATCAGCTATCTCTACTTGTCTGCCTTTATCTTCTTGAGGCTAAACAATTCCTAAAAGGCATTCTTCATATTAGTCCTCCCAGGAAACCTGTTCCTCCTCCCTGAAATATTGTGTTTTGAAAAAAGTTGACTCAGGCTCCTTTTGAGCCTACAGCTTCAGCTTCCTTGCAACATTGTTCTTGGAAGACTACTTCTGTTAGCCCTTACTTCTGCCAGGCAGGTGTCTGAACTTCAAGCCCTTATGGCTTGTCCTCCTTTTTTGGTGTTTAATAAGGACAGGGTGTCCTTGCATTACTAATCCTTCTTTTATGCCCAAGGAGGTGAAAGAGCTGTCCCTTAATCAGTCAATACATTTGCTCACTTTTTTTCTTCTCCACAATCTGCCAGTGAGAAGATGCTGCACACATCAGATGTGCATACACAACTCAGATTTTATTTGGATAAGAATAAGACTATTAGGAAATCTGATTAGCTGTTTATTTCCTTTCATCTTAGGTCCTTAGGATTAGTTGTAAACAAGTAAACTATTTTTCTTGGATATCAAATGCTATTTCTTTTTGTTATTCCTTTCATTGTAGGAGCCTTCCTTATTCTGTTAAGGTTCATTCTACTAGTGCTGTGGCTTGTTCTGGTGCTTTTTTCAAGGGTTTGGATACGAACTCTAGTCTTGAGGCAGCTACCTGGACTTCTGTGCATACATTTACCGAGTATTACAAATTGGATGAAATCTCCAAAGCTAGAGGTGGTTTTGCTCGGGCCACCCTTCATGACTTCCTAGAGGGCTTTGCTGGTTCTTCCTCCTCCCAAGTATTTTCCTGAGCTTTGGTACTCTCCCTAATGTCATGAATACTGTAACAGTGAAGAGAAGGATGTAGTACAGTTGTGTAAAATCTTACCATAATGGTAGACGTCCTTCTCTTCACTGTTGCAATAGTCACTCTCTCCCTCCTCCCGCTGGTGCATTTGCCTTCTGGATGTCCTGGTTACCAGTTTCTTTTCCTTGGATCGGCATTCCTACTGGGGCTTTCAGTTCTGAGGATGGTACATTCAGACATTACCTTTATGCCCTGTGCTGTACAAGGAGTATACATGTGACATAGTGTACCTTAAAGCAAGCTAAAGGCTTTGGTTTACTGGTCAGATTTTGGGTCACCCTTGGCAGGGGATCCCTAATGTTATGAATACTCCAACAGTGAGGAGAAGGACATTTACTATTATGGTAAGATTTTACACAATTTTACTTTCTTATCCATATAGTAAAGTAGCTGATCCTTTCTGTGAAAGGAGAATTTCAAGTAAGCATTTGAAATGTTGGGACACACTATCCCTTAATACTGAGACTGAATGGTTGAATATCCGAGTTTAAATATACTAAATCTGAAGTGGCCATTTCTCTGAATATTCTGAGGTTTGGTGATCTCACAGCTAGTTTGTCCCTTGCAAAAAGAAAAGGTTTTAGGAGAAGCGTGACATTCAATATTTGCTCTTCTCCTGTATTTTCAGTCTTTTTTTTGTGTGTGTCTGTCAGTACTCTGCTAGGTGGACTGTAGCACAAGTCACCAACAGAAGAGCATGCTGGCATAATAAATACCACCCCCATTCCTTACACTTGTGTTTCAAGATAGTACATCTTGAGTAAGGTTTTTATATATGTGTACATGTAGATGTACATGTGTGGACACACACACACACACACACATATATATATATATATATATGTGTGTGTGTGTGTATATGTATATATATATATATATATATATATATGTGTGTGTATGTGTATAGATATATATATACATATATATGTATGTGTGTGTGTGTGTATATATATATATATATATATATATATGTATATATATATATATATATATATATATATATATATATGTATGTGTGTGTGTATATATATATATGTGTGCGTGTGTGTGTGTGTATATATATGTATATATATATATATATATATATATATATATATATATATATATATATATATATATATATATATATATATTATCTGTGTGTGTGTGTGTGTATGTATATATATATATATATATATATATATATATATATATATATATATATATATTTATATATATATGGGTCTACTACCGGAGATCGAAATTACACCATTTCCAAATCCAGTAGAAGATGCCCACTAACGCGAAAGTGCACTTTCGCGAACACCACTTGGGCGAATGGTTACAGACCTTAGGGTTAGGGCTTAGGTTAAGGATAGTGGATAGCTATCCACTATCCTTAACCCAAGCCGTAACACTAAGGTCCATGACTACCACACCATAGTGGAGGAAATTGTATGTCCTCCACGATGCAGTAGTCACGGACCTATGTCCTCCACTGTGGTGCGGTAGTCACGAACCTTGGGGTTAGGGCTTGGGTTAAGGATAGTGGATACCAAGTAGGGCTATCCACTTTCCTTAACCCAAACACTAACCCTAAGGTCCATGACTACCACACCACAGTGGAGGACATTGCCTGTTTGTTCTGGTGGTGTTCGCGAAAGTGCACTTTCAGTGAAGTGCACTTTCACTTTAGTGGGTATCTACTACTGGATTTCAAAATAGTGTAATTTCGATCTCCGGTAGTAGACCCATATATATATATATATATATATATATATATATATATATATATATATATATATATTTACGGGAACACTTTATAATCCTGAAATTCTGAAATATTGAATTTCAGAATCCCAAGATTATAAAGCAGAAAGCTCAAAACTCTGAAACTCCAGAAGCGCAAATTTCAAAATCCCGAAGTTCGGAAATGTTGAATTAGCACTTCTGGTGTTGCGCTGTGTGAATGGATAGCTGGAGATTCAGGTAAGTACTTATGTTTAAAGGTTTTGGTTAGGGGCTTTAGTACGTGTCAGTGTGTTTTGTTACTGTGATGTGTGCGTGCGAGGGAAATGTAGCTTGTATGGTGGTGTTTTCTTGTGTTTGTCTGTGTAGTGTGGCCTTGGAGTTAGTATGTTTAAGTAGGGGAGATGTGGGGGGTAGCGGGGCTTTCCCTCCTGGTTGTATGTAGTGTAGGTTTGTGTGTTTGTGAGTGGGGGGAAGGTGTGTGTATGTGTTTGTGTGTGGTGTATGGTTGGTGTGGGAGTCGCAATTTTGAAATTTGCGCTTCAAAGGTTTCGGGATTTTAAAGTTTTGGCTTTATGATCTTAAGATTTTGATATTCGATATTTCATGATTTCGGGATTATAAAGTGAACCCATATATAAATATATATATATATATATATATATATATATATATATATATATATATATATATATATAGATATATATATATATATATATATATATATATATATAGATATATATATATATATAGATATATATATAAAAGAGAGAGACAGAAAGAGAGAGATATGTACATAGATAGATACAGGTATATATAGATATAGATGGATGTCTCGGGGTTGGCATAATGGTTAAGAAGTTTACCTTGCAGACAAAATACACAGGGTTTGATTGTCATACTCAAAAGGGAAATTGGCTAGGATTAAAACTTGCCCACAAGGACCTCTAGCCAAGTACTTACTTATGAACCTATATGCGTATATTGTGCATATAAAGCAATATATAATTATAAAAATAATGTATTGGGTAGTCCTTAGTTACAAAGTAACAAGTCTTCTGGCATCACTTGAAAGCAGTGCAAAAAAAAACTTTATAGTCAGTTTAAAGAACCAGGTCTGAAGCTGCCATTCAAAATGTTACCATTTGTGTTTTTTAAGCACTTGTTTTATGAGTTTTGTAAATACCATCAGAAATAGACTGTCTGAAGCAAAATAGCTTGCAGGACATCAATGTAGGTTTGGTCAGAAGGGATTGACCTGGAGAGTTGAATTTCCATGGATGGTGTTCATCAAATGGATTTTCTGTCTTTACATTTCATGAGGATTTTTATGACATCACATTTCATAAAGGTTTTCTGTAGAAGAGTTTATACCCCCAGAGAATGACTTCATTAAATGCAGGACCTTTAGAAATGCATGCAGGAAAATTGTTCAATTTGCTCAGAAAAGTTGTTTTTAAAATTCCAAGCTGCAAACCGTTCTTATCCCAAGCATTTCTGGTTATGGGCTGACAGATTGTAACATGGGCAAGTTTGAGCTGTTCAATGTTTGTTCCATGATTTTCTACTGCCCGAGTACTTTTCACATTGGAAATCATTGCTGCTGTGCATTTTGTTTGTGCATTTGCAGTGACTGCAAGCATTTTGAATTTTCTTTTTTTTTTCACCATGGTTTTATAACTGTAGAGTTGGTTTATGAAAGTAAGGGAGTTAGGATGCAAGGAGGGGTTTATATCCTCTAAAAATGTGTTTTTCTTCAAGCTGAAGCTAAAGGTAAATCTAGTTTGTTCTTTGACTTGAAGCTTCAGTTTTTTGAGATTCAATAAAATACAGAAAGCTTCTGAGTTGACAAATGTTAAGTAAAAACATAATGTTCAAAAGAAAAAAGCATGCACCCCAGACTTGAAAGGCTAATATTAACAGCAAAAGAAATAAAACTGAGGAGGAGCCATTTGTTGTTACAGAGTGCAAAACCAGTCTGTAGGGGATGTTAGCAGATACAGGGACAGTAACTTGAATTTGGACACAGCATTGTAACATAGGATTATGTTTGGGTCTCCAGTCATAATCAAATTGTAATATATTCGACAAATGGAGACAAGAAAATCACCTTGAGAGCGAAGGTCAAGACATAAATTTATTGATCTATTTTGAGAACACATAAAAAAACTGTGATTTAAGACCCGATCTTTAGGTACTTCTTACCTGAGAGGCAGTAGGATTTGCAAATGCATGATATGCCCCTTTGTTAGAATGTCTGATGGGTAATCCTGTGCAGATCATTAGGTGCAGCTCTGGTCAGTCAAGCATTATTATTCTTACTGTATTCTGCTTGGTGACAGCTGCTTTCTGTTTTATTCAGCAAACTGCCAGTAAAATTAAAAAAAAAAAAAAAAAAGCTTGTAGTGTAAAATGTTTAACATCTTTTAAAGCTGTTGGTTAATTCTAGTGCACTTCACGTTTGGTTACTGTGTGATGTAACAGCCTTTAAATCTTTTATTTGGCTCCCCCTGCAGTTTTAAGGAAGTGTGTGTGTGTGTGTGTGTGTGTGTGTGTGTGTGTGTGTGTGTGTTAGTAGTAGTAGTAGCAGTAACAGTAGTAGTTTGAACTTTGTTCCATTTTAATGGGAATGCTTATGCTTAAG
This sequence comes from Protopterus annectens, assembly GCF_019279795.1. Taxonomy (NCBI): domain Eukaryota; kingdom Metazoa; phylum Chordata; order Ceratodontiformes; family Protopteridae; genus Protopterus; species Protopterus annectens. The sequence goes on from NC_056745.1 coordinate 1,135,198,435, forward strand.
AACCTTACAACAAGGCTCTTAAATTTGAACTTCACTTTAACAAGCTTATTTTTCTTTTGATTTCAGAGCAAAATCAGTGAGCTGCATATATTTCATTGTAAATAATATGAAGGCTTTAGTAGCAGCTGTTGATCAGAGGGTTGGTAAATAGAATGGTGCCAGAGAGGAGTCTGGGTATCAAGAAAACATTGGTTAGGGTTTGTGTAGCTGACATTTTGAGAAAGTAATTTACAGAATACTGTTACTGTCGACTGAATTATCTTATTGCTTTGTTAATGTTGTCACCAAACATTACTTGTAATTCGAGTAAGATGACAAGGGGTATTACAGAGGGGGACCCAATGTTCTTCGTGTTTCACTTTTGCAGTCACCTGTGGGGTTATCCCTGCTGTGGTAACCCTCGGCCGGCCCGAATACCAGAGTCAATGTTTTTCTGCGTCAGCTGCTGTCGCTTGCTGGCTGATGTCAGGTTGTCAGTGCTATAAAGGAAGGCAGCCAACGTCATTACATCAGTTTTTCTTGCCGAGGAACCTGTAGCAGAAGCAGTTCGCAAGTGTGCTGGTCTGTCGCTACTAGAGTTTGAATTACAGCTGAAAACGTCTAAAGCTAAATACCCCATTGGGGATCCTTTTTTCTTGCACTAACTGATGTCCAAAAAAGTTAACAGTTGTCTCGCATGTGGAAAGCAAATACCACACCAAGACTTCCATTCATACTGCATCACTTGTTTAGGCCCAGACCACGATGGCCCCTGTTGCCGGTTCTGTGCCCTGTTTAACGTGAGAACCATTCGTCGTAGAGCTCTTATTGTAGCTCTTATTGCCAGGTATTTTCGTCTTCCGTCTTCACATTCCGAAATGGTGTCCGTCAGCCAGCAATCCGTAGACATTCTGAAAAAATGTAAGGATAAAGATAGAGACAGACCACACAAGGCTAAGCCTTCCGACGACTGTACCGCTAAGCAGGTCATTAGTTCTCTGGAATTCAGTGAGGCACCTTCGCAGCCCCTGATGCCCAATTCGATACCTTTGCAGGCCTGTACTGAGATCCTTTCGGAGTCCGGTATGCCACAGAAATCTTCTTTGTCTTCCGAGCCTTTGGTTGTCTCTGCCTTGGTTGAGTCTAGAGCCGCGACACAGGCACCAGCTTCCAAGGAAGTTTTTCACACTACCGAATCTATACAAAAAACTATGTCTTTTCCTCCACCTACTGTTTCTTTCAGACCGATGGATACTCTTAGGCCTAGAAGTAAGGCCAGTCCTAGGAAAACTACGTCTAGCCACCATTTTACTCCTGCTCCACCACCCCAAGCTCAAATGCTTAAAGTGGCGAAGGATCTTATCACCCTTATCAAGGGTAGTCAGACCACACCTTCTAAAAGGAAAAGAGACCTTTCTCCTGAAATACTGACAGAACAGGATTCTGAGGATTATTCAGATTTTGAAGAGGAACAACCACCTCTGACTGCTTATGAGGATTCAGATGCAGAGGAATCCATTCCTCCTGCCTCCCCACCAGAAGATCTTTCCTTTGGGGAAACCCTTCACACCCTCAGGGAACATTTCCATTGGGAATCCCAGGAATTCCTCTCAGTCTAAGAAAAGACTAAGAGGGTTTCTAGACCGGCCCTACCATAGACCCTTGGCCATCCCTCTAATCTTAAAGGTGGTTAATGATGTCTTCCATGAATCCAGCTTAACTCCTGACACCCTCACACCTGCTCCCAGAAAACCTGACAGGTATTACAGAGTACCAGATTCTCACAAATACCTGTACAGAAATCCTGCTGCAAACCTGAAGGTCATTACACAGGGACCAAAAGGAGCTAAGGCTAGTTCTGCAAAAAATACTATTCCTTCTGACAAGGACTCCAGAGCTCTGGACAGATGGGGTAAGAAAGTATACACCTCTGCAACCTTAGCTATCAGAGCACTCAACTGTCAGTTCCACATGTTAAAATATTGACAATACACTATGGAACTATAGAAACAAAAGATTTCAACCTTTCCTGACTGTGCCAGTTCGAAAGAGTTAGCAGATTTACTGCACTCTACATGTCAAGTGGGTGAACACTCATTACACTATGGATATGATGTCCTAGTAGCTGCAGGGCAGCAGTGTCAGGATCAGTCATTAGGAGACATGCATGTTTGAAGGAACAACCTCTCCCTGATCATGTCAAATCTAAATTACTTGATGCACCCTTGGATAAGGACCACTTGTTTGAAGTAAAAGCGGAAGAGGTGCTTAAAAATATGGAAGACAAAGCAAAATCTATGCAAACAGTAAAAGATTTCCTTCAGGTACAACCTCCTAGGTTCAGCAGGAATTTTCCCTCAAAACACTGGTCCTTTCCTGCACCTAGAAGATGGGCAAGGTAAGCCCTGCAAGTGCAGACCACCCAGACTCCTATCCCAGGGACAGCAGAGAGCCAAACAGTGGACCACTCTGACTCCAGAGGCAGGGAGTTCTAAGCCGTCCCCCTATGGCAAAAACTCTGTCAATGACCTCCCCCCCTGCCCTCTTTTAACTCACCAAAAACTAGGAGGAAGGCTCTGCCTCTGCAAAGAAAATTGGCTTTCTGTAACAAAGGACCAATGGGTCTTTATTAAGATCATTTTTCAGGGATACAAATTCTCCTTCAACGAACTCCCAATTCTAAGAGGGTACGCAGACTTACTTCCAAACCAGTGGGCAGAGGCATTGAAACAAGTCCATACTCTCATAGAACCTGTCCCCTCAGATCAAACAGGCAAAGGCTTTTATTCCAGACTATTTCTTGTTCCCAGAAAAAAGGGCACTTGGCGCCCCATCCTGGAACTATCCATTCTGAACACCATCCGGGTGGTCCCCAAATTCAAAATGCTAACTTTGCAGCAGCTCCTGTCTATGCTGACACAAAATGCCTGGTTAGTTACCCTAAAACTAAAAGATGCCTACCTCCAGATTCCCATAAGGGAATCCTGCAGGAAATTCCTTTGCTTCAGAGCAGGCTCACAACAGTTTCAGTTCTTTGACCCACCCTTTGGCTTATCTACTGCTCCCAGGGTGTTCACCAAATATTTAGCCGTGGCCATAGCCTTTTGCAGACAGAAAAATTTACAAATTTACCCTTATCTGGACGACTGCCTCATTCAGGCAGATTGCAAAGAAAAGCTCCTCAAGGACCTCTTCTTTATCAAAACCTTCCTAACCTCCTTAGGGTACACCATCAATGAGAAGAAATCAAAGCAAACAACCTTCAAGAAGATCATTTTCTTGGAAGCACTGCTGGACACAGCATTTCAAATGGCCTTCCTATCCCCAGAAAAGCAGGGCTTCCTGCCTCTCTTATTTTACCCAGCTGGCTTCCAGAAGTCACCTCACTGTGAGGAAGTTCCTGCAAGCCTTGGGGTACATGGCATCTTGCATCCTTCTAATTCCCCTGGCCAGGCTTCACACGAGAAAACTTTATGGTACCTAAAGAACCTTTGGTGTCAGCACTCTCAACCTCTAGAGACCTCTCTCCGTTTGATCCCCTGTTTAAGGGCCAAGTTTCTCTGGTGGTCAGGGGCCTGTGCCCAGAACAAGGGTCTTTCCTTCACCCTCCGCCCAAGGGTAGACCATTACCCCCGACGCCTCAGACATAGCTTGCGGAGCTCACCTAGAAGGCAGGTGCACCCAAGGTCTTTGGGATGCCCATCACCTTCCCTTACACATCAACCAGAAGGAAATGATGGCAGTACAAAAGGCTCTGACAACCTTCAAACGCCATCTCAAGCCAGGGGTACTCCTTATTAAAACAGACAACACCACAGTAATGTGGTACATCAACAAACAGGGAGGGACCCCGTCTTACTCTCTGCGCAGGCCAGGCACGAACCTCTGGCTGACAGCCTCTTCCATGGGACTACACCGGATAGCCCAGTACCTACAAGGGATCAGCACTGCCCTGGCAGACCACCTAAGCAGAAACTTACTGGACCCCCACAAATGACAGTGCCACAGAAAAATCACTCAGGCATGGGGGACTCCGGAGGTGGATCTTTTTGCTTCGCATCTCAACCATTAGCTGAAATAATTCTGTACCAGGGAGTATCACCGCCTAGCGTGGAAGGTGGATGCCTTGACCTTCCCCTGGAACACCCTCTTTGTGTACGCTTTCCCTTCTCTTCCTCTTATTCCAAAGGTACTGATCAGAATAATGGAGGAGAGACCAAAGGCCATCCTCATTGCTCCAGATTGGCCTAGACAACATCGGTACCCCTTACTGCGCAGCCTGACCTTACAGCCTCCCAGGCAGGTTCCCCTGATCTCAGACCTTTTATTGCATGTGGGAGGGAAATACTGCACCCAGACCTGCAGACTCTCAAACTGTCAGCATGACTAATACTCTAAAGGCAAACAAGGGGCCCTTGTTAAGCAAACGGGTCCTAGACATTATCACAGAGGCCATAAGCCCCAGCACCAGAAAATCTTACACAGGAAATTGGAAACGGTTCTGCTCCTGGAGCTAGTCCAGAGGGGGCAATACCTCACAACCTTCCATCCTTCTTATCCTGGACTACCTAGAGGAGCTACTTAATAGTGACATCTCCATCTCCTCTATTAAAATCCATGGCTCAGCCATTTCAGCTCATTTTGATACAGAACAGCCCTTGTTCTCCCATCCTTTGATTAAGCAATTAATCAGAGGGGCTTCTTATGTCAGACCTCCCAAAAGGCCACCCACTCCAGCCTGGGACCTGAATTATGTTTTGGAAAAACTAACTTTACCACCCTTCAAACCTGCTGCTTCAGCAGAACTAAGATACCTCTCCTGGAAGACTGCTTTTCTCCTAGCTATCACCTAAGCCAGAAGGGTTTCAGAACTTTTGGCACTGATGGCCATTGAGCCCTTCATCATCTTCCATCCAAACAGCGTCTCCCTGAGGATTAATCCCTTTTTTATGCCCAAGGTGGTATCTAATGTAACTCTCAACCAGACCATACATCTTCCCATCTTCTTTCCTAACCCTCAAAACGAGGAGGAAAGAATTCTGCACTCACTAGACGTACACAGACAGCTCAGATACTATCCAACTGTACATCAGGAAAACAAACCAACTACTTGTCAGCTTTGCCCCAGGGGCAGAGGGGAAGCCCATTTCCAAATGGATATCGCACTGTATCCATTTCTGCTACAGATTGCATGGGAACCCCCTCCCCCCCAAGTCTGTTCGAACCCATTCCACTAGGGCAGACTCCACTTCCATAGCATTCCTCAGGGAAGTTCCCACCAGGGACATCCTGGAAGCTGCCACCTGGACTTCTGTCCATACCTTTAGAAAGCATTACCACCTACCTCTATTTTCAAAGGCTAGGGCAGGGTTTGCCTCTGCAATTCTGCAGGGCATGCTGACCTATTCCTAGATCTCTTACTAATCCTACCACCCCTCTCTTCAGCTTTGGGGAATCCTCCCACAGGTTATGACTGCAACAGTGAAACATGAAGCACATGGTACAGTTGTGTACAGTTACCATAAATGTAAATGTTCACCAATGCACCCGTGGACGGATCCTCTCTTTCTGGTCCCAAGGTGAAAGATACCCTCACCAGGTGTGAGCAGGAAGGAATGACTCTCTCTGCCGTGGGAGTCCATTTTACCGTTCCTTCTAGACCTTACCCTAAAGGTCAGAAGAGCGGCAAAATGTAGTTCAAGAAATCACAGAGACCTTTCCAGGACAGACAAGTTGATTCCTCCTTCAGTGGCAGGGGAGGAGGAAATAATGGTAGACGTCACCCTAGAGGCAGGGGAGGCCCACAAAATCAGGGAAGTTGCAATTCCTTTCGTGACCGTTTCTATCAGCTTTCCTAATAGGGTCTCTGGAGATGGTCGGGGGTCACCTGTCCTTGTACCCAGAAGCCTGGCTAAATCTCACTTGAGACAAGTGGGTACAAGACATTATTACCAGAGGTTATTCTATACCCTTTTCCCTTCCACCACGCCCTCCCAAAAGGATCCCAGATGTACCACCCAATCACAGGGATCAAGTGGCTATGGAGATAGAAAAGCTGCTATTAAAAAGAGTCATCCAAAAGATCTCAACAGACCAGACAGGATTTGGAACATACTCCGTTTTTTGTTGTTCCAAAAAGAACAGGGGACTGGAGACCCATCCTAGACCTCAGCAGGTTAAACGAGCATGTAAGGAAGTCCAAGTTCCGAATGGTCACTCTACAATCCATACTCCCTTTGTTGGGGAGAGACAGCTGGATGTGCTCAATAGATCTCCAGGATGCCTACTACCACATAAGGATGGACAAAGCATCAAGGAGCTACGTACGCTTCTGGCTGGGAGCCAATCATTACCAGTTTCGGGCGCTGCCCTTTTGTCTCACCACAGCCCCACGGGTGTTCACCAAGTGCATGGCAGTAGTCACAGCTCATTTGCGGCATCAGGGAATCCAAGTCTTTCCATACCTGGATGATTGACTCCTGACCACCACCACCAGGCATTGCCTAATTCAATTGAGAGATTCCACAATCAAGCTCTGTTCCCAGTTGGGAATTTCGATAAACTGGGAAAATCCTCTATTTTGCCCACTCAGTCTATAACTTTTATAGGAGCAAACATAGACACGGTCGATATGACAGCCAGACTACCTACAGACAGAATACAGAATCTTGTGCAACAAATTTACAGAATACTTCCCCTTCGAAGAGTCAAAGCGAAGGTGGTGTTGCAGCTTCTTGGAACTATGGCGTCAACCATAACCTTGGTACCTTTAGCAAGACTACATATGAGAATACTCCAATGGCTCCTGTCATCCCAGTGGTGGTTTCAGCAGTTGCCTCTACATCATCAGATCCTTATTACAGATTCTTGCAAAAAGGACCTACGCTGGTGGATTCAACCAGGTCATCTTACCACAGGGACTCCCTTTGTACCGCACCACCCCATTGCCACTGTGACCACGGATGCCTCTCAGATAGGGTGGGGGGGCATTATCTTGGCAGGACTGTCCAAGGCACATGGCAAGAGCAGAACGCCCATCTGCATATCAATGTCCTAGAGATGAGAGTGGTGCTTCTAGTGTTGCAAGCACTTCACGACTTTCTCCCTCTAGGGACGATAGCTATCCAGACCGTCAACATGTCGGTGGTCTGGTATCTAAACAAACAAAGGGGGACCAGATCATACCCCTTATGTCGAGAGGCCCTGCGAGTTTGGAATTGGGTGATTTCTTCCCAAAGCTTTCTCATCGCAATGCACATCCTGGGGACTTCCAGTGTGATAGCGGACAAGCTAAGCAGGGCAATATTGTCATCTCACGAATGGTCCTTGAACCAGAAAATAGCCAGTATGATCTTCCACAGGTGGGGACAACCCACTGTGACCTCTTTGCCAATCCCTTCAACACCAAATGCAGCACCTTTTTCTCTCTCATCCCCCCTCCAGGAGATTCTCCAAGAGATGCACTAGTCCACAATTGGCCCCCGGGACTCCTTTATGCTTTTCCTCCTTTTCCAGTCATTCCCAAGGTCATACAGAAAGCAATGCTGTTGGGAAGCAAGATGATCCTCATCACTCCTTACTGGCCTCATCAGATTTGGTTCCTTTTTCTCAGGCCTCACCTGTTGGACTGCCCATGGACTCTGGACCCAGTGCCAGACCTCCTGACACACGTCAGGTTCTCTTCACCCCAGTTTCCACACTCTCAAACTGACAGCATGGCTGCTCCAGTTCCATCACTAGTCAGGCTTCATGATTTGTCTCCAGCTGTAACTCATATTATTACCTCTTCTCATAAGCCTTCGACCAGAAAATTGTATCATAGTAAATGGAAGAGATTTTCTATATGGGCACACAATAGAGAAGTTGATCCATTTACAGCTCCCATTACTATTGTTCTAGAGTTTCTTTCTGAACTCTTTCATCAAGGTTCAGCGGCTGCTACACTCAGAGTTCAACTAGCAGCAATATCTAATTTTCATGTGGGGATTAATGATTCCAGTCTTATGTCTCACAAACTGTGCAAATCCTTTCTTAAGGGTTCCATGATGTTAAGACCTCCTCTGCAAGACCCCATTCCACCTTGGGACCTGAATCTAGTTCTGTCTAGACTTACTCTGCCACCCTTTGAACCAGCCCATAGTTGTCAGTTGAACTTTCTGTTGGAAGACTCTTTTTCTGGTAGCAATAACCTCAGCCAGGCGAGTTTCTGAATTACAGGCTCTGTCTGTTAAACCTCCATATTTAATTTTTCGCAAAGATAGGGTCTCTCTCCGGACCAACCCTTCTTTTATTCCTAAAGTCTGTTTTCAGTTTCACTTAAGCCAAACAATTGAATTGCCAGTGCTCTTCCCTAATCACTCAAATAAAGCAGAGTATACATTCCACCAACTGGATGTGCACAGGCAACTACTTTTCTATATCCACCGGACCAAGGAATTTAGAAAATCAGAACAGCTGTTTATTTCCTTTGCTGAGGTGAGAATGGGCTTGCCAGTTTCCAAGGTTACACTTTCGAACTGGATCTCTAGTTGTATTTCCTTTATTTACAGTTCTCAAGGAAAGGAGTTACCCTTTAAAGTTAAAGCGCATTCCACCGGGTCCTTCTCTACTTCTGCTGCTTTCCAAGCCAGGACACCTATTGATAATATATGTGCAGCAGAAACATGGGCTACCCCTCATACCTTCATTTCCCATTATAAATTGGATTTAACTTCCAGGGGTAGAGCTTCGTTTGGTTCCATGGTACTCAGGAGTATCTTCAGTGAGCCACCCATTGAAGATGCTAGGGACACTGTCCCACATGTAGTAATGGAGGCGAGATAGAACTACATAACATAAAGAAGTTATGTACTCACCATAACGTTCCATGTATGTAGTCCATCTCGCCGAACATTATTATGAACCCACCCACCAGCCCCCTTCCTGGAGGATCTGGATACAGTTTTTCCTTTTCTACAGTGATTTTTGCCACAAGGGCACCTTTATTACAGTTTATTCTTCCGGACCTTTGTCCTTTTTCCTGTCTTATCCTGATAGACTAGTAGCAAACAAGATCTGGGGAATGTGTGCATGCATCATGGGATACCTATTAGCCATGAGCCAATCAGAAGTTTTCAGTCTTTCTAAGTGGCCGAGTCGGAGCCGAGGATTGGCTCCGAGCCCACACGTAATAATGTTCGGCGAGATGGACTACATGCATTGAACGTTATGGTGAGTACATAACTTCTTTTTTCTAGCGGTGGCTTTTAGCCACCAGGACCACTTTATCATATTTACTTGGCACTCTGACTGGTTAGGGCAAGAAAAACTGATGTAATGGCATCGGCTGCCTTCATTTATAGCACTGACGACCTGACGTCAGGCAGCAAGTGACAGCAGCCGACACAGAAAAACATTGACTCTGGTATTCGGGCCGGCCGAGGGCTACCACAGCATGGATAACCCCACAGGTGATGACTGCAACAGTGAATACACTCGAACATCTACATTAATGTAAAGTGTACACAACTGTACTTACTGTGGCTGTGACATTATGAAAGACAGTACCTATCTTAGTAAGCATGTATTGATAAGTTTCTTAGATGAGAATAGCATGACTTTAGTCGTGATGCTGTTTAAGTTCATATGCTTAATTGGTGAACTTGAAAAAGTTTGGATTCCGTGACCTCACATTGATTGTTTTTTTATATGTGTATATATACTCTTGTTAACCAGGTAAGTCCACTGCACCCAAGTATCCCTTTTCTGGGGCAATCCATAAGCACTTTCTGGTCAAGTGGTTTGCTCAGAGCACACAGCTGGATGGACATAGAAGATAAACCTTGTACACTTGACTACAAAAAGCAGTCCATTAAAGCTTTTTGATAGGAATTTTTTTTTTTTTTTTAACCAGGTCCGAGCACTGATGAAATCTGACCATTTGCAGGCTCAGCTAGGTTGCATACATAGTAACGACATTTAAGTAACATTAAAGCTGTAACTAAATTTTTTAATATAGTAATATAAATGTAAAAATATGTACACATATTTACAAGAAGGTTTAAAAAGAATTAGGATTAGGAGTATACAATGCATATTATAGGTGGACTGTATGTGATCCATTTAAGAGAGTGGACATAGAATTTTGCATCATTACTTGTACATACTATCAGTGAAGAGAATAGAAATTGTAGAATACTATGAGTTGCAATATTTATTTATTTTTTTTAATTTACATTTGTTTACCAGGAAAGTCTGACTGGACACAGGTCCATTTTCAGCGGAGGCCCGGAGAGAAAAGCTCCACATTACAATACATTACATGAGAGTACAAAGAAGTAGAACATACATACATAAAGCATATATACACATCAGGACAACATGCTGGTGATTAACAAACATACATATAGTATATACAACAGGACATCATGCTAGAGATTAACATTTCTTACAGTAGACAATCGGGGGTAAATTTTTTTTTTCTTTTGCAGTTATAAGTTTTGTAAGGTAAATGTATACGGGTTTGGAAGCTTTCAATGGAGAAACTGTTTATACATAGCTATACCTTGACACATTCTCTTGCTATGGGTTAGCCTGGTGAGTGGCACAAGCATAGCCAGTTACTTTGATAGTGGGTTTTCAGGAGTTTTTTTAATTGACTAAAGGAGGTGATAGAAGTTAATTGGCTTGATAGTGTGTTCCAGGTTTTGGCAATGGTGTTGGCAAAGAGGGACTTACCAGCTTCGTTTTTATGTTTGATGACAGATGTTCTTCGTGTTTCACTGTTGCAGTCATTACATTTGGGTTATCTGCTTGAAGGTAGCCCTCAGTCAGCCTGATTAAGTCTTTGGTCCTGTGTCAGTTGCTGTCTCATCTTCCATGATGTCAGGTAGTCAGGGGTATAAAGCATGCAGCCGACGTCATTACATCAGTCTTTCTTGCCGTGCAGTACCCGAAGCAGTTCGCAAGTGTCAGTCGGCCGACTCCAGAAATTTTCATTTTCGAGTTTCAGATTCGAAGTCTTCAACTAAGCTAAGTACCCCATTGGGTATCCTTTTTCTTGCTCTAAATCGATGTCAGCAAAAGTTAACAATTTTGTGCCTTATTCAAACCTTGAACTATTCATTGTCTGTTCATTTTCGCATATAAATATTTTTGTATATCCAGAAATGGCCTCGGTAAGCCACCCGACATTCCAAAAAACTTTAAAGATAAAGAAGGAGACAGACCGCATAGGTCCAAAGCTGCTGACAACGCTTCTCCTAAGCTAGTCACCAGTTCGCCAGTACACAGTGAGGCGCTTTCGCAGACCCTAATACCCGCTACTTCAGATTCGCAGGCCTCTACTGAGACCCATTCGGAGTCCGGTATGTCATGAGATGCTTCTTCGACTGTGGAACCTGCGGATGTCTCTACCATGGATGGGTCCGGAGCTGCTGTGCAGGCACTGGCTTCTGAGGGTGTATTCAGGCCTAATGACTTGCATATTAAACCGATGCCATCTTCTTCAAGGCCTAAAACTTGATCCATGCCTAGAAAACCGATGCCCAGACCACATGGTCAGGCCCCTGTGCCTAAAAAACAAATGATAAGAATGGCTGAAGACCTTATTACACTAATCAGGGGAAGCCACCCTTCTCCTTGTAAGAGAACTAGAACTGATTTTCCTTCTGATTCTTCTGATCAGGATTCTGAAGTTTCTGTTTTCTCTGATGACTAGGAGTTGCCCTTATCTACCCATGAGGATTCTGATGCAGAGGACTCCATTCCCTCTGCTTCTCTTCCAGAGGATTTCTCTTTTGGTGAAACGTTGCATACTCTTAGGGAGCATTTCCGCTGGGCAAGCCAGGATTACTCGGACTCCAAAAAGAGGCTTAGGAAATTCTTACTCCTACCTCAACACAGGCCTTTAGCTATCCCTCCTGTACTGGACATTGTAGATGATGCCTTCTCGGAATCTAGCCTGGCCTCTGACACTTTACCTCCGGCTCTCAGAAAACCTGACAGGTATTATAGGGTACCTGGCTCTCACAAGATTCTCTTTAAGAATCCTACTGCAGATCTTGAGACCATTTCACCGGAACCCAAAGGCATTAAGGCTACTACTGCCAAAAACCCTACCCCCTCTGATAGAGATTCCAGGGCGCTGGACAGATGGGGTAAGAAGGTATACACTTCTGCAACTTTGACCATTAGGACCTTAAACTGACAGTTTCATATGTTAAAATATCAGCAGCATATCACTGGATTGCTTAAACAGAAAATGATGTTGATTCCTGACTGTGCTGAAAATAAAGAATTACAGCATTTAATACATTCTGCTGAACAAGTTGGTTTTGATTCATTAGAGGCATCTTGCAGGGCTGCTATCACTGGGTCTGTACTTAGAAGGCATGCTTGGCTTAAGGAGCAATCTTTACCAGATCATGTCAAAGCTAAATTACTGGATGCTCCCTTAAACCAAGACTGTCTGTTTGGCAACAAAGCAGATGAAGTACTTAAAAAGATGGAGGAAAAAGTTAAATCTATGCAAACTGTTAAAGGTTTCCTGCAAGTACAGCCTCCCAGATTTAGTAGGGACTGGCCTTCTAAGAATTGGTCCTTTCCTGCCTCTTCCAGGCCTTCTCGGTCCAAACTCAGAACCAGCAGAACACCCAGACTTCAGTCCCAAGGTACCCACAGGCCTAAGCAGTGGGGGGCTCTCACTTCCAAAGCTGGGAGTAGTAAGACACCCCCCCATGGTAAACTGTCACAATGACTTAACTTTAAACCTTACAAGCCCTGCTCAACTGACTGTTCCTTTAGGGAGGAAAATCGCCCTTCATGCATAAAAACTGGGAACTCATTACCCAAGACAAATGGGTTTTAAATGTAGTTTCCCAAGGATACAGATTCCACTTCCACTCCTTACCAACCCCAAACGGTTGACCAGATCTACCCCCAAATCAGTGGGCAGAGGCTCAAAAGCAAGTTTTCTCTCTTCTAAGTGTCAGGGCTATTCATCCTGTCCCAGAAGAAGAATGGGGGCAAGGTTTCTACTTGAGTCTTTTTCTGGTACCCAGAAAAGACTATTCCTGGCATCCTATCGTGGACCTGTCTATCCTAAACACTTTTTTGGTAATCCCAAAATTCAAAATGCTAACTCTTCATCAGCTACTTCCCATGCTAGGCAAAAATGCCTGGTTGGCAACACTGGATTTAAAGGAAGCGTACCTGCACATCCCAATAAGGGAATCTTGCAGAGGATACCTACGCTTGAGCAGGCTACATGCACAGTCAGTTCTCTGCACTGCCCTTTGGCTCATCTACTGCACCCAGGGTATTCACAAAGTGCCTAGCTCCAGTATTGCATTTTGCAGGCAAATAAATATTCAAATATACCCATACCTGGAAGATTGTCTAATTCAGGCAGAAAGCCAGAACATACTATTAAATCATCTGGCATTTGTAAAGAAATTACTAACTTCTCTGGGGTACACCATAAACGAAAAGAAATCACATCTAGTACCCTGCCAACAAATTGTATTCCTAGGAGCAAGCTTAAATACAACTTCCCAGATGGCCTTACCTCATGCCAGAGAAACAAGTTAATGTGACAGCCTACTTCAAACTAATGACCACAAAGATCCAGCTATCTGCAAGGAAAATACTGCAGCCCTGGGGTTCATGGCCTATTCTACTAATTCCATATGCAAGACTGCATATGAGGAAACTACAATGGTATCTAAAAAGCCTATGGTGTCAACATTCTCAGGACCTAGAATCAATGATTCCTATCATACCTTGTCTAAAGACAGAGTTCCTTTGGTGGGCAGAGGCCTGCCACCAAAACAAGGGACTGCCATTCACTCTACCCCCTGCCGCCCAAACCCTAACAACAGATGCATCAGACTATTCATGGGGGGGGGGGTCACTTGGCAGGGCAGTGCATTCAGGACAAATGGAACCCGACTCGAATGCACCTGCATATCAATCAAAAAGAAATGTTAGCTGTACAAAATGCTCTGACAGCCTTCAAGGACCACATTCTTCCAGTACAATTATTGGTAAAGACGGACAACACCACTGTAATGTGGTACATAAACAAGCAGGGGAGCACCCATTCATACCCTCTCTGCAGACTAGCCATGGCTCTGTTGAACACAGCCTTGAGCTACCAAGTGCACCTACAAGCTCAATTCCTGCCAGGCAAGCTAAATGCACTGGCAGACGACCTGAGCAGAAATCTCATGGACCCATACGAGTGGAAACTGGAACCAAAGATATTCAACATTTTGAGAAACAAATGGGGGAGCCCAGAGATAGACGTGATTGCCTCCCCTCAGAGCTACCAATTGGACAAATTCTGCACAAGGACTCCCCACAGACAAGCTTGGAAATTGGATACCGTGTCCTTCACCTGGAAAAACCTATCAGTTTATGCCTTTCCCCCTCTGCCTTTCCTCTCCAAAGTGCTGCTAAAGATCAAACAAGACAAACCAAGGACAATACTTATTGCACCAGACTGGCCACACCAACACTGGTACCCCCCTCTTGTGCAGTGTGTCACTTCTAGAACCATGGCACCTGTCTCAGACCCCTGCTTTGCTGTCCCAGCAGGAGGGCCAGATTCGACACCCACAGCCTCAAACCCTGAACCTTACAGCCTGGCTAATTACATGATCTCTCCGTTACCATCCCTCAGTAAGCAAGTGATGGATGTCATTGTGGAGGCCTAGTACTAGAAAATCCTATGCTGAAAAATGGAAAAGATTCTGTTCCTGAAGCCAAACACGGGGGGATGGACACAACTGTGCCCAATTTATCGCATATTCTTCAATACTTAACTGAGATGCTTCACAAGGGCCCTTCTTTTTCTTCCAAAAAATTCATGCTTCGGCCATTTCAGCTCATTATAATACAGAGCCCACCCCTCTTCTCTCATTCACTGCTGAAGCAATTCCTTAGAGAGGTCAAAAACGCAAGACCACCCAGGAAAGCCCCTTCTCCAGCCTGGGACCTTAACGTTGTATTGGAAAAGCTCACTCTACCTCCCTTTGAGCCAGCTGCAAATGCAGAGTTGAAATTCCTTTCTTGGAAAACAGCCTTCCTTCTAGACATCACTTCAGCAAGAAGGGTGTCTCAGTTACAGGCCCTCATGGCAATAGAGCCTTTCATCATCTTTCATGCAGACAGGGTGTCCCTCAGGACTAATCCCTCCTTTATGCCCAAGGTGGTATCCAGTGTGGCCCTTAATCAGTCCATTCTTTTGCCAAACTTATTTTCTAATCCACAGAACAAAGGGGAACAAATACTGCACTCCTTGGATCTGCACAGACAACTTAGATTTTACTTGGACAGGACTAAGCCTCTCAGGAAATTTGAACAGCTGCTGGTTGTATTTGCTGCAGGGGCAGAGGGGAAGGCCATTTCAAAGCAAACCATTTATAAGTGGATAGGCCATTGCATTCATTTCTGCTATAAGCACCATGGAAAACCTACCCCACAGGGGATAAGACCACATTCAACCAGGGCTGCATCTACCTCTACAGCCTTTCTCAGAGTTGTCCCTACCAGGGACATCCTAGAAGCTGCTACCTGGAGTTCTGTGCATACCTTCATCAAGCATTACCTCTTGCCATTTTTTTCTAAATCCAGAGCTGGTTTTGCCACTGCGGTCTTGCAGGGCCTTATAGCTGGTCCTAATGCTATCTAATTGCCTCCTCCCTTCCTTAGCTTTGGGAATCTACCCAAATGTAATGACTGCAATAGTGAAACACGAAGAACATAGTACAGTTGTGTATACTTACCATAAATGTAAATGTTCGAGTGTATTCACTGTTGCAGTCCTGGTTACCCTCCACCCACCCCCCCTGACTTTTATTGACTATACCTCTATTCTTACTATGCTTAAAGCTTTCTGGTGTATTTGCTTTTTGTTGGAGGTGTAACCTTGTATATAATTGCTTCCCATTATGGGGGCACCTGACATCTGGGGCAGGAAAAACTGATGTAATGGCATCGGCTGCATGCTTTATACCCCTGACTACCTGACGTCAGGGAAGATGAGACAGCAACCGACGCAGGACCCAAGACTTTGATAATCAGGCTGACTGAGGGCTACCTGCAAGCAGATAACCCAAATGTGATGACTGCAACAGTGAATAGACTCGAACATCTACATTTATGGTAAGTGTACACAACTGTACTTTATGAGGTTCTGTTTACTAGATCTTAAGGCTCTAGAGGGAATGTGGGGCTGAATTAGGTGCTGAAATGCTGGAGTTATCTCAGGAAATTAGTAGAGTTTGTGCGTTATAGAGAGTTGATTGAGTAGAAGTATATGAGGCAACTCAAGTTAGTTGAGTTGCTTAAGGGATAGACAGTGGTGGGACCTATATGAGGCTTCGGTAGCAAACTTGGCAATCTTGTTGTATCAAGATTCCATTTTATTTAGATCAGTTTGTCAGAGATTGGTCAAGATGGGAGAGGCATAGAGGAGGGTGGATAGAAGATGAGTCCTTGCGATGGTTACTTCGGTGCGTTGTCATAAACTGTTCCTGTACAGGAGACCAAGTTTTTTATTAACTTTCTTAATGGTTTATGCTATGTGGATGTCGAACCTCAGGTTATTGTCTATTTCTACGCTTAGCAGTTTAGTGTGTGTGGTTGGACTGATTTGAATGTTTTCTTTGGAGCTAATGGTGAAATTATTATTTAGGGGAGGAGCTCTGCCAGGGCTGAAAATAATTAGTTTTTTTTTTTTTTTTTTTTGGGATTAAGAAGACGTTTGATGTTAGTGAACCAAGTTTCGCCTAGGGTGAAGTTATTTTGGGTAAGAGTTTGCAGTTCACTAAGGGTAGGGGCAGCACATATGAGGGTAGTGTCATCTGCATATTGTATTATTGAGGCAGTGAGAGAGGATGAAGAGATATGATTAAATAGAGAGAACAGCAATAGGCCAAGGATGAATCCTTGAGGGACTCCTATGGTTACTGGTAACAGGGGGGACAATTGGTCCTGCCATAGGACTGCTTGCTGACAGGCAGATAAGTAGCTGTTGAACCATGATATAGAGGAGGGACTTATATTTAGGGTGGATAGGATACCAAGAAGCAGACTGGTTTACCATGTCAAAGCCTTTTGATAGGTCTAAGAATATGGAAGAAACAAATTAGACCCTTGTTTCTGTGGTGGTTAACTATGTTGGTAAATGATAGTAGTGCTGTCATGGTGCTGTGGGTGGGTCTAAAGCTATGCTGGGATATGGAGAGTAGTTTGTTATTCTGGAGGTACTGTGTTAGTTGAGTATGAACAACTCTTTCTAATATTTTGGATAAAGGTGATAGGATTGCTATTGGACGATAGTTGGTGAGCTCTAAGGAGTTGCCTCCTTTGTGCAGTGGAATTATATATGATGCTTTCCATGAGGTGGGGACTTTACATTATGAGAGAGATCTGTTTATGAGAATAGAGACAGGATAGGCTATAGCTTCAGCTGGGTTCTGAAGGAAGTCTGCTGGCAGCTTATCAGCTGCTAGAATGGTTGGTTTAAGTTTATCAAGGAGTTTAGATATTGATTTGGTGGATACAGAGTAGAGGTGAAAACTGGGGCTATTTTGTGTATTGGGGTGGGTTGGGGTAGTTATTGGTGTGGGGCTGCTAGTACTATTTTGGGCATTGGCAAGGGTCTGGACTGTTTCAGTAAAGAGTTTGTTAAACTGAGTAGGAATGTTTTCATGGTTATTTGGAAGCACAGGGGTTGGAGTCGTGGACTTTCCTGGATGCAGTATACCATTTATTGAGGCCCAGAATTTTTGTGGGTTGTGAGCATATTTTTTCTTGCATGCTTGTATAGTAGCTGGATTTGTCTAGTTTGATTTGTTTTTTGGCTTTGTTACGGCGCTCTACATAGTTTTGTCTCAAAGTAGAGGTTTTGTTTTTCTGATATTGAATCCATGCCTTGTCCCTTTCTTTCATTATAGTTTTAGTATCTTTTCTTAGCCACGGGGCATAGTTAGTTTTTATTCTAATGGTTCTAGGGGGTGCATGATGGTTTAAGATTTTTATGAAGGTTGTGTTAAAGTACTCAATGGCATTGTCTAGAGGTAGATGTTTTAGGGGGGTCCAGTTACAGCTTTTTAGAGTATTGATGAGATCAGTAGCTATAAAGTTTTTTTTTTTGTTTCTAACTACTCTGAGGATAGGTTGGTTGAAGGTTTGGGATCTGTTCCTAATTAGGTAGGTTGGATGATGGTCACTTAGGGTATCTGGAAGACAACCAGATTGCTGTGCAAGAGCAGGGTCAGATACCAGGATCCAGTCTAAGATGGACTGGCGTTTGGAAGTTTTGTCAATGGGTGGTTATAGTTTGAGTAAACCTGTGGAGGTTTATGAAGGCAGAGGGGTTATGGCCGGAGCAGTGAAGCCAGTCAATATTGAAGTCTCCTAATAGTATGGTTTCATGTGGAAGGGAGTTGGAGGTCCAATTAAGCAGGCTTTCCATTACAGTGATGTTATTGCCTGGTGGTATATAGCCACCTGCAACAATTATATGTTTGTTGGAACTTATTTTTAATATGGCAATGATTAGTTCTGCATCTTTGAATTCATGGGTATTGTAATGTAGTTGTTCTAAGGCAAGATGATTTTGGAATAATATTGCAACACCTCTGCCCTTTTTCTATGATCTGTCTCTTCGGATAACGTAACCCGGGGCAGTAATCTCATTATTGTGATGTTGCGGTTTGAGCCATGTTTCAGTTAACACACTGATATCTGGTTTGTATGTTTTACATTTGTTTACCAGGAAAGTCCAGCTGGACACAGGTCCATTTTCAGCGGAGCCCTTGGGAGAAAAGCTCCAATACAATATAGTACAAAAAGTGAGATACAAAGAGAAATAACATCATACATAATTACAAAGAAACAAAAACATCATGCATAATTACATACTTTAGAGCATGCTAGTATGTTCTAACTTCTAGGTGTGTAGTAGCAGGCACTTGTCACTGTTGGATATACAAATAAGAATTCTTTAGGAATTAGAGACATTGATTGATTAGTCAGTAGGAACTTAGGGGATTAATAGTTAGGTAAAATAATAGAAAAAGAGAAAGAAATTGGAGAGCAACTGTTTGCTCTTGAGTGGAATCCCAGCAGTAGTGCAGCAGTGTGGTTTAACCAGGAGAGTGACATGAACAAAGCCAGTTATTTAAGTTGTGGGTTTTGAGAAGTTGTTTTAAATTGGGAAGGAGAGGTGGTAGAGGTTAGGTGTTGTGGGAGTGAGTTCCAAGATCTTGCAATAGATTTCTGTTTTCTACTTTATCTACTTTCCATCCTGTCCTCACTCAGCTTCATAACCACACCCCATCCCCTTGGCAAACTGATTCCACAGCCAACACCACCAAACTAAAACTTAAAGTTTAAGAAGAGGAGAGCTGAGGTAGGTCTGTGGTGTAGGGGATTTAGCTGATTTAAGTTTGGGCTGATTGAGGTTTTGGGTCCTGGATTGGGATGTATATCACCACTGCAAGTGAGTTTATGGAGTAGGTGCAGATAGAGTTTGGTCAATTTGTGAATTATTTTAGTTTGGCTTTGAGAAGAGAGGGGGTTAGTTTTGATTTTCAGTTTAAGGCATGAGTAAGAGAAGGGTAGGGGAGAGGTAAGGTCACATGGCGATATAGTGAAGTTTTTTAGTTTGGTGGTGTTGGCTGTGGAATCAGTTTGCCAATGGGATGGGGTGTGGTTATGAAGCTGAGTGTGGTAGGAGGACAGGATGGAAAGTAGGAGTAGGTGAAGATTATTAATGGGTAGAATGATATTTCTAGTAGTTGGGTTGGATATGTGTAACCCATGTTATCTACTTTCAGAAAGAATGTGTTACATGCAAGGGTACTATCTATGAATGAGATTGGTGTTGTATTAAATGTGCAGTATTAGGTGTATGTGGGAGTTTGTTGTTGAGATGGGTAAGAGATTTGAAGTGATATGTGGATGAGAGTGTAAGACTTGCTAATGGGAGTTGTCTGTAGCTACAAGCTGAGGTGATGTTAGGGACTTAGGAGCTGCATTAGGTAATGCTGGGTATACGGTTACAGAAAAGTGATGGAGAGTATTGCCAGTGCAGGAGCTACCGTTTTATGTGTTAGGGAGCTGCAGTATGGCCAAGAAATATTGGTCAGGTAACTGGTATCTTCTAGTTAAGAGAGGGTAGCAGAGATAGTGAATTAGTAAATACGGGGGGATACTTGCTTCTTTATCTGTAATATTCTTGACTATGGATAAGGTGAATGGGATTTATATATTGTCAGTTTATTTGTACTATGTTCAGATATGCGTATTTACTGCAGTTAAAAATATTAATTATAGGTATTAGTTAATGGTTATAGGGTGGGGTATATAGAGAGATGGTGGAGGAGGTAGGGATTCTATATTGGAGGCAGGAGGTAGGCTAGAGTGTTTGTGAGGGACAGGAAGGGGAGGAGTGTTTGGGTAGGAGGAAACAGGTGGTTAGGTATAAAGGAAATGATATGGGGGATGGGTGAGAAGCGAAGTGAGCCCGAGCGTAATAGATAATAATGTAAGAGTTAATAACAGGACAAGTAGATGTTAGGTATATAGTAGAGAATAGATACAGAGTTGTAGAAGAAGTGGGTAAGAATTTGTAAGTTGGAGATGTTAGTGGATTAATCAGTCCAAGTTATGTAATAGAGCAACTGTGTGAGTTGTATGACATGGCCTGCATTCTGACAAGTACACTTATATTTTTCAGTTGTGTATTGTTTGAACTGACATCTGAACTGTTTGTATTCCATGATTTCAGTTAAATCAGGTGGCAAAGATGACCACAGTCTGGGGGCAAGAACAAATAAACTGTGTTCTGAGAAATGAAGTTTAGTGGATGGAGAATGGCAATTAGTGGACTGGGTTGTATGTAGTTAGTCTCTTAGTTAGGGAGAATGGCATGTTTTGGCATAAGAGTTTGAAGAGAAGGGAGCCAGGAGTAGGGTTACCATATTTGGTTATATGAAAAAGAGGACAATAGATTCTTTGTCGGGGCAAAAGGCCTTTCACACTAGGTGAAGACCAAAAAAAAAAAAAAGGTCTTTTAGTTTTTAATGCAGAACATCGCAGTTCCATATTAAAGACAAGTAGCTCCGTGTTTGGTGATTTTTCTTGATAGAGCAACACAGGTCCAAAATATTCAAAGAAAATATAAATGGAATAAGTCGTATAATCCAGCACATATTTTATTTCCTTTGTGAATACATTCTGTAAACAGATTACCTGTTTAGAAGTTTAAGTAACATGATAAGGTCACAATTCAGGACTGGGACAGTCCAGATATTTATACAATAGAAAACCAAAAAAAGTAATTTGAATGATTTCAGAGCATCAGGAAGAACCCCCCTCCCCCCAAAATATGTCTGCAAACTTGCATCTGATCTGACCGTAACTAACTATAGTCTGACTGCAGGCCTGCAGCCTGCTAACAAGTTGTCAGCTGCATAGCCTGCGTACGATAAACATCATAAACATGAAGTGTTGTTGGAATAGATTACCTTGGCTTTGTTTTTACATTAGATTACTAGTCTCTAGACTGACTGCAGGCCTGAAGCCTGCTAACAAGTTGTCAGCTGCGTAGCCTGCGTACGATAAACATCATAAATATTCTACTTATTTAAATGCTATTTAGAGCAGATAATTTGGTCAGATTAGTACTACATGCTAGGATAAAAGGCAGGCACAGAAAACACCTATAGCACACAGTATGAGATGCAGCAGCTTGCAAGGGTAGCCAGGTGCAGCATAAATGCTCTTAACTGGGATGAGAGCAAAGTGAACCATCATCTATTAACAAATACTGCACAAGGGAGGAGGTATAAAGAACATATTCAGCCTTCACAATGAATGCCCCTCTACTCAGGGGGAGACCCTGTTTTAACATTTTCCATGAGAGGATTACCTGAAGTACCAGTGCGTGGGAAAAAAAACTAAGTTCCACCCAGACACCCAGAAACTTTAACTTTTGCACTGTTTCCCTCCTGTGTCAGCAAGGAAAAGATAGCTTCCACATAGGGGGCTTAGACCAGTCTGATACATGATGTTGAGAAGCATGAGGGTGTAGCAGTTACTGGCCAGCACCAGATCCTAAGTGTATTATGAAGGAAGGGTAAAAGTGTTCAGAAAATAATGGAATGAAATTATCAGCATCCAAACTGACAATAAAACAAAGTGCTCAAAGGTGAGTGAATTAGTCAACAGTGGAAAACAATGGGGAGGGGGGTAGTAAACCTGGTGGCACACACCACAGGTACGAGGAGGGAAATGGCAGACCCAATTATGACTCAGAAGGATCTTTTATTAAGGCAAAATGGAAAACGCAACTGGTTCTTCAGTCATAAGTGGATAACTGCTGTGTTAGGTGTTGAAGACTGAATTAAATGCCTTTGCTAGTCTATAAACAAACTGTTTCAGACTCCTTTGAACCATGTTCTTATAGAATGCGTTTGTTCTTCAAACACTTACTGGACTAAAAGTGAGAAAGGAAAATTCTTCATACAACAAGAGAAGATAACATGAGTCTATGCTTTAAATATTTATTTAAAAAGTACGATAGTAAAGAAAATGTTGCATTATCTTACAAAAATCAAACCAGTGACTCATCAAATAAGCATATCTGGTTACCCTTGGACTTCCGAAGGAGAAAAACAGTTAAACTAATACACTGTCTAGAAAGGCCATTATTTATGCTTCCATATATGCTAATTAAAACTGAGCTAGAATAAGAATCGTTTCTACTTCACTATTATGAGGCATTCTTCAGCAGGTTTAAACATAAGGGTGGGTTTATGTTGTTTATGGCAGCAAGAGAAGCTACAATTCAGGATTAGAAATATAGATGTGGGGCACAGGGATCTCCCCTGTATGATGCATTTAAGGAGCAAAGCTCTACTAACACAAAGATATTTTAATAAGTCTATTTGATCAGTAGTGCATATACACACACCAATAAACTCACTTTAACTTTAAAAAACAAAACATTTTTACCTAACCAGAAGTAGTGAAAAATCGAAAAACCGTCCGAAACGGAGACTCCGACTCTGATGACCGGCTGTGGCTGGGTCCTCCACCACCACCTCCCTGACACATACAGTCCTGCTAACTGCTTCTCCCCGTGCAAACAATACAGTCTCGCCGCTCTCGCGACTCTCGTGATCTCTTCTACCTTCCGCGCATGCGTAGATTTGAAATCTGACTCGGGATTGTAAAACCCGGACAAATCTCGGAAATTTAAAAAAACACCCGGGCAGGAGCACAAAAAGAGGACATGTCCGGGGAAAACCGGACGTATGGTAAGCTTAGCCAGGAGGAGATTGGCCATACATTGAATGAGAGGTCAGTTTGCCTCTTCCAAGGAGTTGCAGTGATATAAAAAACTGAGAGGAGTTGGTGATGAAACAATACTTTTTATTAGAAAATAAATTGTAAGGTGGTAGCGTTTTTTGTAAGGCAGTGGCAAATAGGGGTAGGTCATATTCTGTTTTTGCAAGTAAGACATCTAATGACAGTGCAGTGGTGCAGCGGTAGCATTGTGGCCTCACAATTCTTCAGTTCGATTCTTGGCTGGAGTGCCTTCTGTGCAGAGTCTGCATTTCCTCCCTGCATTTGTGTAGGTTTCCTCCGGGTGCTCCGGTTTCCTCCCACATTACAAAGACATGCACCTAGAGCATTTCTCCCTGGGCCTCCGCTGAAAATTGGCTTTGTTCCAAGTCGGACTTTCCTGGTTAACAACTGTTAAAAACATAAATAATGACTGACTTGACTATAAAAAGAATTTTAATCAATCTGTGAAGGATCTGGGAAATGCACCTCTCACATCTTTTTCTCTTCGTTGTATTTTACTTTTTAGTGTTCGCTGCATCTGCATTATACTCTTTGACCACATATTTTTCTGTGATTTATGTTTAATATTTAGGATTAGATTTTCTTATTTGGTGTTAACTACCCCTGCATTGTATTCTCTGATCAAAATGAAATCCACTGACCATAGCTCTCAAATGTCCAGATTTTTGCATCATATTTTTGGTTTGCCTTTCATTAAATTTGTGGTTTTCTGGAAAATCACTGAAGATTGAAGCTACTAAATAATGACATACACTTGGGTTTCAGACTCCACGTTTCAGAAAATGCATAGTAACACAAAACCTATTATTCTAGCATCTTTCGACAAATTATAAGAGCAATATTTAAAATCTGTCGCTATTTTTATGCCTTTGTCCCCCCATTATTTTAATCTATGCCCATATTTCTTGCTCTGTGAGGTTGAGAGGTATGCCGCCAACAATGAATTTATTGACCTGAAATAATCACAACACACCCGCTAAACAGTTTACGGTATAATTATTTTGTTAGTAAGTCAAGCCCCTGTGCACTCCCATGTAATTGATTTAATTCCCCCAATCTGATTGCTAGTTCTAATCTAATCTAATCATTATCTCCGTGATTGCTAAACCATGGCAAAAGAAGCAAATTCTTGCAAGGACAAACACAGTAGGTGCAAAAAAATATAATCTCACAGTTCCCATGTTATAATGCAAACAAACCAGTCAGGGAAAGAAAGGTTAAAGAAATAGGATTGGCGAATTGGTGGTTAATGAGAAACATGTTCACCACTTGTTGGGAAACCATTCTAAGCAAACATATTTAAACAGAATTTGGATCAGCAACTGTCTTGTAGACTATGCAGAGACCACCTATAAGAAAATGATGCCAATTCCTGAAATTTTCTGAGCTTAATAAAGTTTCCAACCTTATGACTTTTGTAGTAAGACGTAACAGCATTTCAAGTTTTTATTGTATATGATAAGCAGGGCGGCCACGGTGCTATGGCGGTTAGTATTGCCACCTCACAACAAGAGGTCCCCTGGTTTGATTCTTGGCTGAGGTACCTTCTGTGCAGAGTCTGCATGTCCTCCCTGCGGTTGCAAGGGATCCCTCTGGGTGCTCAACTTTCCTGTTTTTTTTTCTGATTACTGCATTTATTTTTAAATCTGCACTTAAAGTTACATTTAGTCGAATTTAATCGAAAGTTTGCTTGTTTGTTTGTTTAATTTAACTGTGGAGGCTGCCCACTAAAGTGTGCTAGCCTGGGTAACTAATTTATCACTGTCTCTGCATTTTCTGTGTATTTCTACAAAAAAAACAAAAAAACAAAAAAATAATCCTTGTTTTCCCGCCTTTCTCGACTAGTTTAGACCAGTATACAGGCATTGCTGTATTCTGGGCTGTGGTGTAGTTCCTGTGTTGTCCATTACCTTACTTGGATAGAAGGAAGTTTCTTTGCTCACCAGTGGGAGTGGGGAGCCTTGAGCAGCCTACCTGTCCTTGGGGGAAGTGACCTCAGCACAAGAAGCTGTAGTAATTGGTTGTTTGGGACCATTCCTAGCTCTTTTGTAGTTCACTGCTTAAAATCCACATCTTTGCGCGGTCGTGCACATAGCGCAGCACCGGTTAAACAAGGTCAAACTTTTTCTGGCTCCGCCAAGGCTGCTCTTCAATTTTTTCCCTTAGAACTGTTCTACTTGCAATCTAAACAGCCTATACTCTATCTGAAAAGCTCAGCACTTGCTCCTAAAGCATTTTTTATACAGGTAAAGCACTCTTAAACAAAAGAAAGTACTTCATTCACCTAAATTCTGTTGAGTACCCATTTCCCTATAGGTCCTTTCTGACTCAGTTACACAGCAATCTTTTTCACTATTTCTAGCATGTCGAAGGGTCAGTTGCTGGCGTCCTCTCCTGTTCAGCTGGTGAATCTGGGAATCTTGAGGCAATGTTACAATTGCCTCATGTACACAGACAACCCTCGCCTCCTCCCAACAAATACAAATATATGTGAGAGATGCAACTATATAGCCAAACTGGAGGCTGAGCTCTCTCAATTCAGTACCGGCAAGACCAGTCAGGAGGAGAAGGTAACCACTCACATCACAAACCCAGTCTCACATAGAACTATCACAACTGCAATCCAAACACATAAACACACAAAAACATACTCGGAGTCGCTGATTAAAAATGTACCAAAACAACAGAGGCCTCCAAAGCAGACACCCAAGCAACCACCACCTCAAGACATAGCACATGCAACACATAGTTCACAAAGTCAGTGTGCTAAACAGTCACAGCCCTTAAGGCCAAACAACATGCCAGACACACTTGTAATAGGTGACTCCATAGTCAGACACACTGATGTCCCGCTCACCAGACTGAACAAGGAAAAGGTCACAGTAAGCTGCCTGTCAGGAGCTAGAATCCGCCACATAACACAAGCACTCAGGTCACTCCACAGCAAGTACAAATATGACTCAATTGTACATGCCGGTGTGAACGACCTGAGACGTACCTCCCTGGACTACATGAAAAGCGACATAGAGGAGCTCTCTGATTATGTAGCCCAGGCCGGTATGACCCTGACCCTGAGCAGCATCTTACCCTCACCAAGAATGTTGCCACAGTACAAAGACAAAATGATCAGTTTTAACAATTGGCTTAATTACTGGTGTCATTCAAAGGGGATCCAATGTCTGTCTGCTTGGGATGACATGCTTGACAAGCCACGCTGTTTCACAAGGGATGGCTTGCACCTGTCACCCCTGGGCTTCCGGATATTGGCCAAGGCTCTTGCCACCCCCATAGTGCCTTTTTTAGGCAAGGCTCAAATGACAAACCTACCTCCCTAAAAAACACAAGTGGAAAAAAACTAAGGGTAATGCTGCTCAATGCCAGAAGTCTAAACCTCAAGATGCACGCCCTCGAAGCCCTCCTCAGTATGGAGAACATCGATGTCTGTGCAGTGACTGAAACCTGGTTCAAGGCTCCTGAGAGCACCCCAGCACTATCAGGTTTTACCTCATATCATGCTTTCCAAAACTTGGACCGAACCACAAAGGAGGGGAGTATCCATTTTCATCAAAGATACCCACACCTCCAGGTTAGTGGCAACGCACGAAGCATCGGAGACTATCCAGGTGCAACTAACCATAGGCAAAACTGCCTTACAGTTTGTAGCATGCTACAGACCACCCTCTCAAACCCAGGAACCCCACACAGCCTTCCTGAAGACACTGGAGAGTATGAATGTCTCTCCAAATACCATCATTTTGGGAGACTTCAACTACCCAAACATAGACTGGGAACATTACTCAAGCCCCAACACCCTAGCCCAAAGGTTCCTAGAATTCATAAACTCAAATGCAATGGAACAACTAGTCACCATTCCCACAAGAGGAGACAATATACTAGACCTGATCATCACAAACATGGGGACAAAATGCTCCACACCGGAAGTATATCCCTCTTTGGTAAGATCAGACCATAAATTAATCTCACTGGAAATCCACATCCCCCCCCCCCCTGCACAAAAGACCACAGTGAGGAACTTCTCAAAAGCAAACCTCACACTTCTTAAGACTGAAGTGGTATCCTTCAAGACCCCTGGGTCATTGGAAACTGCAACCCACACTGCTGAATCCTTTGCAAATGCCTTCTATGGGCACCTTCAAGAATGCATGGATCATGCAATCCAAAATAAAACCAAGACCCATTACCCCAAAGGCAGGCGCCCGGTCTGGTGGACCCCAGCAATAAACAAACTTTACAGCAGGAGGAGGAAGCTACTACATGACAGAGCAAAATCCCTAAAAGGGAAGGCGTCTCTGATCAGTACTAGCAAAAACTTTGATCACTCATAAAATCATCCAAGGCCAACTTTGAGAGAAAAATCGCAAAAGACACAAAAGACAATCAGAAGGCCTTCTTTAGCTATGTTAGAAACCTGGGTGGAAACTCCCAGATATGCTCAGAGTTAGTCCAAAATGACACAAAATACACTGAACCCACTGACATTGCCAACATTCTGGCAGACAGGTTCAGTGCAAATCCCCCCCCCCCCAAAAAAGGAGAAATAACTATCCCAGCAGAGTGTAGCCTCCCTAACATCTCAGATGCCCAGGTGAGAGCCACCCTCTCTAAAGCTAAAAACACAGCATCAATGGGACCGGATGTTGTCCCGGGCTGTGTGCTACATGAACTCCAAGAGGAACTAAACCCACACATAAGGCTGCTGTTTAATCTTAGCCTTACTACAGGATACATACCCAAAGAGTGGCGTACGGCAACAGTGGTCCCACTTCACAAAGGCGGTGCTTCTACGGACCCTGGCAATTACCGCCCCATAAGCTTGACGAGCCTGGTCTGCATAGCTATGGAGAGGATCATTATGGAACTCATAAACAAAGACATTGGGGACCTACAGACATTGGATCCTACTCAATTTGGCTTTGTCAAGGGCAGATCCTGCCTTTTGAACTTGGTCGACTTTTTTGAAACAGTCACTAAGGCCATTGATGAGGGTAAGGCAGTTCACACAGTCTACCTTGACCTTGCAAAAGCCTTTGACACAATACCCCACTCGGGCATCATAGACAAACTCACCAGCTTAAATGTAAACCCGTATGTCACAAGATGGGTTGCAAACTGGCTCAAGGACAGAACCCACAGGGTCAGAGTTGCTGTAGCTATGTCAGACTCTAAGCCAGTCACAAGCGGTGTCCCACAGGGCTCAGTCCTGGGACTCCTCTTGTTCGGCATTTATTTTTCCGAAGTACAGGCAAACATAGGAGGATTGTGGCTGACAAAGTTCGCAGATGACTGCAAACTGGGCGCCATAATTGATACTCCAGCGGACACAAACATCCTTCAGAGAGGCCTCATAGAAACGGATAATTGGTGCCAGAGCCATGGCCTTAAGCTGAACGCCAAAAAATGTATAGTCATACCCTTTGGGAAAAACAAGGTACCGACAAATTACCACATAGGCGGTAATCCATTAAGTACGGAAGAGGTAATCAGGGACCTAGGGACCCAGGTTGACAGTAACCTCTCATTTGACACTCACATTGCCAAAGTGGTTAGGAAGACTTTCTATATTGCCCACCTTATCATGAAGGGTTTCAAATCTAGATCGAGAGGTCATTGTGCCCCTGTACTCTTCTCTTATCAGGCCAATGATTGAGTACAATGACCCATTTGGGATGTATCTCACCCGACACCTGCAGCAGTTGGAAAGACCCCAAAAGTTCCTCACCAAGAGGGTAAAGGGTCTTAAACATATGTCATATGCTGCCCGACTGAAAAAACTCCAGCTCTATTCAGTCACATACCGCCTACTCAGAGGTGATCTGTGCCTGACGTACAAGGCCATGTCCAATCTTGAATTAATGGACATGCTCCACCTCAGAAAATCCAAATCCATCAGAGCCACGAGAACAAGTGACTTAAACCTCAACACAGAAATAAATAGGACGTGCTGGAGGGACAGATTCATAACCCAGAGGCTCCCTACACTCTGGAACAGAATCCCAGTCCATGTTAGGCAGAGCCCCTCACTGACTCTATTCAAGAGAAATCTCGACGAGTGGATGGGAGATCATAGGTTTACCCCGGGGGTCATCTCTGTGTCCCTACTAGACATAGGCATAGTAAACTAAACCCTAAAAGGGCGTAGTATTCTTATCCTAAGGGGTGGTGTAAGTCACATACACTCTGGCTAGGCTTATAAATGCCTTAGGGCAGATAGCCTAGTACGAACCTATGAACCTATGAACTTGCATGACATATTGTAAAGCAATGGATGCAGTTGTTCTAAACAGAATTTCCTGAATTGTTTTCTTATAGGATCATAGGATTATAAGAAGTTACTAGGCTATTGGCCCTGAGGCCCTTACAAGCCTAGCCAAGAATTCAGCCCATGTTCTGACAAGTCAGCACCCGATGCCCCTGCCCAGCAGGGACACAGGTGGAATCCCAGGGGTGTATTTTCTGCTCCCCATTCAGTTATCCAGGTTGCACTTAAAAAGGGTTAATGAGGTACTGTGCTTGACGTGGTGCGTGAGTCTGTTCCACAGAAGGGGGGAGTCTCTGGGACACAAATATGTCCCGCCAACAAGTCCTATTGATGTGACAGACCAGGTTGAGGTCGCACATGTGGGTTACTAGAGTGGTTCTTGACTTGCAGATATGCAGCAGTCCCATCAAGGTGGGGTCTGAGATTGTTTTGTATGCCAGACAGAGGTCACCTCTGAGGAGTCTGTATGAGACAGGCTAAAGGCCCTGTCCCTCTACTCTCTCTATGAGGGTAGATGTTTGAGGCCCTAGATTCTCCTGGTGAGGAATCTCTGTGGACTCTCCAACTGCTGCATGTGCTTTGTGAAGTACATGCCAAAAGGGTCATTGTACTAAATAAGAGTCTTATAAGGGAGTAATAAAGGGATGTTATCACCACCTTGTCCCTGGATGAGATACCCTTACTAAATGAGGGTGCCATGTAGAAAATTTTCTGTACAATGTAGGCAATATGGTGGTCAGAAGTCAGTTTGCTGTCAACCTGGGTGCGGAAGTCCCTCATGACTGATTGCTTGCTTAGGACCTTGTTATTAATGTGATAATTTGTGTAGGCGTCCCTGGTCCCAAAGGGGATGATGCTGCATTTTTTGGCATTCAGTTTGAAGCCATGTTTCTGGCACCAGTCATTTGTTTGGGCTAGACCCTCATGGAGGATGTCCACATCACTAGGTGAATTGATGACAGCGCCCGGCTTGCAGCCATCTGCAAACAACCATAGCCTGCTGGTTTTGGCCTGCACCTCAGAAAAGTATATCCCAAACAACAGAGGCCCCAAGTCCGATCCCTGGGGTACATTGCTCATTATGGGTCTACTGCTTGAGGTGGCTTCCCCTATTTTGACTAGGTGGGTTCTGTCAGTGAGCCAGTTTGCTACCAATCTGGTAACATATGGATTGATGCCTAGTTGAGAGAGTTTTTGTATTGCACCCAAATGGGGAATAGTATCGAAGGCTTTGGCCAGGTCAAGGTAAGTGTTGTGGGTACCATCTTCCCTTTATTCTTTTTGTATTTTTGCCTCATGGTCTGGCTCATGCCTGAAAGGGGACTTTGTACCAATGTACTTAGTTAACAAAATATAAATAAATTAATTTACTGACATTAAAGAAAGATGATTAGTATTGTAACAGGA
Organism: Protopterus annectens; assembly: GCF_019279795.1. Taxonomy (NCBI): domain Eukaryota; kingdom Metazoa; phylum Chordata; order Ceratodontiformes; family Protopteridae; genus Protopterus; species Protopterus annectens. The sequence continues at coordinate 1,135,229,468 of NC_056745.1, forward strand.
GTGTGTGTGTGGTAACAGGAGTGTGTGTGTGGTAACAGGAGTGTGTGTGTGTGTGGTAACAGAAGTGTGTGTGTGTGGTAACAGGAGTGTGTGTGTGTGGTAACAGGAGTGTGTGTGTGTGGTAACAGGAGTGTGTGTGTGTGGTAACAGGAGTGTGTGTGTGTGTGGTAACAGGAGTGTGTGTGTGTGGTAACAGGAGTGTGTGTGAGAGTGTGTGTGAGTGAGTGAGTGTGTGTGTGTGTGTGTTTGAGGAATATGCATATGTAGGTGGCACTCCCAGTGAGCAACTACCCATGCCAGCCACTAGCTGATGATAGACGTCCACATTAATGGTGGTTCTCCTGTGGACCCATTGACAGATTGTGGGGTGGCATAGCCAGGGAGGTAGTGAGACATTTAATGTGTTTTAATGCTACGGGGGAGATAAGATAGGGATAATGGATCTCTCCTGTGGATTATTGGGCTGCCTTTCAGGGTAGCCTGTAGTATGGGACTGAGGTTCCATTCCATGAACAGAAAGTTATAGGGAAGGCTGATGGTCTGGATAGTGACTGGCTTAACTGTATTTGACTCTGTCCTGAGTTGGTGGCCACCCCATCACTAGTGCCACTCATGGGAGGAAGAGGCTAGTTGCTGGCAGTCAGAGAGACAAAAAGGTACATAGAAAAACATTCTTAATTTTAAATTTGAAAAGAATAGTTGGAAAAAGATGTGGCAAAAGCATTGTGGAACACCACTGGTAATCTCTTTTAAGGGCAGGTGACCGCAACCTTGACTTGTGTATGTCCATTAACTAGATTTTTAAACAATGAACTGTAGTTACATTTGGCATATTTCTTTTGGCAATTATTCCCTTAGGCTAGAACAGTCAAGTGCCTTAGTAAGGACACTATAAGCAGCACACACTGTCATTCTTTCTTCAGGTGCTGCTGTTACATTTTCAAAGGTCTCCACTTAAACCAATGCTGTTGCTTATCTCTCAGAGTAGGTCCCTGTGTTATTTTGGATAAGTTTGATTATGTTTCTGTCCTGATTCTGCATAGAACACTGGTCAGGCCTAAAATTGTTTGTCTGCCATGATCTCTCTCCCTGTGTAAATTGGTACCTCATTAGCATGTAACATTAGATCAGGAATGTAGCCATATGTTAACATTGTAGCTGGGGTTCATAGACATGAGTTGCACTTCTCCCCATGGCTTACATAGCTGTGCAGCACTGCATGGTAACATGTAGAATAACAAAATGCCCAAACCAAAACAGGCAGCACTTTTGTGTAGCTGGCTGTGCTGCGGGGTACATAAATGGGCAGTGCAGCAACTATACAAGTAGGCACTTCTGTGCAGTGGAACAAATGCATAGTGCAAGACATGCTCTATAGAACAGTCATTTGCCACATTGTGTGGATTTTGTGAGAACCAGAAAGAACAACTGACACACCAGTGCATCTCAGAAACAAAGCAGTTCATGTAGTAGCAATGTTTCACAAGCTAGTCTGTCCTTGTTAAGATGACACAGTGTACCACATATAGCTATATAGCCTACAGTATTTGCTGCTGCAGTATTATGGGTGTCCACATACGTGTACAGCTACTAGATATATTTTTTGTGTCTTTCGGCTTTTTCCGGTTAGGGGTCGCCACAGCGGAACTCTGGTCCGCTAATGATTGGCAGTAGATTTTTACTTGCTGGCTTGACGGGCCTAACGCACAACCTTCAACGAAGGAAGGCCCATTCACGCATGTCGACACACAGAAGACGCTCTAACTGAGAATCGAACAGGCAACGTTTAACTGCGAGGCGACAACGCTACCGCAGCACCACCACCGCAGTACAGCTACTAGATATATACAAGGGGTATTTAGAAAAGTAGGGGGGAAAAGAAAGGCAGAAATCAAGGGGACACAGAAGGGCAACATATAAGTATATGCACAATGAGGGGAAGATGGGCAACATTTTTTAGTGGTGATTTGACTCCATTCTTTGCTTTCTTTAGAGAGAACAGAAGAAGGAGAGGTAGGAAATGAAAACCATGTAAGGGGTGAGATAAAGGACATTGTAGAGGAGCAGATACACAAACAGTGCAAAGCAGACAGAGGTATATGTACACACACACTAGGATAAGGAAGTGTGATTGACTGAGACAAACAGAGGGCACACATGATAGGGAGGGTTGGGGCATGACACAAGAGGAAGTTATTACTCTGGACTGTGGATAAGGTGGGGTGCAAACAACAGTATGCTGTCTGCCACCCCACCCCAAAGATCAATTAATGTTATCTGTTACCACAGGGTAGATGAGGCTGATCAGTGGTATGTGTCACACCTCTCCTGTTGGCCTATTGGTAGGGATCACCAAGGTAAGCAGATCTGCTTTCCTTCCCAGCAGGCTTTCCAGTTGGGCCATGTGTATGCCCATGTCTCCAATGCAGAATCTCCACCTGCTCCAGCTGTGGGTGGGTTGTGTCAGGACATGGTGAGCTACCTGATGGTGAGGAGTCAGGCTCCCCCTTCTGTGGGAGACTCCCAGCATTATCACTTCCCCACCATGCTTCTCAACAGTAGCATTAGCATGAGTGGACTGAGGTTGAGCTGCAACCTAAGCAAATACATCAACTAGACATGCAGTGAAGAGACACAGTAGTAAAACCACAGGTCAGCATTTGTGAGTAAACTATTCATGGTTGTCCACTATATTCATCTGCCTCCTGCAGTAAGTGACATGATTACGATCAGATTCTGTTTATGCTGAAAGAGAAAAAGGGGCAGTTGTAGAACTGTGACAAGTGTAAGGTAAGATGCCGGAGTAACAGGTGCAATTCACAGTCCCATACATATGCTTGAATTAGCTGCTTAACAGGCAGTGGGCATGTATGTGTCCCCATCATGCTTGTATTTACAAACTTACACAGAAAATTATGCACTTACAAGTGAGGACACATTGGGCACTGTGCAGACACCATGAGGTGGTGCAACATATCCCCATCCCATAACAGACCCCTACAAGTAATCATATTGAATATAGCTGGCCTATTATAGGTTCATAGGTAGGTACTAGGCTATTGGCCCTAGGGCCTATACAAGCCTAGCCAAAAAAGGTACCCTAGCTTTCGTCACCCAAGAAAATGATTTCCTGTGCCCCTGTCAAGCAGAGCCACAGAAGTGATCCCCGGGGTGAATTTCCTATTTCCCATCCAATCATCAAGATTTTTCTTGAAGAATGCTAATGAGGAACTCTGTTTGACATAGATAGGTAGTCTGTTCCAGAGTATGGGAAGTCTCTGGGACAGGAATCTATCCTGCCAGCATGTTCTGTTTATTGTGGTGACAAGGTTTAGGTCCCTAGAGCATGTAGCTCAGAGGGATTAGGATTTCTTTAAGTGGAGCATGTCCAACAGCTCTGGGTTTGCCATAGCTTTGTATGTTAGGCAGAGATTGCCTCTGAGTAGGCGATATGTGACTGAGTAAAGCTGGAGTTTTTTGAGACGGTTTCCATAGGGCATCTGTCTGAGGCCAGTAATCCTCTTTGTGAGGTATTTCTGCAGCCTTTCCATTTGTTGGAGATGTCTTGTGAGGTACATACCAAAAGGGGCATTGTACTCTGTAATGGGTCTAATGAGTGATGAGTAGAGAGGAACAATGACCTCTTTTTTTCTGGATGAGAAACCTTTTGTGATGAGGTGTGCTACGTAGAAGGATTTTCTGACCACTGTGGTGATGTGATTATCAAAGGAGAGACTACTGTCCACCTGGGTCCCAAGGTCTCTTATCACACTTTCAGTGTTAAGTAGACTACTGCCTATGTGGTAGTTCATGGGTACAGAGTTTTTACCAAAGGGGATGACAGTGCACTTTTTGGCATTGAGATTGAGGCCATGGCTTTGTCACCAGGCATCTGTTTCAGTGAGGCCCTTTTATAGGATAGCCACATCATTAGGAGTTTTGATTATGGCTCCTAGTTTGCAGTCATCTGCAAACTTAGTTAGCCAAAGACCTTCTGTATTAGCCTGTACTTCAGAGAAGAAGATACCAAATTGGAGAGGACCCAGGACTGAGCCCTGTAGTACTCCACTTGTCACTGGTCTGAAGTCAGATTTCGAGTCTGCTACTTTCACAGTGTGAGTTCTGTCAGTAAGCCAGTTGGCAACCCATCTTGTAACATAGGGATTTATACCTAGTTTAGTGAATTTATCTATAATTCCAGAGTGGGGGATGGTGTCAAAAGCCTTGGCGTGATCTAGATAGGCTGTGTGAACCACCTTACCCTCATATATGGCTTTGGTGACTGCTTCAAAGAAGTCTATCAAGTTTAGGAGACATGATCTGCCTTTTAGAAACCCAAACTGTGTGGGGTCCAGAGTTTGGAGATTACCAATGTCTTTGTTTCTGAGTTCCATGATGTTACATTCCATGGTCTTGCAGACCAGGCTTGTCAGGCTAATGGGGTGGTAGTTCCCGGGATCTGTCGTGGCTCCCCCTTTGTGGAATGGGATAACCATCACAGTGCGCCTTTCAATGGGCACAAAGCTTGAGGTGAGGCTATGATTGAACATGGTACTTAGGTGGGGTGCCAGTTCATTCTGTAGTTCGTGTAGAATGCAGCCTGGGATGTTGTCAGGTCCCATGGATGCTGTGTTTTTGGCTTTGGAGAGTGATGTTTTTACCTATGCAGCCATGATTACAGGAACTTTGCATTCTTCCGGTGTAGAGATGGGCCCTTTAGGGGGTTAGAGAGGGGTAAAGTTAGCACTGAACCTATCTGCCAGGATGTTGGCAATATCAGTTGGTTCTGTATATTTAGTGCCATTGTGCTGTAACTCAGAGCAGATCTGAGTGTTGCTATTGAGATTCTTGACGTAGCTATAGAATGCTTTCTGGTTGTCTTTAGAATCAGTGGTGATTATTTTGTTTTCATAACTAGCTTTGGAGGATTTTATGAGGGATCTCAGCTTCTTACTAAGGCTGACCAGGGAGTTCCTCCAATCATGGGATTTTACTCTTTTTTTGCAACAGTTTCTTTCTTCTGTTGTAGAGTTTGTTTATGGCAGAAGACCACCAGATTGGCTTCCTTTTTTTGAAGGATAGCTTCTTGGTTCTGTTAGGGATAGCGTGATCCATGCACTTGTGTAAGTGCTTATAAAGTGCATTTGTGTAGAATTCAGCAGTCTTACCTCTATTGTCCATCTGCATGGGTGTCGTGAAGTTTGCCACTTCTGTCTTAAGAAACATGAAGTTGGCTTTGGAGAAAATTTTTACTGTTGTTTCACTAATAGGAGGTGGGGGCGGGATGTGGATGTCTAGGCTGATTAGCTTGTGGTCGGATCTGACCAACGAGGAACTGACCTATGGTGTGGATCACCGGTTGCCCATGTTGGTAATGACCAGGTCTAGGATATTGCTGCTCATGGTGGGGGTGTGGATAAGTTGATCCAAGGCGTTGGAATTTATGAATTCCAGAAAACGTTGAGCAAAAGAGTTGGTACATGAGTAATTTTCCCAGTTAATGGTGGGGTAGTTGAAATCACCCATTATTAGGGTGTTGGGTTGTACCCTAATATTTTCCAGTGTATCAAGAAAAAAGGAGTGGGAATCCTGGGGCATGATGGGGGGTCTGTAGCAAGATACAATTTGGATTGCGGTCTTGCCCAGAGTTAGTTGCAGTTGGATAATCTTGGATGCATTATGTTGAGCAACTAGGTTGAAGGTGTGGACATCTTTAATGAATATGGACACACCTTCGCCTTTAGTGTTTCAATCTGGGTTAGGTGGCCGAAAGGTGTGGTATGAATTATAGCCTGGTAATGCAGGGGTGCTCTCTGGAGCTTTGAACCAGGTCTCTGTCACTGCACAGATGTCTATGTTCTCCATTTTAAGGAGTGCCTCGAGTGAGTGCATTTTGAGCTTTAGACTTCTAGCATTGAGTAGCATTACCCTCAGATTTTGCTTGCTTGTACCTGTTACGGTGGTGAATGTGTCATTTAAACTTTGCCTAAAAAAGGCACTATAGGGGTGGCAAGAGCCTTTGCCAGTATCTGGAAAACCAAAGGTGACAGGTGCAGGCCATCTCTGGCAAAGCATTGTGGTCTGTCGATCATGTCATCCCAGGCAGACAGATACTGGATTCCCTTAAAATGACACCAGAAGCTTAGCCAATTGTTGAAGTCAATCATTTTGTCCTTGTATTGTGGTATCATTCTGGGTGATGGCAGGATGCTTCTCAGGGCTAGGGTCATACCTGCCTGGGCTACAAGATCAGAGAGCTCCTCCATATCCCTTTTCATGTAATCCAGGGAGGTATGTCTCAGGTCATTCACATCAACATGGACAATGACAGAGTCATATTTGTACTTGTGGTGTAGACCTGAGTGCGTGCGTTATGTGGTGGATCCTGGCACCCGACAGGCAGCTGACAGTAACTTTCTCCTTGTTTAGTCTGGTGAGTGGAACATCAGTGTGCCTGACCATAGAGTCACCTATGACTAGAGTGTTGGGTATGTTATGCCTTATGGGCTGTAGTTGAGTGGCACACTGAGTTTGTGGGCTATGTGTCATTTGGGTTTTGTTGGGGGGTGGAGGTTTCTTTCATTTCTGCTTTGCAGGTCTTGGTTGTTTTGGCAGATTTTGAGAGCCTCCGCAAGTGTGGGCATGTATTTTGGTTGTGTAGGTTTTGAGGGACTATGTGATGAGTGTGGTGAGGTGAAAATGTTTACCTTCTCCTCTTGACTGTCTAGTTCAGTCTTCGGTGAAGAGAGCTTTGCTTCCAGTTTGGCTATATAAGTGCATCTCTCACAGGTTATAGTGTTGGGTGGTAGGAGGAGAGGGTTGTCTATGTACATGAGGCAATTGCTGCATTGCCCCAAGATGCCCAGATTCATCAGGTAGATAGGAGAAAACACCGGGAGTTGATCTTTAGACATGCCTGGATAGGTGCTTATTTATTAAGTACTAAAAACTGTTTTCCTCTAGACAAGTGAGGAAAGTTGAGTGCTGTAGTAATTTGTAGCTTATTTAGTGCTTACAATGAGTTCTGAACAAGTGCTGAGCTCAAAGAAACAGATTTGAGTGCTAAAACTAAAAAGCTGGCTAGCTGTAAGGGAAAATTTGAAGAGCCAACATTATGGTGCCAGGAATAGTTTAACCCTAGTTAAGCAGGTGTGTGTGTGGGGGGGGGCTCAGGAGCTTACAAACAGTCCTAGATACAGCAAATCTGTACCTAGACTAGACTTGTTGCAGGAAAGGGGGGAAACAGGCTTAGAATTTTTTTTCCAGTAAAATGGAAATGAAGAAAGCTGGAGCAGAAGTTAATTCAAGATTAAGAATCTGAGTGGGTTGGCCTTCACAAATGTTCTCTCCCTATTAGATTGAATGAACTAATGACACTAGACTGGGAGGAGTGTCCCAGATCAAATATACAGTATGGGCGGGCAACTGCAAAGCCACCAAGTATAACAACACCACAACAATAGGGAGGGGGGTGGGAAACTAAAACTATTACAGCTACTAGCTGTAGCCACTAAGTGAAAGTTTTAAACAGATCAAGGAGCAAGCAGACTCTAGAGAATGCTTTTAACTGCAAACAGACTAGACTAGAACACAGAAACCTCAAAAAATCAAAAATGCACAGAAAAGCACAGCTAGAGCACTCACAAACAGAAACTACAACTCTCAGTATGAAAAAGCAGTTTACAGTTAAGTAATTCAGCAAACATGCAATCAGAGTAATGAAACCATATCTAGCAATGAAAAATACAGTTAAAACAGTATAAAATAGTACATAAATGCAGTGAAACAGTAAAAAAGCTTTATAACAGTGAACAATGTAGTAGATTAACTGTATAACACAATTATAAGTGTTACAGAAGTGCAGTTCAATGAAATAAGTGTAAGAAATGACATCCTACTCTTGGAATCTTAAGGAATTTCTGCTTAGTTTCAGTAATGAATTATCATCCACAGCCTGATAAATACATTAAGTGCCACCTCTACCAGATCCCTACAGTTATGCACATTAATTGGAGCTGGCTTAAGTGCTAGCACCCAATGTCACAATAAAACCAAGAGGCAGAGTAAAGCCAAAATCAACGTACAGAACTAAATAAAATAAAAATGAATTTGGCAAGGTAATTCACCAAAGTTGTTTAATATAACAAAGCTTTCAGGCATAACAACCATTCATCAGTGTATACAATTAACAAATAATACCATCCCTAAACAGTAATCTCAAAACAACACAGCCAGTAAAATAATTAATTAGTATAATTAAAATTTAAACTCTTTAAGCAAAACGACATCTAATGCAGGCACATTTGCTTATGATGTAAAATAGGTTTCACTGATACTGTCTGGTTCAACCCAGGTACAGAATCAGCTTGCATTTGAAGAATCCATTTATATTCCTTTATCTCAAGTTTATTATTAATGTCCCCTCTCCTTATATTCTTAAAAACTCTATTACCCTAAAAGTAAAGGTATGATTACTTCCATTTTCATTAGTATGCTTAGCTAAAGAATTAGTACAGATATTCCTTCTAATGTCCGATTTATGTTCTATCATCCTGTCCTTCAATTTCCTTGTCGATTTCCCTATATTAAACCTGTACATACATTACAAGTTGCAAGATGCACTATATTTGTAGAATTACATGTTGCAAAGCAGTTAAAAATAAATTTTGTATTAGTATTAGGATGAATGAAAGTATTGTCACTATTAATAGAGCCGCAACAACAGAAGTTATAACATGGGACAGTACCAACTTTGTTAGAGATTCTCTTTCTAAAATTGTATATATATATATATATATATATATCTTTGTAACATAATTTTTGTTTCAAACTAGGATAATTATGATAAGAAAAACTGGGAGTATTACCAATAATACGTAATTCAGGTAAAGATGTCAGTATGCCCCAATTATTAATTAAAATTGTCTTTATGTCTGTGGTATTTCTGTCAAATGTAGTTATATAACGTAACTTATCTTTCTTTAACAAATCTGTTCAATAGATCATTCAGCACAGCCTATCCCAAAATAAGGTCTAGCCCCAGTCTGTTTTAATTTTAAAACATCATCCATTTCTTTATTTAAAGTTACTTCATTATAACCCCTCATAACAAGTTCTTGTTTCAATTCATACATTTGTTCATAACATTTATTAATATCAGTGTTTAATCTACTCATTTGCATGAATTATCCCTTAGCTATTCCTTTAAAAACATACAGGGCATGCATACTACTCTGATGCAGAAATTTATTCCTATGTACTGATTTTTTAAAGACTGTTCTTTGCATGTTGACACCATCATATAATAATGTGTTGTTTTGAGATAACTTTTTAAGGATGGCATTATCTGTTCATTTTATACACTGGTTGTTATACCCGAAAGCTTTGTTATATTAAACAACTTTGGTGAATTGCGTTGTCAAATTAGTTTTTATTTTAATAAGTGCCACCACCACCTAACATTTAAGAGCCAGTCAGTGGCATACTCACACATTTCCTATGATGATATTAACAAATACCTGGCAGCAGCATGAAGAGAAAGAAATATTAAAAAAAAGATTAGCTTTGTTCACTTATAATACCATTTGGGGCTGTGTTGCTTAACCTGCCCTTCCCATGCATAGATGTCATCAGGGCTGTAGCCCTTCAAGTCATTGTACTGATGCCTGCTTTGATCCCCTGCTGTGGTAGTGCCAGTGGCTGCGGTCAACATCCTCTACCAGGCCATAGCAGGCATCTGCTTTCCTGAATGTGCCATCACAGGAGCCCAGTAGGTGCTCTCTGAATTGGCCATAAAAGAGATAAGAGCATAATTTTGTTGTTTTGGACACCCTTTGCAAGTGCTTTTCAGCAAAGACTAGCAGAAGCTGTAGTAATCATATGAATCCCATCAGAAAATGATATCCCTGACTTCCAGTATGGTGATCCTCTGAATAGCAGCAACCTTCAGCCCTTCCCAGCTGAGAATAAGACAAAAGAAAATTGAATAAGCTGAGTGCGTAATAAACAAGCTCTCACAGAGCTAAAAAATGAAAAAAAATCTATGAGGGATAGAGAAAACTGACTCAACAAACTAGTTGACAGGAACAGAAGAAAATAAAATCCCAGTAGTTATGCTCAGCACTATATGGACAGAACAAAAAGAGATGAAACAAGTGATGTTATGTTGTCCTATCTCGCCTTAATTCTTTGCTGGTTGGGTTCGGAACAGAGAATCACTTCCGACTCTGCGTATACTAAAGCTCGAGAGCTTCCACTGGCTCGAGGCTATACCCTATCCCATCATGCTTAGGGAGATTATCCAGATCTCCTTTGCCACGAAACTAGATTGGGTGCTTCCTACTAGGCTCCAGGCTGAGTGGAATCATCATTCTTCTTTTATACTGTTTTTTCATCTAAATATTTAGTGTGTTTGTTGGATTATTTACTTTTAGTGTGGTGCACAAGTTTTTCCAGATCTGTTGTGATACTTTGTATTGTTTGTTGTTGGCCATCGTCTTTTGCTAGGCTGATGTTCATCGTGCATACAGCTGCAGTCTTTACAGATGGGTTCTCCTGCTGTCAGGCGGGTCCTCGGTCGGCCGAATTCCAAAGTCTAGGTCCGGCGTCGGTTGTTGTCGCCTTCTTCCCTGACATCAGTGCGACAGGGGTATATAAGACACAGCCGACGCCATTTTCTTCAGTCTTTTTTGCCGCGCGGTGCCCGAAGCAGAAGCAGTTCACAAGTGCCGGTCGGCCAGCTCCTGAAATTACGAAAATTTGGAAACCGAAGTCTTCTTTAAAGCTAAGTAACCCCGTTGGGGAAACTTTTCTTGCCTCAGACCAATGTCAGACAAAGTTAACAATTGTATTTCTTGTGGGAAGCAAATACCGCATAAGGATTTCCATTCCCTCTGTATTCCTTGTTTAGGCCCTGACCACGACGTCTCGGGCTGTCGCTTTTGTGCTACTTTTAATAAACGCACTATTAAGCGTCGGGCGGAGTTCGCCCAGCACTTTTTTGGTAAAGCTTTTGACTATAAAATGTCGCCGGAGACTCCGACTACCGTTTTGTCCAAAAAACACAAGGACAAAGACCGACACGCGAGGCCCGCGGTCTCCACGACACCATGCCAAAACCGGCTACACGTGGTCCGGTTCTCAGTGAGGCGCCTACGCAGCCCCTGACTACCGACGACACTTCTCTGGCAGTGTCCTCTGTAACTGAGACTGCAGGTTCCTCGGCCCACACCCTGACTACAGCTACCGAAGCCACTGTGAGTGTTGAGCCTCTTAATGTGGATAGGTCTACTTCCACCCATGGTGTCTTCAGACCTTCTTCTTCCTTTTCCATCAAGGCCTTTACTAAGTCTAAATCAGCCATGCACTCCCAGAGGCCTGCTGCACAGGGCCCATCTCCAGGCCCCATGCCTAAAAAACAGATGCTCAAAATGGCTGAGGATTTAATTACCCAACCCCCACCAGACAAGAGACCCAGAGTGGAGGAAGAATCTCCCTCTTCTGACCAGGGCTCCATTATTTCAGAACATTCTGATGAAGAGAAGTATTCGTACTCACCTTTTGAAGATTCTGATGCAGAACAGTCCATTCCTTCTGTATCCCCCCCCCCCCCCCCAGAGGATTTCTCATTTGGGGAAACCTTGCATACCTTGAGGGAACACTTCCATTGGGAAGGCCAGGATTTATCAGATTAGGCTTAGGGAATTTCTTCTGCTACCTCAGCACAGACCTCTGGCGATACCTCCTGTCTTGGACATACTTGATGATGTTTATTCGGAGGCTTGCCTTAATCCGGATTCCCTGCCTCCAGCCCCAGTCAAGCCTGATAGGTACTACAGAGTTCCTAACCCACACCAATTCCTTTACAAAAGCCATAATGCTGACCCAGAAACCATTTCTCAGGGCTCCAAGGGAATGAAGGCCTCTACTGCTAAGAATCCATTACCTTCCGAAAGAGAGTCTAGATCCTTAGAAAGGTGGGGAAAAAAGGTATATACCTCGGCCACCGTAGCCATGAGGGCCTTAAATTGTCAGTTCCATATGCTTAAATATCAGCAATTCCTGTTATCACAATTAAAGAATAAAATTTCACAACCTGAACAACCAGATCTGAAGGAGTTACAGGATATGATGCATAGTGCAGAACAAGTGGGTAAGCACACCTTACAATGTGGTTATGATGCTCTAGAGGCCTCAAGTAGAGCTGCAGTTACAGGATCAGTCATTCGTAGTCATGCCTGGCTTAGGGAACAAACCTTGCCTGATCATGCCAAAGCTAAATTGCTAGATGCTCCTTTACAAAAGGATGTATTATTTGGTACTAATGCTGAGGAAATACTAAGGAAAATGGAAGAAAAAGCTAAATCTATGCAAACTTTTAAGGCTTTTCTACAGGTACAACCACCACGTTTTAGTAGGAATTGGCCTTCAAAAAACTGGTCCTTTCCAGCCACGGACAAGCCCCAAAGAGGTAGATACAGACGCGCAAGGGGCAGAGGGCAATCTCAAGGATCATATAGAGGCAGACAATGGCAATCTCCAGCATCAAGATGTGGCGAAGACAGTGCACAGCAATACAGGAAACAAACCCAATGACTTTCCCCTTTGCATGGCAAGCAAGGCTCAAGTGGCAGCACCCTTGGGAGGAAAGCTGACATTATTTTCAAAAAATTGGCATATTGTCACAAAAGACAAATGGATCCTGGACATTATAAACAGAGGCTACAGATTTCATTTTCACACTCTTCCAAAAATGGGAGGCATGCCAAACCTGCCACACAACCAAAGGGCAGAGGCTCAAATACAAATTTCAAAGCTCATGGACATGAAAGCTATTCAAGAGGTACCTACTCACGAACAAGGTCAAGGTTTTTATTCCAGACTATTCCTGGTATCAAGGAAAGGAACCGATTGGAGACCCATTTTGGATTTATCCATCCTAAACACATTTCTACTCGTACCAAAATTCAAGATGCTCACCTTACAGCAGCTTCTTCCCATGCTGGGCAAGGGGTCTTGGCTGGTAACACTGGACCTCAAGGAGGCATACCTGCATGTCCCAATCAGACAAAGCTGCAGAAGATACCTCAGATTTCTTGCAGGTTCAATCCACTATCAATTCTCTGCATTGCCCTTTGGCTTATCTACTGCGCCCAGAATATTCACGAAATGTCTGGCATCAGTAATTGCCTACTGCAGACTTCAAGGGATACAAATATACCCTTATTTGGACGACTGCCTGATCCAAGCGGACAGCAAACACATACTTCTGGAACATCCGGCTTATGTAACACAGTTATTGAATTCTCTGGGATACACAGTCAACAAAGAGAAATCCAGGCTAACACCATCTCAGAAAATAATTTTCCTGGGTGCCAACTTGGACACAAACACCCAGATGGCCTATCTCACGCCAGAAAAACAGGGGCAACTAACTCAGTACTTCAAGATACTCGCAAATTGTACCAGGCTAACTGCAAGGAAAATCTTGCAGGCTCTGGGATTCATGGCATCTTGCATTCTTCTAATCCCATGTGCAAAGTTGCATATGAGGAAACTTCAATGGTACCTAAAAAACCTATGGTCTCAACACAGCCACAGTTTGGAAACAATAATATCACTAATTCCATGTTTGCAAAAGAAATTTCTATGGTGGGCTCAAGCATGCCAAACAAACACAGGTCTACCATTCTGCAAACCTCAAGCAAATCAGGTCATCACAACAGACGCCTCAGACTACGCCTGGGGGGCACACATGACAGACAGGTGCATTCAGGGCAAATGGTCCCAAAAAGAAAAGCACGTTCACATCAATCAAAAGGAAATGCTAGCAGTGATAAATGCAATTACAGCTTTCAGGTACCTCCTGCATCCAGGACAATTATTAATAAGAACAGACAACACCACCGTAATGTGGTACATAAACAAACAAGGGGGAACACATTCATACCCCCTGTGCAGGCTGGCCATGTCACTTTGGAACAAGGCTCTGGAATGGCATATCGAGCTTCAAGCACAGTACGGGCCAGGTATGGAAAACATGCTGGCAGACAATCTAAGCAGAAATATGACAGACCCTCACGAGTGGAAGTTGCATCCTCAAGTGTTTACAAAGATAATCCAAGCCTGGGGAAGGCCAGACATAGATCTCTTTGCCTCCCACAAAAATCAATTGACAAAATTCTGCACAAGGACATTTCATCCAAATGCCTGGAGAGTGGACGCCCTTTCTTTCAGTTGGGCAGCACGGACAGTTTACGCCTACCCACCTCTTCCTCTACTGCCCAAGGTGCTTTTGAAAGCAAGAGCAGACAGACCAAAGATGATACTGATTGCTCCAGACTGGCCAAGACAACACTGGTACCCACTCCTGAGGAGCTTAACACATTCTCCTCCCTGGGCCCTACCTCTAATGCCTCTTCTTCTGACTCAGCACAGCTACAAAACTCTTCACAGTCAGCTGAAATCACTCAATCTGGCTGCATGGAAAATTCCTTAACACCACAACAGACCCTACTCTCCAAGGAGGTACAGGATGTCATTTTGGAAGCCAGAAACTAGAAAAGCTTACTCCGCAAAATGGAAACGGTTTTGCACTTGGAATGAGAAAAAGGATCAGGATCCTAGAAAACTGAATTTACCTCAGATATTACAGTATCTAACTGAGCTGCTGAACAGTGGACTTTCATTCTCCTCCATCAAAATCCATGCCTCAGCCATTTCAGCAGAATACAACACTGATCCACCCTTATTCTCTCACCCACTCTTAAGACAGTTCCTCAGAGGGGCTAAGAATATAAGACCTCCAAGGAAACAACCAATCCCAGCCTGGGGATCTTAATTACATTCTAGAAAAATTAACAATGCCTCCTTTTGAACCAGCTGCCTCAACAGATTTGCAATATTTGTCCTGGAAAACAGCTTTCCTTCTGGCTATTACCTCAGCATGTAGGGTCTCGGAATTACAAGCCCTCATGGCTGTGCAGCCCTTTCTCATCTTCCATGAGGACAGGGTTTCCCTACGAACAAACCCGACATTTATGCCTAAGGTAGTATCCAGGGTAGCTTTAAATCAGGCCATACACTTACCTACCTTTTACCCCAATCCTCAAAACAAAGGGGAAAGGCTGCTACATTCCTTAGACATCCATAGACAGCTGCGTTACTATTTGGACAGGACAAAGCCATTCAGGAAATCAGAACAACTCTTTGTGTCCTATGCTGTAGGAGCTCAAGGAAAGCCAATCTCCAAACAGACAATTTCAAAATGGATAGGCCACTGCATACGTTTTTGTTACTCCTTTCATGGTAAATCTGTGCCTGCAGGCATCAGACCCCACTCCACAAGGGCCACAGCTACCTCTGCAGCCTTCCTCAGAGGAGTTCCTACCAAAGATATTTTGGAGGCAGCCACCTGGAGTTCGGTGCATACCTTCACTAAACACTACCACCTACCTTTATACTCCAAAACAAGAGCAGGCTTTGCCACTGCTGTGTTGCAGGGCATTCTGGCTCCTCCTAATTCCACCTAGTGCCTACCACCCTGTGCATAGCTTTGGGATTCTACCCATCTGTAAAGACTGCAGCTGTATGCACGATGAACATAGTACAGTTTTGTACCTACCATAAATGTAGATGTTCGAGTGCTAATACAGCTGCAGTCCAGGTTTCCCTCCCTCCTTCCCCTCTTGGTACAGGCCTAGTGGCTAACTCATCCTCATAAAACCTGTTTGGGTTATCCTTCTATGGTGTATTTGCTTGCAACTACTGAATTTTGATTATATTGCATTGCATGACTATACATAGATATATAAATTATGTATTGCCTTCCTTCTGGGGGCACCTGACATCTGGGGCAAGAAAGACTGAAGAAAATGGCGTCGGTTGTGTCTTATATACCCCTGTCGCACTGACGTCAGGGAAGAAGGCGACAACAACCGATGCCGGACCTAGACTTTGGAATTCGGCCGACCGAGGACCCGCCTGACGGCAGGAGAACCCATCTGTAAAGACTGCAGCTGTATTAGCACTCGAACATCTACATTTATGGTAGGTACAAAACTGTACTTTTATCTTCCCCCCATCCCGATCCCAAAATTGTTTGACTTAGAGAGTTTTTTGGGGTCTTTGTTATTTAAACGATCTAGTTCCTCCTTTTTTCTAAATCGTTAAGTAGTCCGTTTGAATTAGTGGGCTCCCTTTTAGCCCATTTAACTTAAAGGGCTTCCCCCTTCCCTTGCTGTTTTTTCCAGTGAGGAGTTTTCATTTAAGTTACAGACTTCTGCTCTGGCTTCCCTTTTCTTTGTTGGTTGTTGTTGATATATATAGTAAAAAAGAAAAAGGTTGTTGTTCTGATTGTTTAGTAGTGGTATTAGTAGTCTGTGTTGTACTGTTGCTAGTCATGTCTAAAGATGCTAAAGAAGCGAAACCTTCAGGCTTCAAATAATGTGATCCATGCAGCCAGAAAATGTCCTTGACAGGTAGACACACCAGTTGTGTGCACTGTTCAGGTACTGTCCATCTGCAAGAGTCCTGCTGTTTTTCTCTTTTTGCCATGCATTCAGCTGCAGAGTTTTATTGGAGAGGAAAAACAAGCTAATTGTTAGGGGATTATTGAAAGTTCCTTTTTCTGAAGCACTAGAAGGGAAACAAGAGTTTCTCGAAATCCACTCACCAGTCTCAATCCCCTAGATCAGACAAATCTTCCAAGAGATCTTTTTCCATGGCTCCAGAATCAGAACAGTCAGAGAAGCAGGCAAAGGATTCATCCACTAACCTGAAGGCATTCAGGCCCGAAAAAGATACCTCGTCGGCTCCGCTGGTTATTTTGGAGCCGACAGAGTATCACATGCGGAGACCGTCCCTAGTCCTGGAACCGATCTCCTCAGTCTTGCATTCACCTATCTTGCAAACCATCAGATCCTCGACCTTGTCCTCTCGGTCCTCCAGGAGTCTCTCAGACTGTTAACAGATGCCGTTGCTGGCCAAGATTCTGTTGAGCCCATCACAGAAGGATTCCGGTCTGACAAATGTCACTTCCCCTTCTTTGATTCCTCCTCTGACCCATGTTGTGGCTTCGGAGACGGAGTGCTTGGATTTGATTGTAGTGGAACCATTGGGGCTGAGACGTGCTCCATTATCTTTGGTCCCAACTTCTACTCTGACCTCCTCGGTGCCATCATCTATTGAGGGGTCTAGGGGCCAATGCCCCCCATTGGGTCCAGGGAGGAGAGTCAGGTTGGACAGTTGTCTGAACCTAATCTATCTCTCTAGGCTTCAGTGCAGGTGAGCTTGGCACCTACCAGCCTCAGAGCCCACAGCCTTGGCTCAGGGGCAGTTTCCTGGCTCTTTAGAGCTGGCAGCTCCCTCGGAGTGGAGTCATGGTGCTTTTGATGTCATGAGGAGAGAGCTATCGCCCCAGACATCTCCACTGTCAAATCCAAGCAGTCTTCCCCCAAAAGTGCTGGAGTCTGCCTCTTTACCATTTCTCTCCCCAGGCGTAGAGACCCAAAGTCCCAGGATGCCCCATTGGGCGAAACCATCTCTTCTGAGACCTCTCCCGAGTACCCCTCTGGAGATATCCCTCAGAAGAGGACATGTAAGAGGAAACATCTAGACTCCCCCGAAGGAGTCTTGTCACTTCAGACATGGACCTAGATGATTCAGAAGGGTCCCCACGTTCACCCTCTGAGGATGCCTCTTTTGTGGACATCCTAGACATTCTTAAACAGAGAGGTGGCTGGAAGTCCATTAACCCTTCTGAGGTTAAGTCCATGTACCTGGAGGCTTTTGGGTCTCGCCCCCTCCACCTCTTGGGTGACTCCGCCTTTTCGATCAACTCATAAATGTAGTCCTTCGAAAGGCATGGGGCTCTCCGGAATCTGTCAAACCTGTTCCAAGAAGGCCAAATAAATTTATTACAGTGCCCTCTGATAAGGAATTCCTCACAAAGGTGTCCCGGTAGATGCTATGGTGGTGGCGGCAGTGTCTGCCACAAAAAAAGGAATTGTCTGAGACTTCCTCATCTGTCCATCCACTGAATAAAGAATCTCGTATGATGGACAGGTACGGAAAGCTTATGTTTTCGTCAGCAGCTTTTACCCTTAGGTCACTAACTATTTGACCCATTTTACTAGGCTTCAGAGGGATGTCCTGAAGGAGTTAGGTGAATACCCTCAAAGGTTCTACAGCTGTGGGGGTTTCAGACAAGGTGACCTCTCAGCTTTCTGCCTTAAATTCTGTGGTAAACTCCTCCATGTGGCTTATCTCTTATGCAGCCGATGGAGCAAGTAGGGCAGCAGGTACAGGAAGCTCCCTAAGGAGGCATTCCTGGATGCGCTTATGCGAGTTTGCAGAGCCCTTCAAGTCTTCCTTTATGAACACCCCATTCGATGTCTCATCCTTGTTCGGGCCAAAAATGAAAGAAACTCTAACCAAGTGCAAGCAAGATGGAAAGACTCTGCCGTGGGAGTCTGTTTTTCCCTCCCTACCAGGCCTTACCCCCCAAAGGCCAGAAGGGGGGAAATGTGGTTCCATAAGTCCCAGAGAGCCTTACTGGATGCACGTGGTGATTCTTCCCCCACTGGCAGAGGGAGAAACAACAGTGTAAGCACATGGACTCCACACAGGAGTCCCTTACTGAAGACACAGACTTTGATGATGGGGAAGGGTCCCCTCGATCACTCTCTGAGGTATCCTTTGGTGATATCCTTGAAATCCTTAAACAGAGAGGTGATTGGCAGCCCTCTAACCTGACCTCTGAAGAGTCTGTGTTCCTGCAGGCTTTTTGTGCCCGGTCCCCTACCTCCTGGGTTACTCCGCCTGCCGACGAACTTGTCTGGCTCGTCGTGCAGTGTGCTTGGAAGGCTCCTGACACCATTGAGTCCATTCCACTGAGGCCAGATAAGATTTTGTCCCCTCCTGCTAGTGATCCCCATTGGTCCAAAGGTCTTCCTGTAGATGCCTTGGTGGTGGCGGCCACAACTAAAAAGGACCTGGCGGAAGAAGAAAGCCAGACTGTTCATCCACCCAACAGAGTCCCGGGCTCTGGACAGAATAGGGAAGCGTACTTTTGTATCAGCGACCATTGCAGTCAGGTCACTGAACTATATGGCACATTTTACCAGGCTTCAAAGAGACTTAATTTCTGAGCTCTCTGAAACTTTGGCTGGAGCTGTGTCTAATGAGGTCCGTGACAAAGTGGCCTCTCAGCTAGCCACCATCGAATTGATATCTAACTCCTCCATGTGCCTGATATCTCACGCATCAGAAGGAGCAGCGGGTGCAGGCATTGTTCAAAGACGCCATGCCTGGATGTGCTTGTGTAATTTCATGGAACCCTTCAAGGCTTCCTTTCTCAGTGCTCATATTGAAGCCTCTTCGTTGTTCGGACCCAAGGTTAAAAGCACACTGGCCAGATGTGAACAGGATGGTAAGAACCTTTCTGCTGTGGGTGTCCGTTATTCTTCCCCTCAACGGGCTTTCTCCAGAAACCAGAAGAGTGGGAAGATATAGCACAAAAAGTCTCAAGGTTCTTTCTGTGACACACAAGGCCGAGTTCTCCCCTAGAGGCAGAGGGGGAAACTCACAGGGAAGATGCCCCTTTTGGGGCAGAGGGGGTCCGCGTAACCAGGGTTCCAGGGATTCTTTCCCAGGCCAATCCTACCAGCGCTCCTGAAGAACGGCACAACTGCTTTCCTCTGGAAATGGTTGGGGGTCATTTCTCTTTGTACCCTTCTGCCTGGCTAACCATTACCACCAATTCTTGGGTACAAAGGATAATAACCAGAGGTTATCATATTCCCTTCAACCTTCGTCCCGCTCCCCTAACAGGCTTACCTGACGTTCCACCCAGTCAAAGGGAAGAAGTAGCATTAGAGATTTCAAAGCTGCTAAGAAAGAGAGTCATCCAAGTAGTCCCTCCAGACCAGATAGGATCCAGATTCTACTCAAGACTATTTTTGGTGCAAAACAAAAACGGGGACTAGAGACCAATTTTGGATCTCAGTGTATTGAACAAGTTTGTAAAGGTACAGAAATTCCAGATGGTCACAATACAGTCTATCCTTCTGATTTTGGAAAAAGACAATTGGATGTGCTCTATAGATCTTCAAGATGCGTACTACCACATAAAAGTGGACATATCATCAAGAAGATTGCTTCGCTTCCATGCGGGAGCCAGTCATTACCAGTTCAGAGTACTGCCCTTCGCACTCTCTACAGCCCCCAGAGTGTTCACAAAGTGCATGGCAGTCGTCACAAGTCACTTGTGACTACAAGGATTCCAGGTGTTTCCGTACCTAGACGACTGGCTCATTCCCCCCCCCCCCCCCACCAGGCATCTATTAGAAGAAGCCCTGGCATACTATCTTTTCACTGCAGAAAGGCTAGGCATAACCATAAACTGGCTAAAATCCAATCTCATCCCATCTAAGTCCACAGAATTCATAGGGATCATCTTGAACCCAAAGAATTGCAGAGCATCCATTCCGGAGCACAGAATTGTAAGGATAAAGCAGCAACTGATTCCAATCCTTTCAAGGGAAAAATCCACAGCTCATTCTATTTTCCAGTTGTTGGGTTCCATGGCAGCCTCCATTACTATTGTCCCCCTGGCCAGGTTTCAAATGAGGTTTCTACAATGGCTTCTGCTCCCCCAATGGTATCCCTTTCAGTACCCTCTTTCAGCCAAGGTTTGGGTAACTCACAGGTGCAAGCAAGATTTAAATTGGTGGATGGTGCATAATCCATCACAATGGTCTCGCCCCTTCTCCCCCCAACAGCCCAAGGCTACAGTGACCACGGACACCTCCCTGATGGGGTGGGAGGCTATTTCAGGGACAGACAGTCCAAGTTACTTGGTCCGAAATGGAGGCCCATCTGCATATAAATGTTCTAGAGCTGAGGTTGGTGCTTCAGGCGTTGCAAGCATTCCATCCCCTGCTGCCGTCTGGGACTATTGCGATACAGTCAGACAACATGGCGGTGGTCTGGTACATCAACAAACAAGGTGGAACCAAATTTTACCCACTCTGTCGAGAGGCCATGAGAATATGGCAGTGGGCGATGGCTACCAACTGCTTTCTTCTAGCAATGCACATTCCTGAGAGTTCCAGTGTGATAGCAGGCAGGCTCAGCAGGTGTATTCTATAACTTCATGAGTGGTCCCTGAATCCTTTGATAGCGGCAGAGATTTTCAACCACTAGGGTCATCCTTGCTGCGACCTCTTTGTGTCCCTGACCAACTACAAATGCAGCAACTATTTTGCCCTGATTCCCCTCCGGAACAGTCACAAAGGGACGCTCTATTCCATGATTGGCCCTCGGGTCTACTTTATGCATTTCCACCTCTCCCCCTCATTCTCCAGTTTCTGAAGAAAGCCCGCCGGTTGAAGAGCAAAGTAATCCTCATAACACCATATTGGCCTCGTCAGATTTGGTTCCCCTTCCTTTGGCCTCGCCTGCTAGATCAACCGTGGATTCTCCATCCAACCCCGGGGTTGATCTCCCATCCACAGAATCTGATTCACCCCAGTTTGAAAAGCCCTGAAGCTCACAGCTTGGCTTTTCCAATTCCTTTGATTGCCAGGCAGAATGATCTTTCTTTGCCAGCACATGACATTCTTATTGCATCTCATAAGTCTTCCACCAGAATTACATATCTCAGCAAGTGGAAAAAATTTACTATTTGGCTGAAAGAAAAACAGGTAGACCCTTTTTCAGCACCAGTGTCGATACTACTGGAATATATGTCTACCTTATTTCAATCTGGTCTATCTGTCTCTACCATTAGAGTTCATTTGTGTACAATATCTAATTTTCATGATGGTGTCCAAGACTCTTCTGTTATGTCACACAAATTATGCAAAACTTTCATAAAAGGTGTGAATCATCTAAAACCCCCTTTTAGAGAACCTACTCAACCATGGGACCTGTCATTAGCCCTACAAGCTTTGGCAATGCCACCTTTCGAACCAGCTTTTTCTTGCAACCTCAAATATTTGTCATGGAAAACCTTGTTTTTGGTCGCCATTACTTCTGCCAGACGTATCTCTTAACTTCGAGCCTTATGCATCAAGAGACCGTATTTGATTTTTCAGAGATAGTGTCTTTGAGAACTAATCCTTCCTTTCTGCCAAAAGTGATCTCTAAATGTCCATTAATCAAACCATTGAATTGCCAGTTTTCTTCCCCAATCATTCAAACAGAGAAGAATATTGCCTTACATACCCTAGATATTCACAGGCAAATTCACTTCTAATTGAACAGGACTAAGGCTTCTCGTAAATCAGACTAGTTATTTTTGGCCTATTCTGGATCTAGATTAGGATGTGCTGTTGCTAAGGTCACATTGGCTAAATGGTTAAAAGACTGTGTAACCTTAGTTTATAGAAAACATAATATTCCATTAACTACTACCATAAAGACTTATTCTTCAAAGTCAGTGGCAACTTCTGCTGCTTTCCATGCCAGAGCCTCTTTACATGACATTTGTGCAGCTGCAACTTGGGCTAGTCCTCATACCTTCATCAGTCATTACAAGTTGGATATGGCCTTCAGGGGAAGAGCATCTTTTGGATCTGTGGTGCTCAGGGATGTCCTTCCATGAGAGCCTCCCAGGAATAAAGATAGCTGGGGACTCTGTCCCACATGTAAGGAATGAACGAGGATTAACAATATCAGATAAAGAAGTTATGTCTTACCATAACATTCCATCTGTATTGTTGATCCTCATTCAGTCATTACGACCATCCCTCCTTCCCCTCCTGTGGGTTTTAGTGAATCTCACCATCCGGTTCTGTTAGGTCATTTGACCAGAGGTAGCCTCTCCCTTTTTTTTAACTTGCAAACTCAATCTGAGGTAACAGGGAGAGGGGAATTCTGGGTAAGAGTTTAGCTCGAGAGTTTGTAACTAGCGCAAGCTTGGAAGATGGCCGGCTCTGTTCCAAGGTCGGAACCGACTACCCACATGTAATGACTGAACGAGGATCAACAATACAGTTGGAACGTTATGGTAAGACATAACTTCTTTTTCTTTCTCAGCATCCTCACCAGCTCCTTACCACATTTATTTGCCAAACTCAGAAAAATATATTTTACACAACACATTTCATAATAGAGTTTTACTTTACCATACTGGTCCCTACTTGGTCATGGGTGTTTTCCATTCTTCTCACAAGCTGCATATTACCAATCCTACATAGCTCTCCTCACGCCATTGTGGAGGTCAGTCAAGAACAGCACAATGCCCTCCTCAGTTAAGTGAACTCCAT
The DNA here is from genome assembly GCF_019279795.1 of Protopterus annectens. Classification (NCBI taxonomy): domain Eukaryota; kingdom Metazoa; phylum Chordata; order Ceratodontiformes; family Protopteridae; genus Protopterus; species Protopterus annectens. The sequence continues at coordinate 1,135,252,738 of NC_056745.1, forward strand.
GTCTTCTGAACAGGTGAAAATCTTCTGCGGTGATGCTGTCATTATAGATTGTAGATCCACCGAATCTGTGCATCAAGCCATGCATTAACCCATTCTGTAATCATCTGGCCTTGTGCGCTGCCCGTTGACAGCTGTTTTCCATATCTGTCGAGGAATTATGTCAGATCACACAAAATGACAATGTGGCCACCATGACTGCAGGTGTTCAAAAATTGCTGTGATTTGAAACCATAGCCTTCCGAGTAGTTGACTGATGACATCATTCCCTCCAATGTGCAGCACAAGGATGTTGGGCTCAGGGTAGATGGAACACTTCTCTTCCAACAACTGTAGTACTCTTCTCCAATGCATATCTCTTCTTGCAATCCAGTTTACCTTTACACTGGATGTGGGGAAGCTCAAGTTGTACTCGTTTTCAGTTTCGGAGGCATGGCTGGCAGCCCAGTGAATGTAGGAATGGCCACATACCCCCACACTCACTTGTCATTCTCCTGGTCATGAAGCCATGCCAGTGTCAGAAGGTGGACAAACCTACACAGGAAAGAAAATGCAAACAGATTACTACTGATTTTTGACAGAAGACTACATATATATGTATAACATATGCATTACCTGGTTTGCCCATGCAAATCTTCCATCCTAGGCCCAGGGGCAGTATTCTTTGCATTAGGTACATAAGTGGCGATGATGCTGCAGAGGTACATACCTACTACTACTACTACTACTACACACACACACACACACACACAGGTTTTGTATTAGCATGTTCTCATACGTTATTGCAGAGTGCAGAGGCATTCATTATCATTCAGTAGAATACTATATCATTATAATTCGGTCAAAATAGTATAAAACTTGGATGTTACTGAGCCCTTCCTCCTACTACCTAAATTCCACCCATGACTGACAAAGCATGGAAACATGCCCAACTACTGAGTATAAGCAGAAATACAGTAATACAAGCAGAAATGTCAAACTTATCTGGTTCATCCATGTAAGCATTAGTCACAAAAGTAATAATTCCAGTTATCAAATCTGACCATCACTTTACAATAAGACCCATGAGTTTTCCTCAATGCACTATGTGCATATTGTTAACAGATAAATTATTTTTGAAAGCTGAATACATAAACAAAAAATTATAACAACCATCACTGAAACCTGAGCTATAAATAGCCTATACTTGTTACACTGTATCTGTATTACGATCTTCAGCAGTCTGACCATGTATGCACAAGCACTTCTCTGGTACACAAATGAATTATTTCCCCTACCAACATTTTCATTAGTACATGTTACACATGTCCCTAAATGAAACATTCACCCAAATGACCCCTTCAGGAAAATGTCGAGATACGCACAATCACCAAAATTATATATATATATATATATATATATATATATATATATATATATATATATACACACATATACATGTGACCAATGTATATATGTGCAAGTACATTATGTACATACATATATATCCATATACACACACACACACATGCACAAATATATATATATATATATATATATATATATATATATATATATATGTATGTATATATGTATATATGTATATATATATATATATATATATATATATATATATATATATATATATACACACACACACAGCAAGAAAAAATCATGGGTTTAGGAGGGTAGGCAGTTGAAGAATGAGTGGGGGGGTTGCTTGCAATGACTCCAAGCAGAGAAAAAAAAACAACCTGGCTTGTGCATTCATCAAAGCGATAACAACGTGTACTTCTGTGAATAACAGTGACAGCAGCTGAGACTTTTCCCAGAAAAGTGATAATGACTCACTGCTGTATTGTAACTGCACATATTGCTAATGTGATAATGACCTTCCTTTCATTACTGCAAAGATATGCATGCTAAGACACAGGTGATAATTGCTGCACATAAGCTGTTGAGTAGGCATTCATTATATTACATTGTGCAGCTGTTATGTAACACAGACTCGGTATCATCAGTAAGGAGAAGACCTGAGTCATTCAGTCAAATAGTATAACACTTGTATATTACTGAGCCCTTCCTCCCACCTAAATTCCACACATGACTGACAAAGCCAGGAGAAATGCACCAAAAATATGGTAGCTCCATGCTGTCAGTAGTCACCTAGTGATGACCTTTATCTCACTCAGGCAGTATAATCACAAATAGAATACAAGCAGAAGTGATGTAACCCAATGTAATTTGCAGACTGACTTTCTGTATGTCCCCAGTAACCCCTCCAGTTGTTTGCATTCTGTATGCATAGGCACCAAAATGACAAAAATTGGCCCAGCAGTCACTTCAGCAGTGAGACCATGTATGCACAAGCACTTCCCTGGTACACAAATGAATTATTTCCCCACGCAACATTTTCATTAGTACATGTTACACATGTCCCTAAATGAAACATTCACCCAAATGACCCCTTCAGGAAAATGTTGAGATATGCACAATCACCAAAATTATATATATATATATATGTATATATATATATATATATATATATATATATATATATATATATATATATATATATATATATTTATATATATATATATATATATATATATATTTATATACATATACATGTGACCAATGTATATATGTGCAAGTACATTATATACATACATATATATCCATATGCACACACATGCACAAATGTATATATATATATATATATATATATATATATTTATAAAATGTATGTATATGTACAGCAAGAAAAAAATCAGGGGATTAGGAGGGTAGGCAGTTGATGAAGAATGAAGAAGGGGTTGCTTACAATGACTCCAAGCAGAGAAAAAAAACAGCCTGACTTGTGCATTCATCAAAGCGATAACGACTTGTACTTCTGTGAATAACAGTGACAGCAGCTGAGACTTTTCCTAGAAAAGTGATAATGACTCACTGCTGTATTGTAACTGCACGTATTGCTAATGTGATAATGACCTTCCTTTCATTACTGCAAAGGTATGCATGCTGAGGCACAGGTGATAATTGCTGCACATAACCTGTTGAGTAGGCATTCATTATATTACATTGTGCAGTTGATATTCTTCGTGTTTCACTGTTGCAGTCATTGCATCTGAGTTATCTGCCTGCAGGTAGCCCTCAGCCGGCCTGAATACCAGAGTCTTGGATTCCTGCATCGGATGCTGTCTCTTCTTCCAAGACATCAGGTTGTCAGGGGTATAAAACATGCTGCCGTCACCATTACATCAGTCTTTCTTGCCGTGCTGTGCTCGAAGCAGAAGCAGTTCGCAAGTACCGGTCAGCCGATTCCTGAAATTTTCGTTTTCGAGTTTCAGAACTGAAGTCTTCAAAAAAAAAAAGATAAATAACCCGTTAGGGATCTTTTTTCTTGCTCCAACCGATGTCAGTAAAAGTTAACAATTGTCTTACCTGTGGAAAGCAAATACTTCATAAAGATTTTCATTTGTACTCCCTTGCTTAGGCCCAGACCACGATGTCCCTCGCTGTCAGTTTTGTGCCTTGTTCAACCCATGAACTATTCATCGTCAGGCTATCTTTGCAGCAAATTATTTTGGTACTCTGTTTCAGTACTCCGAAATGGCTTCATTAAGCCATCTGACTACCAATCTTCTAAAAAAACATAAAGATAAAGACAGAGACAGACCGCATAGGTCCAAATCTGCCAACAACGTTTCCGTTAAGCTAGTCGCCAGTCCGCTGGTACTCAGTGAGGTGCTTTTGCAGCCCCTGATACCCGCTACCTCAGATTCGCAGGCCTCTACTGAAACCCATTCGGAGTTCGGCATGCCACGAGATGCTTCTTCGACTATGGAACCTGCGGGTGTCACTACCCTGGATCGGTCCAGAGCCACTGTGCAGGCACCGGCTTCTGAGGGTGTATTCAGGCCTACAGACTTGCATTTTAAACCGACGCCCTCTTCTTCATCCAGGCCTAAAACTCGAACCACGCCTAGAAAACTGACTTCCAAACCACATGGTCAGGTCCATATGCCTAAAAAACAAATGGTTAGAATGGCCGAAGAACTTATTACATTAATTAGGGAAAGCCAGCCTTCCCCCTCTAAGAGACCTAGAACTGAATTTCCTTCTGATTCTTCTGATCAGGAATCTGATATTTCTGTTCCTTCTGATGACCAAGATTTGCCCTTATCTACCTATGAGGATTCTGATGCAGAGGATTCCATTCCCTCTGCTTTCCCTCCAGAAAATTTTTCTTTTGGTGAAACCTTGCACACTCTTAGGGAGCATTTCTGCTGGGAAAGCCAAGATTACTCTGACTCCAGAAAGAGGATTGGGGAATTCTTACTCCTTCCTCAACACAGGCCTTTAGCTGTCCGTCCTGTTCTGGACATTGTAGATGATGCTTTCTTGGAATCTAGCCTTTCCCCAGACACTTTACCTCCAGCTCCCAGAAAACCTGACAGGTATTACAGAGTACCTAACTCTCTCACGTTCCTGTTCAAGAATCCTACTGTGAACCAGAGACGATTTCCCAAGGACCAAAAGGCATTAAGGCTACTGCTGCCAAAAATCCTACCCCTTCTAATAGAGATTCTAGAGCCTTGGACAGATGGGGTAAGAAAGTATACACTTATGCTACTTTGGCCATTAGGGCTTTAAATTGCCAGTTTCATATGTTAAAGTACCAGCAGCATATTATGGGACTACATAAACAGAAAATTATGTTGATTCCTGACTGTGCTGAACACACAGAATTACAGGAATTAAGGCATTCTATAGAACAAGTTGGTAAACATATACTTTGCAATGTGGTTTTGACTCTTTAGAAGCATCTTGCAGAGCTGTTGTCACTGGGTCTGTACTTAGAAGGCATGCTTGGCATAAGGAGCAAAACTTGCCAGATCATGTTAAAGCTAAATTACTGGATGCTCCCTTAAACCAAGACCACCTGTTTGGCAACAAAACAGAAGAAGTCCTTAAAAGGATGGAGGAAAAAGCTAAATCTATGCAAACTGTTAAAGATTTCCTACAAGTACACCCTCCCAGATTTAGTAGGCATTTGCCTTCAAAGAATTGGTCCTTTCCATTATCTTCCAGGCCTTCACAGTCCAAACCCAGGAACAACAGACCACCCAGGTTACAGTCCCAGGCTGCACACAGGCCTAAGCAGTGGGGGGGCTCCCACTTCCAAAGCAGGGAGTAGTAAGTCACCCCCTACGGAAAAATGACACAATGACTTACCCTTAGGCCTTCCAAGCCCTGCTCAACTGCCTGCTCCCTTAGGAGGAAAACTCGCCCTGCATGCAGAAAACTGGGAAATCATTACCCAGGACAAATGGGTTTTAAGTATAGTTTCCCAAGGATACAGATTCCACTTCCACACCATACCAACCCCAAATGGTTGGCCAGACCTACCCGCAAATCAGTGGGCGGAGGCCCAGCAGCAGGTTCTCTCTCTTCTAAGTATCAGGGCTATTTAACCTGTCCCAGCAGAACAAAGGGGACAAGGGTTTTATTCAAGACTTTTCCTGGTACCCAGAAAAGGCAGCTCCTGGCATCCTATCCTGGACCTCTCTATTCTAAACACCTTCCTGGTAATCCCAAAATTCAAAATGCTAACACTTCAACAGCTGCTTCCTATGCTAGGCAAGGATGCCTGGTTGGCAACCTTAGACTTAAAAGAAACTTACCTGCACATTCCAATAAGGGAATCTTGCAGGAAATACCTATGCTTCAGGGCAGGCTGCATGCACTACCAGTTCTCTGGACTTCCCTTTGGCTTATCTACTGCGCCTAGGGTATTCACAAAATGTTTAGCTCCAGCCATTGCATTTTGCAGGCAGATAAATATTCAAATATACCATACGTGGACGACTGTTTCAGGCAGAAAGCCAGGACTTGCTATTAAAACATCTGGCATTCGTAAAGAAGTTTCTAACCTCACTGGGGTACATCATAAATGAAAATAAATCTCACCTAGTACCCTGCCAACAGATTGTATTCCTGGGAGCAAGCTTGAGCACAACTTCCCAGATGGCCTTCCTCACTCCAGAGAAACACAAGTTTATTTGACAACCTACTTCAAACCTTTGGCCACAAAGCCCCAGCTATCTACAAGGAAAATACTGCAAACCCTGGGGTTCATGGCCTCTTGCATTCTACTAATTCCATATGCAAGACTGCATATGAGGAAACTACAATGGTATCTAAAAAGCCTATGGAGTCAACAGTCTCAGGACTTGGAATCAATGATTCCTATCATTCCTTGTATAAAGACAGAGTTCCTTTGGCAGGCAGAGGCCTGCTACCAAAACAAGGGGCTCCCTTTCACTCTACCCCCTGCTGCCCAAACCCTAACAACAGACACATTAGACTATGCATGAGGGGCTCACTTGGCAGGGCAGTGCATTCAGGGCAAATGGAGACAGATTCACCTGCATATCAGCCAAAAAGAAATTTTAGCTGTACTGAATTCCCTGACAGCCTTCAAAGACTGCATCCTTCCAGGACAATTATTGGCAAAAACAGACAACACCACAGTTATGTGGTACATAAACAAGCAGGGGGAACCCACTCGTGCCCTCTCTGCAGACTAGCCATGGCTCTGTGGAACACAGCCTTGAGCTACCAAGTGCACCTGGAAGCTCAATTCCTGCCAAGCTAGCTAAATGCACTGGCAGACGACCTAAGCAGAAATCTCATGGACCCAGACAAATGGAAACTGGAACCAAAAATATTCAACCTCTTGAAGAACAAATGGGGGACTCCAGAGGTAGACCTGTTTGCCTCCCGTCAGAACTACCAATTGGACAAATTCTGCACAAGGACTTCCCACAGTCAAGCTTGGAAAGTGGATGGCCCTGTCCTTTATCTGGGAAAGCCTCTCAGTTTATGCCTTCCCCCTCTGCCTCTCCTCTCGAAGGTTCTGCTAAAGATCAAACAGGACAAGCCAAGGACAATACTGATTGCACCAGACTGGTCACGCCAGCACTGGTACCCCCTCTTGCACAGTATGACACTGCTGGAACCATGGCATCTGCCTCAGAAGCCCTTCCCTGCTGTCCCAGCAGGCAGGCCAGATTTTGCACCCTCAACTTTAAACCCTGAACCTTGCATCCTGGCTAATTTCTTGAGCTCTTCGATAGCATACCTCAGTATGCAGGTGCTAGATGTCATTCTGGAGCCAAGAAGGCCTATTACTAGAAATTCCTATGCTGAAAAGTAGAAAAGATACTATTCCTGGAGCCAGACTCAGGGGATGGGCACCACGGTGCCCAGCTTACCTCATATTCTTCAGTACTTAACAGAAATACTCCACAAGGGCTTACCCCTCTCGTCAATTAAAATTCATACCTCTGCCATTTCAGCACATTATAATATTGAGCCACCCCTCTTCTCTCACCCCCTGCTAAAGCAATTCCTTACAGGGGCTAAAAACTTAAGACCCCCGCCAGGAAAGCCACTACTCCAACTTGGGACTTTAACTTTGTATTGGAAAAGATCACTCTCCCTCCCTTTGAGCCAGCTGCAACTGCAGAGTTGAAATTCCTGTGTTGGAAAACAGCCTTCCTTCTAGCCATCACTTCAGCAAGAAGAGTGTCTGAATTACAGGCCCTCATGGCAGTGGAACCCTTCATTATCTTCCATACAGACAGGGTTTCCCTCAGGACCCAATCCTTCCTTTATGCCCATTGTGGTGTCTAGTGTGGCCCTAAATCAGTCCATTCATTTGCCTACCTTTTTCCCTAATCCACAAAACAAAGGAGAATTAATACTGCACTCTTTGGACATGCATAGACAACTAAGCCTCTCAGAAAATCTGAACAGCTGCTAGTTAGCTTTGCTGCAGGGGCAGAGGGGAAGGCCATTTTAAAGCAAACCATTTCTAAATGGATAGCCCATTGCATTCATTTCTGCTACAAGCACCATGGAAAACCTACCCCACATGGGATAAAATCGCTTTCCACCAGGGCTGCATCTACCTCTGCAGCCTTTCTCAGAGGAGTCCCTACCAGAGACATCCTAGAAGCTGCTACCTGGAGCAATGTACATACCTTCACCAAGCATTACCACAAGCTGGTATTGCCACTGCAGTCTTGCAGGGCTTAATAGCTGGCCCTAATGCTCTCTAATTTCCTCCTCCCTTCCTTAGCTTTGGGAATCAACCCAAATGTGATGACTGCAACAGGGAAACATGAAGAACATAATACATTTGTGTACACTTAGCATAAATGTAGATGTTAGAGTGTATTCACTGTTGTAGTCCTGGTTACCCTCCCTCTAGCCCCCTGACTTCTCTTGGCTCTACCTTTCCTTCTTGTTTAGTGTATTTAAGTTTTCTGGTGTATTTGCTTTTTGTTGGAGGTGTACTATAACATATAATTACTTCCCATTGTGGGGGCACCTGACATCTGGGGGCAAGAAAAACTGATGTAATGGTGTTGGCTGCATGTTTTATACCCCTGGCATCATGGAAGAAGAGACAGCATCCGACGCAGGAATCCAAGACTCTGGTATTCAGGCCGGCTGAGGGCTACCTGCAGGCAGATAACCCAGATGTGATGACTGCAACAGTGAATACACACGAGCATCTACATTTATGGTAAGTGTACACAACTGTACTTTATGTAATACAGACTAATCATCAGTAAGGAGAAGATCTGAGTCATTCAATCAAATAGTATAACACTTGGATATTACTGTGCCCTTCCTCCCACCAGAATTCCACACATGACTGACAAAACCAGGAGAAATGCACCAAAAATATGGTAGCTCCATGCTGTCAGTAGTCACCTAGTGATAACCTTTATCTCACTTAGGCAGTATGATCACAAATAGAATAATACAAGCAGACGTGATGTAACCCAGTGTAATTTGCAGACTGACTTTCTATATGTCCCCAGTAACCCTTCCAATTTATTTTGCATTCTGTATGCACAGGCACCAAATTGGCCCAGCAGTCACTTCAGCAGTGAGACCATGTATGCACAAGCACTTCCCAGATGCACAATGAATTATTTCACCAAGCAACATCCTCATAATTATGTCCAGGTATACATGCACCCAAAATTAAACGTTTCCACAAACAAGCCTTCAGTAACATTTCCTAGTATGTGCAACCACCAGCATGAACACTTCACCCAAGCAAACCCCTTCAGTCTCATCCTCATAATTATGTCCAGGTATACATGCACCCAATGTGAAACATTTCCACAAACAAGCCTACAGTAACATTTCCTAGTACATATACCACCTGTTCTAAAAATGCAGCTTCTGGTTGGGGCACAGCATCATGACTGCCCTTTGGACCCTGAAAAGCAAAACCCTAACATGAACAAATGCAGTTTTACAAGCAAGTCTGTATGAAATCACATCCCTCTAGATACAGCTGTACAGCTGGCTGCTCCCTAGCTACACAAACAGTTACTACATGACAGGTGAACTATGAAAATGCAGCCAAACATAATACTTGCATGAGGCAGTGAAGGAGATAGCAAAGCTTTAACTAGATGTAGTGGAAATTGACAAATGTAAAAACAGTAACAGTCCAACCAGACAGATGGCACACAGACCGTCTATGAAGCTGGCACTCTGGGCTCAACTATCTGGGGGAAAGCAGGGTCAAGTGACTGGAGAAATCCTATGTCAAAGGAAAGGTCAGGGCCTTTCATCCTGCTTGCAGCATAAGGTGAACACCATGAACAGAAGCATCAACAAAAGGCATGTAGTGTACCTCAGATGAGGAGAGCACTGGCAGATGTCCGCAGGTGGACCGGTGGACCCCAGATGGGAAGGAGAGCACTGACAGATGTCTGCAGGTGGACTGATGGTGTACCCCAGACGAGAATGAGAGCACTAACAGATGTCCACAGATGGACTGACAGATGTCCTCAGATGGGCATACACTCAATACGAAAAAAAGGAAAGTCAATGTATGCCACAAAAGAGACAGGGAAGAAGGACGGGGTAAGCTGTCTCTAAATAGCTCCAACTGCTCCACACTTTAAAAAGTTCCCAAAACCCAGCCATCCAGGGGGAAGAGGCCAAAAAAAGAAAAAGAACTGCAGGAGATCCAGAAGATTCCTGAAAAAAGTCCAATGGAAAACCTAGAAACACATGAACGTGGCAAACCGGTATATATATTTTTTCCAAAACAAATGGGAATGAACATACCTAAACAAGCTTATGCCACATTATCTAAATACAACACACCACATTTATAAACAATCACAAGCCACATCTCTACAGTTGACACATAAAAATAAGTTAAAAGAACCGCATTACTAAATTTTTTAGTATATATACTGCTTCACGGAGATTAAAACTATGTCCCTCGCATATAATAAATTGCTTAATGAAACAAAATCCATACTAACTCAGGGCAAAGTTTAATACTCGCATCAACACAACACGACCAACGCTATTGAAACTATACAAGCAATTTTATCAAACGGGCCTTTCCAGAAAAAGGATTCCAATGCATTGAAGAGCCCTTCCAATACATTGAGCCATATAATTTACAAGAAAAAAAACATCAAAACAAAGACTGCTTTCTAAAACAAGTATAGTCTCAGCCACTCAGTAGACATATTCAGCACCCATAAACAGTTTAGACAAGCATGACTGCACCGGCTCTAACAACAAGGGGCCTTCAGTCTTGCAACCAACATTTAAGGAAAATGACAACACTTCAGCAGCAGTAGTAATACTCTTACAAATCAAATTTGAAAAGCGAAGCAATAAAACAAAAACGTAATTTGCTGGCTTACCATACGAGAACACAGGCTGACAAACTCCCTTGAGGCTTTACTTTGCCGGAAGAAGCAGCATCCTTTTAAAATGTCGACCATCTTTTAGCATCTCATGGTTTATATGCAACTTAAAAGTAAACTGTATTATAAATACTAATATACAAAACTACAGTGTTGTGTTACCTGGCTGATTTCGTGTTAAACTGCAATTAAATAAAATACCAAATACACTTTTAAAGTCTCTTTTTTACCAATACATTTTTAAAGAACCAAAAGGAGAATAACCTAATGGATTCCATCTAAAACAAAACCCCATTCATACACTTCCTGTAGTCTGGCTTATATACTAGCCGTTAGATTGTAAGCACTTTATTTCAAAAGGCCATCTCTAATGCGAATCAAAAGCTTCATTCCTCTGTTTCAGCTCAAGCGGATTCAAAATGCACCTATTTCTATCGAGCATGGTAACTTTTAATATTTTCTCTTACCTTCCAGGAGCCGCTAGATAATACTATCAATATTTAGCTGCCATTACTCTAAAATAAGCCACAGAGTGGGTCATGTGTAATGGGAAAGCACGACCCCATTAAGCTTCCGTTTGCTTTAGAATAGTATTTTTTCACAGGATGATTGCAATGTAAAGTGGTTGCTTCGGTGAATGACAGGAATCTGCTGCTTTTTCTTATCAATATTAACCATCTGCCACATAAGACAATAACTATAACATGTAGCACAATATTGTATTTTAATTATATCATGACTGACTGGGGTACTTTTCCGTTAATGGGGCAGCAGCTTGCTTGGCTTCGTCAACGGTGTTGTCATTCTGAAAGTTGGCGTTCATTTAACTTCCAGCTGGCATATGTAGTAACGGATATATGTTACATTTAAAACCATAAACAGATTTGTTCCAGTCACCTAAGGATTTAGATGTGAATATTTGACTGTGCAGCTTTTCTGTTGTAGGATACGTAGAGTACATGGTACATACTGTGGAATAAGAAGCACATTTTGCAGATTTGTGTTCATTTTATAGAGTGTTAAAAGGTTTGGGACTGCCTTGAATGTCTTTATAGAAGGTAGTGATTAAAGGCTTTTGGGTGTTGTTTGCGCACACCATTCCTCGTGACGTTGATTATTGGCACACTTGTATGTGTTCGTAGGTGAGAAACAAAATTTGAAAATGTAATCAACAGCTCTTAACTTGTCTTTTAGTTATGAATTATAGAAGACGTTATAAACTAGATTTTGATTATAGCACTCCCTACTTTGAAGCTTTTGACAAAGAAGTTGTCAACATCAGAGCAGACTCTGAAGAAAGTTGTTTTTACATCATTATGCAAGTGGCGGTTTGACATGACGTAATCTGATTGGCTGCCACCACTTGCTCCTTGCAATGCAGAGAGAATTGGCTTACTAAAATTACTTGCATATAAAGCCAATTTTCTCCAAAAAGTTAAATATGAACATCATGCAACTCCACAATAAAAAGTAAATTGAGAAAGTACATGAAAAAGTTCAGGTACTTTTTCAACTTATTTTTTAACCGTGGAGCTGCAATACAGCTTAACATTTAGATGTGCTTGTGGAAGGGACTCTGCTGTAACTGCATACAATTACTACCTTCTCACAGCGTGCATGGAGGTAAGCACAGAGGCACTGTGAGAAGGTACTCTGGGTTAATGAGTTGACAGAAGTGGCAAACTTCATGACACCCATGCAGATGGACAATGCAGTTACAACTGCTGAATCCTACACAAATGCACTCTATAAGCACTTGCACGAGTGCATGGATCATGCTATCCCAAACAGAACCAAGATGCTATCCTCCAAAAAAGGAAGCCAATCTGGTGGCCCCCTGCCATAAACAAACTCTACAACAGAAGGAAGAAACTGTTGCAAAAGAGAGTAAAATCCCATGAGTGGAGGAGCTCCCTGGTCAACCTCATTAAGAAGCTGAGATCCCTTATCCTCCAAAGCTAGCTATGAAAACAAGATAACCACCAATTCTAAGGACAACCACAAAGCATTATATAGCTATGTCAAGAATCTCAATGGCAACGCCCAGATCTGCTCTGAGTTACAGCACAATGGCACAAAAATTAAGAACCAACTGATATTGCCAACATCCTGGCAGATTGGTTCAGTGCTAACTTTAACCCCCTCTCACCCTCTAAAGGGCCCATGTCTATGCAGGAAGACTGCAGAGTCCCTGTAATCACAACTACACAGGTAAAAGCAGCACTCTCTAAAGCCAAAAACACAGCATCCATGGGACCGGACAACATCCCAGGCTGCATTTTATATGAACTTTAGAATGAGCTGGCTCCCCACCTAAGCAACAAGTTGAATCATAGCCTCACATCAGGCTGTGCCCACTGAATGGCACACAGCAACAGTTATCCCACTCCACAAAGGGGGAGTCACCACTGATCCTAGAAACTATCGCCCTATTAGCCTGACAAGCCTGGTCTGCAAGGCCATGGAACGTATCATCATGGAATTCATAAACAAAGACATTGGTAACCTCCAAACTCTGGACCCCACCCAGTTCGGGTTTGTGAAAGCCAGATCATGCCTCCTGAACCTAGTTGACTTCTTTGAGGCAGTCACCAAAGCCGTAGACGAGGGTAAGGTGGTTCACACGGCCTATCTTGACCTCGCCAAGGCAACACTACCCCCCATTCTGGAATTGTAGCTAAACTCACTAAACTAGGTATAAATCCCTATGTAACAAGATGGGTTGCCAGCTGGCTCACTGACAGAACCCACACTGTAAAAGTTGCAGACACCAAATCTGACTTCAAACCAGTGACAAGTGGAATACCACAGGGTTCAGTCCTGGGACCTCTCCTGTCTGGTATCTACTTCTCTGAAGTACAGGCTAATACAGACGGCCTCTAGTTAATGAGGTTCGCAGATGACTGTAAACTAGGAGCTATAGTCGAGTCCCCAAATTATGTGGACATCCTACAGAAGGACCTCACTGAGACAGATGCCTGGTGTCAGAGCCATGGCCTCAAGCTCAATGCCAAAAAGTGCATTGTCATCCCCTTTGGTAAAAACTCTGTACCCATGAGCTACCACATAGGCGGCAGTCTTCTTAATGCCAAATGCGTGATAAGAGACCTTGGGACCCAGATGGACAGTAGTGTCTCCTTTGATAATCACATTGCCACAGTAGTCAGGAAATTCTTCTACATGGCACACCTCATCACAAAAGGGTTCTCATCCAGGAAAAAGAGGTCATTGTTCTCTTCTACTCAACACTCATTAGACCCATTAATAGAGTACAATGCCCCTTTTGGAATGTACCTACACGACATCTGCAGCAGCTGGAAAAGCCACAGAAGTACCTCACAAAGAGGATTACTGGCCTCAAACAGATGCCCTATACTGACCATCTCAAAAAAACTCCAGCTTTACTCTGTAGCATATCGCCTACTCCGAGATGATCTCTGCCTAACATATAAAGCTATGTCAAACCCAAAGCTGTTGGACATGCTACACCTAAAGAAATCCTAATCCCTCCAAGCTACATGCTCTAGGGACCTAAACCTTGTCACCACAATAAACAGGGCATGCTGGAGGGATAGATTCCTGTCCCAGGGACTTCCCATATGCTGGAACAAACTGCCCATCTATGTCAAGCAAAGTCCCTCATTAGCACTCTTCAAGAAAAATCTTGATGAGTGGATGGGAAATAGGAAATACACCCCGGGGATCACTTCTGTGTCTCTGCTTGACAGGGGCACAGGAAATTAACTTTCGTGGGTTGGCATAAGCCAGGGAACTTTGTTGGCTAGGCTTACTTAGGCCCTTGGGCCAATAGCCTAGTACTTACCTATGAACCTGTGAACCTGTGAGGGCTATTGCATCTTATACAGGTTATTCTTTATACCACAAAACTGGTATCCCTTTCATGAAGAGTAAAATGGTAGCCTCTGAATTATATTTACAGCATGATTGTGTTCTGAATCACAGGCATTGTAACATGTAGCTGTGAAACAGCATGACACACAGTCACATAAATCTGCACAAACTTGCAGCCATAAGCTTGTCTGAGATGAGCAGAGGCAACAGAGTGTGTGCAGTGTTGCTAATGTAAGCAGCAAAGTGGTTTATAGACATTGGTGCAGCCTGGCCTGTTTATTTTATTTATACTTTGTTGACCGAGTTAGTCCCATAAGGCTAGTAGCCTCTCTTCAAGGGAGACCTAAGGTAATATTTATACTACAAGGGGAAATTTGGCCAGTGAATTCGGGAACCTTCCCTAGTCTTTTCATTAGGTGCTGTGGGATCTTTTAAATCCACCTGTTCTACCACCAACTCATGCAGATAGGACCTCAGTTTAATGTCTCATCCAAAGGATAGCACCCTCAGAAGTACAGCAATCCCCTTGTGCTGTACTGCAGTGTCAGCAATTCATCTACCTGATGTAGGAACAGAACCCACAATCTTCTGCACCAAAAGTGAGTGTGCTACATGTTGCAGCACTAATACTGCTAGTGTAATATGCCTTCATGTCTTGCAAAGAGGTATAAATGTGCATTGTTTTATGACATGCTGCCATTCTGAATGCTAGGCCATGCAAATTTGGAAGCTACTTTGGTTATCCTGGCAGCAATATAAGGAAGAACAAATTCTGGACTTATAGGTAGCTCTGAAGAGGTGCACAGTACTGTGAAAGTGTGTGATAAGCTGTTTTTTCCTACCTTCATGAGGTGTGTGTACCCTTGAACAAAAATTCATGTTACTTAAGGCTAGCAGTGTGAATATGTGTGCCTACGTGTGTTTATTTATTTATTTGCATATGATAACTTGAATAGTCTGACTGTGTAAAAAGTCACCCTTTTCAGTAGAGGCTTAGGAAGCTAAACTCCACTATAGTAATACTGTCAGTAGACAAGTAAACTATTTAGCCTAGTTAAACAGTCATTAAGATAAATAATGCATAACAAGTTTGCATTGGACACAATTAAATATTTACACCCATGGCTTTTCCTTTCCTATTGTAGTGTATTGTCAGACAGCTAGTCCACAATATTAGGACAAACTGTCTCTGTACAAGTCTTTCACTATTTGTGATGCGGTATGGTCCATGTAATATGTATGGTAGCCTGTAATGTTAAGTATGCTAGTTTTATGCATACACATGTATCCCCTTCCCATCTGTTCTAGGTTAGAGCTCAGTCACTGGTGATATTCTTCATTTAGATCACTCTTGCAGTAGTCCTAAATCTTGGGACTTTAGCTACTGAAGCTGTGACGTCCGGCCTAACTTCCGGAGCTCACTTTCCTATCCCCAGCAAGGGTGGCAGTTGTCTACCCACTAGAGATATCAGGCTGTTCCCAGTATAATTCCATTATCCATTCAAACCATAATAGCTGTTTTTTTGCCACAATTCATAGAATATGTTAGCAGTCTCATTGTATTTGTAGTTTTGCATGGTTCAGCCAGCTCCAGAACTCAAAACAGGTCCCCTTTGGAGATCCTGCTTAATATTTTGGCTGTATTTTATATTTGATGTTTTTGAGTAGCCTTGTAATGTCTTAGTCCATTATCCATCTATGTATTATGATGTGTTAAGGTTTAAGAAAGCTAGATTTTCCGGTGGTAACCAAACTCCACACAGACTTCCATACATGTTGTGTTTTTATTTAGGTCCAGAACAAACTGTTGAGGGTTGTAGATTGTTAGTTATTTACTCCAGAACTATTTAGAAAGCAGTGACCCACGGTGGTGGTGCTCCGGTAGCGTTGTCGCCTCACACTAAGACGCTGTCCAGTTCGATTCTGAGCTAGAGCGTCTTCTGCGTGGAGACATGCGCGAATGGGCATACCTTCATTGAAGGTTGTGCGTCAGGGCTGGTAACTCGGCATGTAAAAATCAACTACCATTCATTAGCGGACCGGAGTTCCGCTGTGGCGACCCCTTACCGGGAAAAGCCGAAAGACACAAACAAACATTCCCTACCAAACTACTTGGACAGGAAGAAGTTTGAGGTTTCCATCCAGCCCACTATTGCATCCTGTGGTCCAATGTCCCCAAGAAAGCAGTGATCCAAGGAGAAGGTAAAGAGGGGTGTGTGTGACTTGATGTCTTGACTTCGTTTTATGAATGTAAGCCTTGGAGAAGTGTTTTCACAGCCTCTAGACCATAGATCTCAGATTCCTGAGGCCATCACTTCTGGTATACCTAACTGAAAAAAAAGACAGAGAAGAAATAAATGTGATGACTTATTAGCCTAATATTCTGACAGATACCCCTGAAGAACAGCAGCACCAGACAGAGTGTTGTACTGCTAAAATTGTCTGATTAAGGCCTTATTAACTGTTAAGTTTATGGTTACTGTTGTCCTGACTAGAATGTTACCTTATCTGAAAATAACAATGCTGTTGTCATAACTAAAACGCAGGTGCCAAAACACAAACAGTAACCTTAGAGGTAATGTTAACTTTCCAAGATCAGCAGCAGCTTGGATTCAGGGTAAATTAATCACAAAACCATGCATTACTAGAAAAAGAAACCTTTGCTGCTGTTCAGTATATCTTGTGCCCACTATTAGTTGCTTAAAGGAAAAAGTTCTTAAGTGCTATACTGTCTTATAAAAGCACTATCCAGGTTCAAACCACTGACTGTGAGACTGAGCAACTGAATTTAATATCCATTCATCTTCTTTCCAAAGCCATATGGAAATAAAGAACCTTAACTGTTATATCTGATGCAGAACGATCAGATTGGGAAGAATACTGCTACTGGTTTGCCAGTCATTTTGCTTGAAAATTCCTACCTCTGGGCATTCGTTCTATGTATCCAGAATCTTGATAGAAGCTTCAGCAATCATCCTTTGGACAGTGCCATTGCAAGACTATGTCTGACCTCTGATAAACATGCAAATGTTACTGCTTATTGAAAGTCTGGATTACATCACCACTTTCTTAAAAAGTCAGTGGAAAAAAAATTCCCTTGATAAAGCAGCAGAAGTCATCACTGATTTTGCAGAATGACCCCCAATGGTTCCTTGAAAAGGTTTATCCATTGAACAACAGCAGAATCTGGTGGATCCTATAATGCAGTAGGATATAGTGTTACTTCCTAATGGGGCCTCAAGCTTCTTATTGCCAAAAGAGGCAGACAGCTGCTTCATCATTCTGACATCTTTGGTGTTGATAGCATGTACATAAAATTGTCTTAGTGCCCATCTTATGCAGAGTCCACTCTCAAACATTCTACTGATGTGGCCAGAAGGAAGAGAGTTGGACATTTTCGGTTTACTGCAGTGTGTGATATGACCATGGGCATAAACTAATGGTTAGTAGGAACAGTTGCATTCTCTTTATGAAAAACCGTGCAATGTTCTGGACATATAAGTGCTTGGCTGGGACTAAGAAACAGTTAACATGAGTAGTAAACCTTACCACAACTGGCCAGACCATCACCATAATCCTTTCCTGTTCAGTGGCCACCCTCCATTAGTTATTTTCCACAAGAGTAAGAATCACAGTTGAGAGTTATATGGACAGCCATGGTACATGCTAATCAAGCTAATTAGCCATGTGCTGTTTCCCAGAAATGCCTACAGGTGCCAGTTAACACTGCTGAGTGATTCAGGGAATCACTCAGCTGTATAAATTACCATAACCAGCTGAGAAGTTTAATTTGGCCAAAAGGTGCAGTCACAAATCGACTTCTGTGGAAGAAGTCAAGATGCAAGTAACTGCAGTGAAGTTTGTACAGACTTGAGGGTTGGCGGTGTGTGTGTGTGTGTGTGTGTGTGTGTGTGTGTGTGTGTGTGTGTGTGTGTGTGTGTGTGTGTGTGTGTGTGTGTCACCAAATATGTGGGGGTGTGCACATGATGTCGAGACTTCCGGACAAAACTAAACATAATGGGGATAAATGCCCAAAAACAGGGCAATTCTTAAATATTATTCTGATAACTTAAAAAGTTAGTACAATGGAATAGCATCAGCATGCATTTTCTGAAATATGAGCATGAAACTATAACATGTGGCATTAGTGACTGACTGTATACCTTGGTGAGTAACATGTTTAATTTTTATGAGGGACAAATATATGAGGCAATATCAATTCCATTTGGGAGGTATATATACACAGAATGATTCCCAATGTGACACATGGGTCGCCAGAAGGCACTGCAGCCATAATGTGCTTTTAGCTTGAGCAGTAACAACAAGCAGTTCAGATCCTGCAAATTAGCCAATAATTAGTCTTTAATTGTGCTAAAGTTGTCCTTTAATTGCTTTTTTCCATGATCGCATAAATTGACCTATCTACATTAGCACTTTACATGACTGAGAACCATTCTTTCTGAATCAGAGCCTTTGACTATATGGCAATATTTTTCAGAACTTTTTTAAACCAAAATATTGGGATGTAAGCAGTGATAAGTTCTACAACTTCTAGACAGAGTATTGCTCCAAGTCCTGGGTTGCCAATCATTTCCTGTGAACACAGAGCCATTTCCAGCTGTCTTTAAGCAGAGGTCACTTTCTGAAAGACCCATGTATATATTTACTACTTATGGTCCACATTAACCACTCAAGTAAGACTACTTGCTAAAATATTGTCTGTGTATGGAAAATGAAATGCTTGTATTAGAAAATTTGTGGACAGTGCTAGTTTCCTACCTTGCATGGCTAGCCTTCTCCACTACGAAGTCCTTCAAAAGATGCAAGACTGAAGCATCACCCTCTTTGTTTTTGTATCCCATTACCTTTGAGCTGTCTGCATTTACTAAAAAAAAACTTCTACAGATATGCATTTTTGAATGCTGTTCATGCCATGATGAGTGCAAGCATTTATTCAAGGTGATATGCATGTTTGCTGGCAGACACTGCAGTTGCCCAGTCCAGCCAACATTTAGTGCATTTGTAGTCATGGTACTAGTGAATGACAATAACCAGATTTTCTTGAGTTTAGAAGAACTGTGTCCATCTACCATTTGAGCTCCTTGCCAGTGGAATCTTAGTTAGTTTACAGTATGATCCCAGAAAATTCCACAGTAAAATAAAATCTGTCACTCTGACCCAGCACAATACTGGCTGATGCATAACTCAACACTTACTGAAAACTCCCTGTTAAGAAGAAATGTTAAGTTGTCAATCTCGCCTTCATTCTTGCTGGATGGGTTCTGAGCCGATCCTCGGCTCCGACTCGGCCAATACTAAAGCTCGAGAGCTAATTCCACCGGCTCGAGGCTCCCCTATATCCCACAATGCTAGGCGGTAACTACCCAGATCTCATTTGCCGCTTAGCTGTGAGGTGCTTTTTTCTACCGGCTCTGGCAGGTTAGTGAGTTTTTTCTAGTTAAAAATTCAAATATCTACCCCTATCCTTTTTATTTAGTCAAGTTTACAGTACAGGGTATCCTTTTAGTTTAATCGGGTCTTCCCTCGTTTTATTCCCTTTTTAAGTTCTAGGCCTTTGGCCCACTCCCCTTTTTCCCTTTGTCATTCAGTGTGATTGGGTTTTTCTCTTTGGTTAAAGGGTGTGTCTGTGTGTTGTGTCTGTGTCTTTTTTGTATACAGTCACTTTTTCTGGGATGTCGAAAGACTCCAAGGTCTCAGGCTTCAAGAAGTGTGACTCGTGCTGTCAGAAAATGTCTCTGACAGATGGTCACACTTCTTGTGTTTATTGCCTGGGACCTTCGCACCTGCAGGACTCCTGTGCTGTTTGACATGCATTCAGCCTGAGAGTCCTGCAGGAACGCAAAAATAAAATTATTCTTCGTGGCTTATTAAAGCCTGAAGGCCCCTCGACCCAGTCTGCGTCGGGGAAGCCTTCAAAGACTTCCAGGCCGTCGGCTCCAGCTTCAGAACCGTCTGCTGGGAGCATTAAGGCTGCTTCGACATCGGCTCCGGCTGGAGTCGATGTTTCGAAGACTCAAACCATTACCTCGGCTCCGTCCGGAGCCGAGGGTGCTAAGACTCAGTCGACTCCGATAGTTTTATCGGAGCCACCTTCTAAGAAGAGGTCGAGGTCCCCTTCCATCGGCTCCATCCACTCGGCCCCGGGATCCCCTCTTCTGTCAGAGCGGAGCCATAGGTCCCATTCCTCTCGGTCCTCCAGGCTGTCTGACCATGACTTACAAAGGGTGGTGAGTAGACTTCTCAAGTCCGAGGCACTGGCCCAAATGCTGCATAGCCCTACTCAACAGTCAGTGACTATTCCCATCCCTGCTTCTTTTACTCCTCTGACTCCTTTGAGTTTGGAGCCGGGGCTCGTCAGAGCCATGGCTGTTGGTGCGTCGGAGCCGATACCCTCCCTTTTGGCTCTGTCGTCTGCTCCAATTTCCTCTTTGGAGGGATCTCGGCGCCGGGCTTCCCTCGTCGGCTCCGAGGGGGCGAGTGGCATCGGACCCTTGTCCGACCCCGTTCTCCCTCTCGGAGCATCGGCACTGGTGAGTTCGGCTCCGACATCGGCCTCGGAGCCGTCCCTGTCGGTGCCGGGGGTTCTTGTCTCCTCGGAGCGGGGACCTTCGGCCTTGGCTGATCGGGGCGCCTTCGAGGTCATGTGGAGCGTGCTAGACCCCGTGTCTACCTCCACGGTCGGCTCCATCAGCTCCTCCCTCTTCAGTGCCTGCGATGGTTTCTACCCACCCCCTTGTACCAGACCGTAGAGAGCCAGCCCGTCAGTTTTCCCCATTGGGAATATCCTCTTCTTCCGAGGCTTCTCCTGATCTGGCAGGGGAACCCCCTCGGAAGAGACAGTGCAAGAGGAAGCACATTGACTCCCCTGAGTCTATCACCTCGGACACCGACTTGGAGGAATCTGAAGGTTCCCCTCGGTCCCCCTCTGAGGATGTCTCTTTTGCTGACATCCTTGAAATCCTTAAACAGAGGGGGAACTGGCCTGCCCTTAACCCTTCAGAGGACGAGTCGGTCTACCTTGAGGCATTTGGCTCTCGCCCTTCCACCTCCTGGGTGTCTCCTCCCTTTGACCCCCTCATGGAAGTGGTGGCCAGGAAGGCTTGGACGGCCCCTGATTCGGTGGAACCTACCCCAAGGAGGCCATCAAAATTTATTACTGCCCCGAAAGAGAAACAGTTCTTATCTAAAGCTGTCTCTGTTGATGCCATGGTGGTGGCCACAGCCACTAAGAAGGAATTAGCCGATCCTTCGGTACCTGTCCATCCTCCTACTAATAAGGAGTCTAGGACCATGGACAGGTACGGTAAGTGGATGTTTTCCTCAGCAACCTTTGCCATGCGGTCGCTGAACTACTTGTGTCACTTCACCCGTCTCCAGAGGGATTTACTCAAGGATATGAGTGATGCTATGCAGAATCCAACAGCTGAGGGATTCCAAGACAAAATGAACTCCCAGTTGGCAACCCTGAATTCGATTGTCAACTCCTCCATGTGGCTTATCTCATATGCGGCTGATGGGGTGAGTAGGGCTGCAGGCACAGGTGTAGCTTTACGACGCCACGCCTGGATGCGGTTTTGTAATTTTGCAGACCCTTTCAAGGTGTCCTTCACCAATTCCCCCTTTGATGGCTCAACGTTGTTTGGACCTCAGGCGAAGGATACATTGACTAGGTGTGAGCAGGAAGGTAAGACTCTGTCTGCCGTGGGAGTCAGTTTTTCTACCCCTTCCAGACCTTATCCCAAAGGTCAGAGGGGGAGGGTGTGGTTCCACAAACCACAAGGAGTCTCATCTGATGCACAAAGTCGATTCCCCTCTAGAGGCAGAGGGGGGAACAACAATAGATGCCGTCCTAGGGGCGGAGGTGGTCCGCAAAACCAGGGTAGCAGAGAGACTTTCTCTGATAAACCCTTTCAGCATCCCTGAGGAGCTGCCCGGCTGTCCACCTTCAGAGGCAGTCGGGGGGAAGATTATCACTGTACCCAGAAGCCTGGCTTTCCCTCACTCAAGACAAATGGGTACAGTCGATCATATCAGAGGGTTAGAAAATCCCCTTTATTCATATCCCATCCCAACCCAAAGGATCCCTTCAAGACGTTCCACCCAGTCTAAGGGAACAAGCAGCATTAGAAATATCAAAGCTGCTGTCAAAAAGAGCTATCCAGCCAGTCCCAGCAGACCAGCAAGGATCCAGAATTTACTCCAAATTTTTTTTGGTACCAAAAAAAAAACAGGGGACTGGAGACCAATACTGGATCTCAGCAAGCTAAAAAAGTATGTGAAGAAAACAAAATTCTGGATGGTCACGCCTACAGTCCATTCTACCCTTCTTTGGTCAGGACAATTGGATGTGCTCGATAGACCTTCAGGATGCATACTACCATATCAAAATGTACAGACGCTCCAGGAGGTTTCTCCGCTTCAGGCTGGGAGCCAGTCATTACCAGTTCAGAGCCCTGCCCTTTGGTCTCACTACAGCCCCCTGAGTGTTCACCAAATGTATGGCAGTGGTCACGGCTCACTTGAGACGTCAAGGATTCCAGGTGTTTCCATATTTGGACGACTGGCTCCTTACCGCCACCACCAGGCGTCAACTTCTTCTATCCAGAGACTTAACCATTCAAACTTGCCAAGCTCTAGGCATTTCAGTAAATTTTGAAAAATCTGCCTTGTCGCCTTGTCAATCTATTACCTTTATAGGCGCCACCTTAGACACAGTTCATCTTTCTGCCAGACTGACAGAGCAAAGAGTATCAGATATCCACAAACACATTTACCTTCTGCTTCAATGCAACAAGATCAAAGCCAGGGTAGTCTTGAAGGTATTAGGACTCATGGCGGCTACCATTACACTTCTCCCCTTAGCTCGTTTTCACATGCGGATCCTCCAGTGGATGCTGTTTTCTCAATGGTCCTTCCAACAGCTCCCGATGTCTCAACATCATTCTGCTAACCCAATCATGCAAGAATCACCTGTCTTGGTGGATGACATCACCTCAAGTTCGTCAGGGCAGACCCTTCATCCCTCCCCCCCCTAATCGCCACGGTGACAACGGACGCCTCCCTGATCGAGTGGGGGGGGGGCATTATCAGGGCACGTGGCAGTCTTTCGAGTGCCACTTGCACATAAATGTCTTAGAGATGAGAGCAGTGCTTTTAGCATTGCAAACCCTTCAGGACTCTCTTCCCACAGGGACTATTGCAATTCATATGGACAACATGTCCGTAGTGTGGTACATCAACAAACAGGGCGAAACCAAGTCCTATCCCTTATGTCGAGAGGCACTCAGACTTTGGCAGTGATCGATTTCTTCTCAGCAGTTTCTAATAGCAACGCACATTCCCGGGAAGTCCATCGTGATTGCGGACAAGTTGAGCAGGGCTATTCTCATGCCTCACGATTGGTCTCTAAAAAAAATCAGTGCTGGAAGAAATCTTTCAAAGATGGGGCCGGCCTTGCTGCGATCTTTTTGCTACTCCCCAAAACAGCAAGTGTCACGATTTCTTCACACTCTTCCCTCTACCAGGCCAACCGACCAGAGATGCTCTAGTCCACGATTGGCCCCAGGGACTTCTGTATGCTTTCCCCCCTTTTCCACTGATCTCTCAATTAATTCAGAAAGCTATCGCCTCGAGAGTCACTATGATCCTCATTGCCCCTTACTGGCCTCGACAGATATGGTTTCCGTTCCTGCATCATTACCTCTTGGAGCAGCCTTGGCATCTGGACCCAGTGCCAGATCTTTTGACCCACCATTCGGGCCAGCTGCACCACTCCCTCCAATCTCTCAACCTCACAGCGTGGTTTCTCCGATTCCTACCCTAGCCAGGCTTCCCTTAATTTCTCATTCGGTCCGTAACATCCTGATAGCCTCTCACAAGTCATCTACCAGAAGGATTTACAATAGTAAGTGGAAACGTTTTTCCTTCTGGGCAGCATCAAAAAATATAGACCCCTTCACTGCACCTATCCAGTCTATCCTAGACTTCCTGGCAGAGCTCTTTCTCATCTACCATTAGAGTACAACTAGCTGCTATATCTAACTTTCATGTAGGTGTCTCGGACTCCAGTATCATGTCCCATAAACTCTGCAAAGCCTTTCTAAGAGGTGTCTTTTTGCTCAAGCCCCCAATCAAAGATCCCCCACCGCAGTGGGACTTGAATTTGGTCCTAGCGTCCTTGATTCCCCCCCCCCTTCGAACCTGCGGCTTCATGCCCTCTTAAGTTGCTCTCATGGAAAACACTTTTTCTGGTAGCCATAACATCAGCTAGAAGGGTATCTGAACTTCATGCTCTTTGCAGTCGTCCTCCTTGCTTAGTTTTCCATAAAGACAGGGTGTCCCTCCGGACTAATCCATCATTCTTGCCTAAGGTTTCCTCTGAGGCAAATCTAAACCAGACTGTCGATCTTTCTGTCTTCTTCCCTGATTATTCCAACAGGTCGGAACAAAAGTCACATTTTCTAGATGTTCATCGCCAACTTCGATATTATTTAGACAGGACTAAACAGTTCATGAAGTCTGACCAGCTCTTCCTGTCTTATGCGGAAGGGAAATTGGGCCTTCCACTTTCTAAAGTGTCCCTTTCAAGATGGCTTACCTCTATAATTACCTTCATCTATGAAATCAGACATCAAAAACTGCCTTCAAGACCTAGAGCTCATTCAACCAGGGCATTAGCTACATCTGTAGCTTTTCAGGACAGGCTACCAATAGATTCCATTTGTGCAGCAGCCACATGGGCTTCCCCTCATACCTTTATCTCGCATTACAAATTGGATATGGCCTCCAGAAACCGTGCCAACTTTGGTTCCACTGTTCTCAAGAGTCTGTTCCGATAAGCCACCCGGGGTAAGGTGCTAGGGACGCGGTCCCATCCAGCAAGAATGAAGGTGAGATTGACAACTTAACATTGAGAAGTTATTTACCTACCATAACGTTCCATGTTAGTTGTCTTCTTCTCGCCTTCTTTCTTGCGTCCCACCCTCCTTCCCCCCAGCCTGGACAGACCGATAGGAATTTTTAGGATCTTCCATTGGGGCTTCCTTTCCACATGTTCTACCACCTCTATTCTCCCTTTTATGTTTGTGGTAGCTTGCATACAGGTTTATATAGAGGTGGGTTCTTTTTCTCTCTTCTCCATACTATGGAGACTAGAACTGCTTGATTTTAGCTATCAAACGAGATCTAAGTAGTTACCGCCTAGCATTGTGGGATATAGGGGAGCCTCGAGCCGGTGGAATTAGCTCTCGATCTTTAGTATTGGCCGAGTTGGAGTCGAGGATCGGCTCCGAACCCATCCAGCAAGAAAGAAGGCGAGAAGAAGACAACATGGAACGTTATGGTAGGTACATAACTTCTCATTATCTAGGATACTGCTGTCTGAAATAAGTTGGTTGTGACCTGTGTCATGTGCTGAATCAGCTTTGTGTGCAAACTCATGGATGACTTCTAGAAAGTTCTTTGTCATTGTTGGGGCCAGATCCCAATTTCTTAGACTAACTCCAGAGTCAAAAAGTGAAATCTTTAAATTAGGCTATCCGTTAAGTGGACTGACCTTGAAAAGGACATTCATCCAGGCAGGGATCAGTGACTGTATTCCTTACCATGGTTCTAGACTGCTGTGAGTACTTTGAGAATGTGCTTGACAAAACCGTAAGCACTGCGATCTTGAAATACTGTTTCTCCACTTTGCACTCAAGTCTTTTTTCGAGTAAGATGATAAGGAGCTTTCCAGTAAGCATTGGTCAAACTGAATTGCTAACCAGACTTCTAGAAACAGAGCTAAAAGGGACATATTGAATGTCGCAGTTTGGAATTTCTTGACATTAAAGTATTTAGATCCGCAAGTTGGCATAATACAAGCCATTTTCCATAATGTTTAAGGTCTTCACATCCCATGCACAAGGTGATTCTTTGGAGTTCCTACCACCTCCTAAAAATATGCTGAGTGTTTCTACCTCATACTCGCCCAAGAATGCAGTTGTGGGCAGGAGCAAATTCTCTAGATGGTTCCTTTGGGGGAGAGGGGAGTTGTATAGACCAACCACTTTGGGCATGAACTGTGACGCACAGTATAATAAATGTAAGAGAACCTGAATCACAGGCTGCACACTACTGTGACGCACAGTATAACAAATGTAAGAGAACCTGAATCACAGGCTGCACACTGTCAGAGCTAACCACACGTCAGTGTAAAAACTGAATCTTGGTGGTTCTGCATGTTGATTAATGTCACCAAAAATGAGCATTATTTTCTGTTGATAAGTGTGTTGAGGACCTGGTCTACTCCAACCTTCGCTGGGGACCTATGTTAATGGTAGGAGAGGTGCATGTGCCCCTGTTCACCAGCATGTGCCCACATAAAGCCCAGCAGCCCTGGCTCAGTAAGGTACTGGCCAGCTGGTATCCAGTTGCTCAGCTTGGATTACCTGGGATAGCCCTCTTGAGTGAAAGCATAAAAAAACAACCTGCCAAACATGAACTAAGAATTGCTAGTCTCAATGTAGATTGTCTGACAGGATGAAGTTTGGATGTGGGTGATGTGATGGTGTGGAAGAGGCTGGACATCCAGCATTTCCAGGAGTCAAGATGGAAGGGCTGTGCAGCAATCCACTTTGCTTGAAATCCAGTGTCTACTACTCGGGATGAGAATAAACTAGAAGTGGTGCGGGAAGTGTGATGGAGAGGCATAAGAAGACAGTGAGGAAGGTTATCATGATTAGTGACAGACTAATGGCAATCAGACTGTAGTGTAAGGATAGAGCAGTATTCATATTCTTAGCCTATGCCCCACAGCAGGGTTGTGATGATGAGGAAAATAGTTCATCCATGCAGGTGTTAGCAGGACAACATGAATTGATGTTGATAATGTATTACCTCAGTGCACATATTGGGGCAGACAGAACAGGATGCAAGAACTGCCTGGGTCCACATTGTTAGGGCAACAGGGATAAAGGAGGAGAAGGACATTCTAGACTTCTGTCTGGCAAATGGCTTGATGGTGGCCAAAATATGGTTCAGCAAGAGAGACAGTCACAAGATCACATACAAGAGTGGCACTGGGGTATAATCAGTGACTGCAAAATCATCCCCAGTGAAACCATTGGCCCACAGCATAAACCACTGCGTGACATCAGTCACTAGCAGTGGTCAGAGAAGATTCTAAGGTCAACAAAGACTATGCTTTAGACCCGGAAGTTGACTGGAGAGAAAGCATAGGAGGTCAAGGAACTACTCAAGGTTCTAGTACCTCAGGAAAAAGAGGAAATAGGTGTAGTTGAAGAATGGCAATGCCTCAAAACAGCATGTATGAGGACTACAGAAAGATATGCATCCAAGACAGGAATGTAAATAAAGTACTTGTATATAAGGAAAGCTGGTGGTGGAATGCAGAAGTCCAGAAAGTCGTCAAAAGAAAGAGGAGTTGCAGGATCAAAAACAAGGGTTGCAAGGCAAAGTGAGAAAGATAAACCAGATAGTCTAAGGGATGCCAGCAATGACCTGTTCACCAATACACAAGACATCAGAGGCAGATAGGAGTTCTTACAACAGCTTCTGAATGAGGAAAAAAAAAAGAAACACAGAAGCTGTATTGCCATAGACACAGAATACAATAAAAGAAGAGGAGACCACCCCAGAAAAAGCAAGAGCACCACCAAGGAAAATGAAGTCAGGAAAAGCAGCAGGCTCAGATGATTTCACAGCAAATGTGGTCAAGATGTGTAGGGTGTGATAGGGTAGAAATGGCTTCTGAAAGGTACTCATAACAATATGGAGAGAAATGTGCATCCCAGATGACTGGACAATAATCACACTAGTACCAGTGTATAAGAACAATGTGGATATCTGCAGCTGTGGGCAGTACAGGGGTATCAAACTTCTGTCATACTGCTTGAAATTTCTGGAGAAGGTGATTGAAAAACAAATATGCAGAGTAGTAGAAAGTAAGATGGGAGATGAGCAGTTTGCATTCAGATAAGGATGCAGCACAAATGACCAGATGTTGGCTCCTAGACTTGTCAAAAGCATATTACAGGGTCCAAAGAAAGTTTATTTAGGCAGTCCTGCAGTGGTTCAAAGTCTCAGAAATATTGGTAGAATTAGTGCAGGTTATGTACAGTGACCTAGTGACTCAAGTACTAGCACTGTTCAGTCTTGCAGAGGAGTTCCCAGTGGGAATGGATGTGCATCAGGCTTCAGCTCTGAGCTCACTGTTGAAAATACTGTTATGGACTGCATTAGCAAACAGGTCATAGGGGACATATCAACAAAGATTCTGTATGCAGATGATGTGGCATTACAGACAGACCGTGAGCAAGAGTCCCTGCAAAAAATAGGAGAACGGAATGCAAAACTGAAGACACATGGGATTAAATTGAGTACAGTTAAGACTGTTGTAATGAGAGAAATCATATGAAGCTGAGAATTGATATAGAAGAGAACATAGTGGAACAGAATAACAGCTTCAAATGTCTTGGAGGGGTGGTTGAGGAGAAGGGAAGTCTGAATGAGGAGTTCAAAGCTAGAATTAAAGGAGCCGCAGCCATCTGGCACAGTGTCAGGTGTAACATATGGCAGAATAATGCCATATAATCTGAAAGGCAAGGTATACAAAACAGTGGTGCAACCAGTACTACTTTATGATGTAGAGACCTGGGCAGTAAAGGCAGGACAGCTGAAGAAGCTAGAGGTGATGGAGATGAAGAGCCTGAGACTGGTGGTATGATGCACATTCTGGGACAGAAGAAATGAGGACATAACAGCAAAAGCCAAAGTAGCTCCAATTACAGAAAAGGTCAAAGAGAACAGATTATGGTGGTTCAGGCACATGTGCAGAAGACAGTCTGGTGCAGAAGAGAAGAAGGCAAGAGGAAACTAGGGCGTCCAACAAAGAGGTAGATGCATTGTGTGAGAGAAGACCTGCAACAGTCAGGAATGCGAGTTGAAGAAGGCAGGAGAGTGGCATTGAGAGATGGTGATAGTTGGCACAATATCCCCAACATCATGTAGAAAATGGGGAGGAAGGGAGATGATGATGATGATGTGCATCTGATAACTCCCTTATAGAAGTCATCTCCAAGACCAAGCTGCTAGGCATGACAATTAATGATCACTTGAAATTTGATTTAAATGTGCAACAGGCTACCAAAAAAAAATAGGGACACTCTACAGAAATAAAATGGCTTAGAGAATGGCAAACTGTACATCAGCACCCTGATTGGAGAATTCCAGCAGGCTATTAATGTACAAGTAATGCCCACTGAAAAATGAGTCTGCCATTTCATGGCAGCATATCAAACTGCGTGCAGCTCGGACTGTAAAACCTAACAGCCGGCATTATTTTACGCTCACTAAGCAACACTTTTGCTGTTTAGTGAGTGTAAAATAAATAAAAGAAATTAAAATAAAAAAGCATGTGTGTATCTGTTTCTGTGTGTGTGTATGCATGTATGTATGAGAGTGAGAGATTGGCCTAGCCATTATCTTACACTCGCTAAACAGCAACAGACCAAACATTTTGGGAGTAAGGGACCAAAAAATAAAGTAAATCTCTGGATATTTTTAAGTGTTATATTTTGGATGTAAAATGCTTCATCCAACACCATTAATGTATATTGCAGCAAGTTTGAAACATTAGGTGGAGGAACTGTTTTACATTAAAAATGTATAAAAAATATGTAATACTTAAAATAAATAAATAAATAAATAAATAAGTAAAATACAGTTTTATAGAGACTCTAAGAAAATAAATACAACTCAGATTAACACTGCTGAAAATGAACTATAAACTTTAATAAAACATGTAACATAAAATAAAAGGTAAGCGCTTGGGGTATTGCTTGTATGACTCCTTGGTAACAATACTGACTGGCCAGTGTGTAAGGTCAATTTGCTATGAGAATTAATCAAACTTACACTTGAAAATATCTTTGGTTTCAACACTGACTTTTATATCCAGCAGACAGGCGTCATGATGGGCATGGCATGTGCCAACACTTATGCCAACTTGGCCCTTGCATGCTGCTGGGAACAGGAGTATGTATTACAAAATATTTTTGTGGGAAATATCCTGTTCTACAGGTGATTTGTGGTTGACATCTTTCTCCTATGGAAAGAAACAGAACAGAGCTTGAATAGTTTTATTGATTATTTTACATAAGACAACTGATTTTTTGAAGTTTAGTTATTGTCTTTCTCATGAGAGTATAGACTTCCTCGACATTACAGTTGATAAGCGAGCACTGGGATGTTGCCGCACTCGTCTCTACAGAAAACCTTCTAAGAGGAACACCCGCTTACACAGAACCCGTATGCATCCTGGTCATATTATTAGAAATGTTATGAAAGGAGATTTCCTGCAGATAAGGAGGTTACATGACGATGATAACAACTTGCTTTCAGCAATAAAAATGAATTTCTAGCTCAAGGATACAAATTACATGTGACTGAATGGTGCATGAATGAGGTATTTCATATGAGGCATAGCGAAGACCCTACTTTTCTCAGAGATCCAGGAATGATCATGTTGGAGAGACTATTTCTGCTGGTACATGTCATAAAAATAGGGTTTATCTCACGTATTTGAGTGATGTGAACAGAGTATGTAATATTTTGAAAAATAATTGGTCTGTTTTACACACTGACCTTGGCATCAGAAAGATTATAGATAATTCTCCTAGGTTTTGTTTTAGGAATAACCTTTTTCTTAAACAACAATTATGTTATTGGAATAACTTGACAGATACTACAGTTCACTCTGATTGAAAAGGGACTTTTAAATGCTGCACTTGCAGAACATGTAAATGTATTCTGAAAAACATCTCAGTTCTGCAAACCAGTACTGGTTTTATAATAGAGAAGATTTTTATGCCGACGCTAAGAGTAAAGATCTGGTTTATTATGCAGACTGTACTGTCTGCAGAGCCTTCAGTGCTGACAAAATGAATTACACGTTAAAAGAAAGGGTTATGGAGCATATAAATGATATAGATAAAAAGAAAGTAACCAATTTCCTGGCCAAGCATGTAATGGAACGAGGTGGTGATCAGTCGTTCAAGTTTTTTGTTCTGGAGCTAACTTCATTGAATGTGCGGGGTGGAGATCAGAATACTATAACAGAATGCCACAAGCTATGTTGGATACTACTTTTACAAGTACACCTTCCACTAGGATTGAATGTGATAGTTTCATTGAAGCCAGTGTTGAAATCTGGCCTCCCCTACGTCATTGAATTACACTCTTAGGGGCTTGGCTGATAATGAGCACTTGATTGGCTGACTCACTTATGAGTGAATAGTCAGCTGACTGCATGTGATTGGACCTTGTTAGATTTTTAAATGCTCTTCCTTTAGTGGTTTTTATATGGTCTGAAGAAGCAGATTGAGTATCTGTGAAAGCACTTTTTATTTTATGTATTCCTTTTTATTAAAGTTTATAGTTCATTTTCATATGTGTTGATTGGAGATTTATTTATTGTCTTAAGAGTATTTTATTTTGTATTACTCCAACCTTCAGCAAGTGGCTTTGATTTTTGTTTTGTATTACTTTTTACTTTGCCACTGGAGCATGGCTGAGGGGTTACAACTGAAATTGGACTACAACCGTAATGGCTTGCTGCGTTGGGCCTCATAACACCCCTGGGTGGGCATTAATTAATTACACATTAACACACACTGGAGGGGTTAATTACACATTAACACACGCTGGAGTTGCTTGCTTAGCTGATTCATCCAGGAAACACCTGACCTCTACACTCCTGCCCTTCGTTTTACTGTATGGTTTCATGATACTGCTTAACCTTCAAGCTTCCACCTAGAATAAACTAAACCAGTGCTACAGTAAAGTAGCAACATTTGCCACTAACTCAACAGAGCCTATTGCTGCTTAGCCCTAAAACAGAATGGCTTGACTTACCCAAGCAACTCACTCACACCCAACTACTCCTAGTCCACAAATTAATATACAAGCCAGAACAAAACAAAGCCACTGCTGGGCCACTTTGATCTGAAAACAAAACTCTCCTCGCTACATATCATTTACACCTGTCAGCAGGATCCTATCTTTAGTCCAGCTATGTAGTCCATTCCTAGAACTCTCTCCCCTTATCCCTTAAACATACTAGCAATTTTTCCTATTACAAGACTAATCTAAAAAAATCTATCTGACACCTGGAGCTGTACATGCACAACCCTCAAAACAAACCACCTAGTCACTGTAAGTATGCCTGTCTCACCGTAAATTTAGTAACACCTCCGTATTTCAGCAGGTAGTAATGGCCCAACATTAAAAGAAGCTCTCACTTTAATGATACCATACTACTAATGTATGCTATTGTACTTCTTCAGCAACACTTGCTTCTACTTCTTTTCCTCTCTCATGCCCTTCCGTAATATTCTTATCTTTGTAATAATAGACTGTCTCTCGGCATCCTTAATGTTTCCTCCTGCTCATTACTCCTCCTCATCTCATTATGTTCGTATTTTGGCAGCATATTTCTCACCTCCACATATTATCAGAAATATAGCCAATATTTTGAATAACTAAATATTAGTTTACTTGATGTAAGCTTTCCACTTCTGCAGTTTGTCTTACTGCTTGCAGTACATATTGTATTCCTGACCACAATTTATCATAGAAATATCTCTGTAAATGCATTTCAATCTGCGTTTTTTCTGTTGTCGGTATTTTCTACTCTCTCTCTCTCTCTATAGAATGTATATATATATATATATATATGTATATATATATATATATATATATATATATATATAGACACACACACACACACCCATAGACATGCATACAGGTATAGGTGTGTGTGTATATGTATACACACACACACATACACACACACACACACACACACATATATATATATATATATATATATATATATATATGTACACACACACACACACACACACACACACACACACACACACACACACACACACACACACAGCAGATACTATAACATGTTTTTGTGGAGCCTTTCTCCCTAACTCATTGTAACATATTTAAACTCTTGGGGATTTCTCCCCTTGTATATAATTACTCCTCAAATACTGTTTAAATGTTTTTGAATCTGTTGTAGAGCTTTTCTCCCTGGGCCTCCACTGAAAAGAGGCCATTGGCTCGGTCAGACTTTCACAGTTATTAAATGACAAATACAATATTAAATAAATAAAATTATCCATATTAAGCCATATAGAATATTCTTAAGTTAATTTAGAATCAGAGTCCTCTAACTCTGGTTTTTGAAATGGAAAATTTAACTTTTCTTTCATATCTTTCTAGTAACTGTCCATTATCATAAGAGCATTTAAAGTCCAAATGGAGTACTGCTGGACTGATGTATCCTTTTAGCATAAGCATCATGCAAAGTGAAATCATCAACAGATTTAGAAATGTTTAATAGTAGTCTGTTTTGTCCTTTACTGTTTCCACATTAGTCTAATTGAGTTCCAAAAGGTGAGGTTGAATTACTGCTTAGACACTTTTGACTATTTGTCATTATCTTTAAAACTCACAAGAAGAACATAATTGTAAAAAGCATTTTATAGGTTCATGGGCAAATACTAGCCTAGTTGCCCTTTTGGGCCATTTTAAACTTAGCCAATTTACCTTTTAAAGGTGATAATGAAATTCGCTTTTTTGTGTTTGTAAGGCTAACACCTTAACCATTATACCAACTCTCCCAACTGTTATAATATATTCCACTTCATTCATGCCTTATCTGCCCATTCATTTAAGACATTCCACAATTTGTATACACCTATAAAAACATCAAGTAACTTGAGTGGCAACAGAAATTCCTAACCACAAAAATCACAGGCCTTAAGTCCCTTAGTTATTTAGATTGATCATTCCTTTTTCTATTTCATGTCTGCTACAGACTGCTCCATGTTGTCTGTGTTTATTTCTTGTGCTTTTAACTCTTCTTGACCTTTTGTCTTTTTGTAAAATGAATGGTTCTGCAAACACCCACACAAAAGACTTAATCCCCACCAAAAAATACAGAGTACCCATTGGTGGGAGAGATTATTATTCCAGCTTCTCTCTCACCTCTGGACTAAAGTACCTTGTACACATTAACTACCACTTTTCCTACCTTTAAGACCAAACCGGACAGTTGGATAGGAATTCATAAATTCTTACTGGGTCTACAGCCTTTAACACAGGAGGGAACTCCTGCTGTTAGGGGATGTCCTGACTGAAGTCACAGTTGCAGTATTCCTAACATATTGGTTATCACCACCATCCATCTGGCCGGGGAACCAAAGCTTTGCCTTCTCAGTATCATACATTGGACATCTGACATCAGCTCACAAGCATGTTTATATAGGTGGGCGTAAGAGCGTAATTCCTTAGACCATCTTACCATCAGCCTGAACGCAGGTTGTGTACCCATTGGACTGATTGTAATTTGGTTATTGGTATGGTTGCATCGAATACTAAGTGCCCCGTTGGGAAGTCTTCCTTTAGATTTTTTAAGTATTTTTCTTAACCAGTATAAGATGTCTGCTAGGAGAGGTAAGTGCGAGTGCGGAAGTTAAACCCTTACAAAGATTCATATACCCAGTGTATTTTTTGCTTAGGAGCATAACATGATTACAAAGTTTGTTCCATCTACCAAACCTTTGTACCTAAGACATTGTGGTCCACTTTTTTCTTACTTAACACTTTCTTGGAGATCCAGTGTCTCAAACACTTGGCCTACTCAAAGATGGCAAATTCTGCCTTCAGGACATACCTCCATTGTTTGAGAAAAGCTTAAACTGCCTAGACCAGAGACTCATTGGGCCTTTTCTGAATCTGAATCAGAATTCATGGTATGTCTGATTCCTCCTGAAATGCTGTCTACTGAGACCCTGATGCAGACTGGTATTGCATCGGGGGCCTTGACAACTAAGGACTCCGCATACAGAGGTGAACCACATTTCAGTGGGCCCGAAGGGTGTCCCTCAGATCCTAGTTAGGGAAGAGATCCCAGGTAAGCTAACTGAGGTGCATCAAGGAACTGAGCTACTGGATTTAGTAC
Source organism: Protopterus annectens (assembly GCF_019279795.1). Taxonomy (NCBI): domain Eukaryota; kingdom Metazoa; phylum Chordata; order Ceratodontiformes; family Protopteridae; genus Protopterus; species Protopterus annectens. The sequence goes on from NC_056745.1 coordinate 1,135,288,396, forward strand.
AGGCAGACATCACACCACAAAAAAAGCATCCACAAACTAAGCATGTTGCCTCCCCTCAGTCTCCTCCTTCCTTTTCCAAGAAGAAACTAAAACAGTGAGTAAAAAGGTCACACAAACTAGTCAGTAAAAACTACAAGAAAAAATCTAGCCAAGCTAGAGTTTCCACTGTGCAATTCCTTAAACCTCTTGTATTAGAGGCACATGGGATGTAACAACCCTGTGTTTCTAAAGGTTAGCCTAACAGTCCACTTATGCTTTGCTGATGAGGCCATAAGAAGGCGATAACATGCATGTCCACAGCTAGTGTGGTTTGGATTTATTGGCTTGAATTGTCCATAAATGACTTAAAAAGAAAACCGTCGTGTGCATTCAGAACTGCCATATAGCTGAAACACCTGATGTCCTTAAGGGGGTCATTTGCATATATCCCATATGCCCGTAATACAAGAAGTTTAAGGAATTGTCTAAGAAGAAGGAATGGATGGATTTTTTTCAAGGTTTGTTTAAGCCTCCTCCTTTCAACCCCCACCCCCCTCAAAGATTGCTGTGGAATCATCTTCCTTTGAAGATAAGGAGGCTTCTGATTTTGACCATTCTCTGGCATACTGCTATCAAATGCACTTTCCTGGCCAAATCCCTTCTGATGATAAGGACTCCATTTCACCTGATTCTCCAATAGAAAAGCTTGTTTTGGACAGACTATCTTAAATATGATGAAGTATCATGAGTGGGAGTCTAGGCAGATCTTAGAGGTGCAGAAAAAATACTACAACTTTTTGGAAATGGGCACCCCAGCCCCTTCCTTTCTACCTCCTGTTCTTGAGGCTTTTTGTATGCTTTTCAGTCCATTCCTGCTGCCCCAGACTCCCAGCCTCTAGCTCCCAAAATATCAGGCAGATTTTATAAAGTCCCTAATGATCTTAAGTTTTTGTTTAAAAATCCTGTAGTGGTTTGTTCTGTAGTTTTGCTGTCATCTGGTAAGCCTCCTAAACTCCTGCCCAATGCCAATGATCTCTCTTCAGACAAGGATAGCAGGGTTTTGGATAGGTGGAGTAAAAAGCTTTATACCGCCTCTACTTTGGCATTCATGGCTATTAATTACCAAATCCAGATGACCAAATACTTAATGTCTATTCTCGGTTCTTTAAATAAGGTAATGGTGGATTTGCAGGATACTGATTCTAAACAACAGATGTTATACTTTACACAAGCAGCCAGACACAGCATTAACTGTAGTTATGATGCTGTAGAGTACTCATCCAGAGCAGCTGCTGTAGGCTTTGTAATCCACATGTATGCATGGTTATGTAGCCAGCCTATGCCTGAGAACTTGAAAGCAAAAATAGGGGCTTCCCCTTTAGACAAGAATCTTTTGTTTGGCCCCCCAAACTACAAACCTTTTCAAAACCCTTCAAGAGCAGGGTAAACCATGGAGTACTGAAGACAGCTTCTGTTAACCCTTGTACTTTAGGTACCAGAGGAATAACCCAGTCAAACCTTCACCTTTTGTCAGACAGGACCCTAAGCCTAGCCAGAAACACAGGAAGACCCCCCAGAAAGAGATTCAAAGATAAACTGCAGAGGAATATCCCATCTGGTTTGTTTCCCTTTGGGGACAAATCTCTGTGACTATCCACAGCCTCCTTTCCCCAGCCCTACCATAGCCCTCTCAAAAAGGCTGGCCCAATCTTTTTCCACCTGGGAAAAGATTACTACAGACAAATGGGTGCTATCTATCATAAAAAAATGGTTATGCCGTGTCTTGTATATGAACTCCTCCTCTAAATGGCATACCTCTGCCTCCACACAATCAGATTCATCTGCTCTCACCCACTTTAAAGGAACTATGGGCACAAGGCACATTCAAGCTGATGCCTGAAGAATTTTTGGGAAGTGAGTTTTACTCCAGACTTTTCCTAGTGCCAAGGAAGTAAGGCCAGTGGAGACCCATCCTGGATCTTTCTTAACTAAACACCTTCTTAAAAGTGCCAGCTGTCAAAATGCTGTCACTGTGCATGCTGCTACTTTTCATTTTACTCCATGCTTTTCTAGTATCCCTAAATTTAAAGGATGCTTATACCAATTCATACCCCTTGCAGGAAATTCCACAGGTTTTGTACTGGTTTATCTCACTTCACTGCTTTGCCTTTTGGGATTTCTACACCCTCAATAGTTTTCATAAAATGTCTGGCACCAGTGAGCACCTTCTGCTGAACTCATTGAATTCAGATTTTTCCCTACTTAGATGACCTGCTAATGCTACTTCACCACAAATTCTCCTACAACATCTCCAGTTCACCTCCTTATCCTATCTCAGTTGGGGTTCATGATCAGCTATAAAAACTCCTCCCTGCAGCCACCTCAGAACCTAATTTTTCTGGGTTGTAGGCTAGACACAAAGAATGCAGGCCTGCTTACCTCAAGAGACGGTGCACAGCCTTGAAAACTACTTCCACAACCTTGTTTCCCCCGGCCAGTGCTCAGCCAGGGAGATCCTAAGGGCTCTGGGGTTCATGGAAGGTACTGTCCCATTGCTTCTCCTAATCAGACTTCATGTGAGGAAAATCCAGTGGTGCCTGAAAACAGTTTGGTCTCAGCACTCTCAGCCTCTGGACACCATGATTTCCTTTTTACCATGTCTCACTTGGGAACTGTTATGGAGGAAGGATGTGGTGAAAACCCAGGGCTTCCCTTCAGTCCTCCAGCTTCAGTTCAGGAATACACATAGATGCTTTGGATGTGACATTGGGGGATGGGGGTCTAAACAGACACCCAAAGAGTATAGGGCAGGTAGCAACCAACAGTAGTAAAGGAACACATTAACATGAAGGAAATGAGGGTCTTCATCCAGGCTCTTCAGGTCTTTTCACATCTCTGGAAACCAGGTACCCCAAGAGTGTTGAAAGACAACACAACATAACACAGCAATAGTAATGTACATAAACAAGCAAGGAGGGACTATGTCTTACCTGTTGTGCAGATTGGCACAAAAAGTCTGGCACCTTGCTACTCAGAAAAATCTGCCGCTCACAGCCACTCATATCCCATCACAGGAAAAAAATGTTAGACCCTTTAAGCATGTCCTTGGAAGACCCTCCTGAATAGATCATGAACAGATAGGTTTTCCAGGACATCCTTCACCTTTGTGGGACTCCTAGATCTGTCTGCTTCAAAACAGCTTCCACTATTTTGTACCAGGGACCCTTGCCCCTCAGCCTGAAGGACAGATGCTTCTACTTTTTAGTGGACAGGGAAGTTCCTCTGTCTTCCCACCACTACCTTTTATTCTAAGAGTTTTTCTAAAGATAAAACTCATAATAGTGATTTTCTTTTGGACAGCATTGTTAACCTCTTTTTCTTCTAGTCAGAGGAAGTACTACTAATTGCCACAACAAGCAGATTTGTTCACACAACAGAAAGGGTTACTGCTTCACCCCAGTCTGTCGTCCCTAAACCTAACTCTGTTGATGACCGGGTTCTTTTTCCTTACAGGCAGCACTTTGAGGATGTTATTAACTAATTTCTTCCAGTGCAGCTCTTTTGAGTGTGTACCTTTCACTCCCAGTAGGTGTGACTTGAGCCTTTAAAAAATGAAATCATCACCTTACATTTCTAACAAATACCCATTGGCAGAGGTCAAATATCCATATAGTTCTGTTTGTCATCATGTATGTTTCAAGATAAAATATTTTGATACCTTGTATGTAGCATGGTTTTGGAATTTACTGCAAATATGAGCAAACAGTATTTGATGCCTAAAGGTGCAGTACGAAGTAACTGCAGAAATGCCTGGAAGGCACCCTCTGCTATAATGAGTTAAGGTTCTCCAAGAAGTCAGAGGAGACCCACCACTCAAAAATCTTACATAGCCAAATGGAAGAGTCTCTCCTGTTTATGTCAAAGAAATAGACAGGACCTCAACCAATCAGAGGTACTTCCATTATGAAATATCTATGTGAGCTCTTATATACAGGTCTGGCCTAGTCTTCCATCAAAGCCCACATGCCAGCCATCTCTACTTACTTACCTTTCATTCCCTCACTTTGTCCATATCTGAGGTCAAGTTATTCCTTAAAGGGATCTTGCATCTTAGACTACCTAGTAAGTTATTACCCCTACTTGAAACCTCAACTTTGTCCTGGAAAAGCTTACTTTACCTCCTTTTGAACCAACAATGTCAGCAAACCTCAAATTCTGCACATGGAAAGCTATCCTATTTCTGGCCCTCTCTTCAGCTTGGAGAGTTTCAGGCACTCATGGCCATTCCTCCCTTTCTTATTTTTCACAAAAACAGGGTGACCCTCGGGAATAATTCTTCATTTGTGTCTAAAATAGTAAATGAGCTGTCCCTCACTCAGGCCATAAACCTACCTACCTTCTTTCCCAACCCAAGAATCAGAGGGAAAGGCAACTACATTCTCTAGATGTTCACAAAGAGTTAAAATTCTGTTTGGGCCAAACAAATTCAATTCAAAAATACGATCAACTGTTTTTTTGCTTCATGGACTGTAAATTGGGCCAACTGGTTTCCAAGCAAACCACTTGAAAGCTGGATCTCTAAAGCCATCTGTCTAGATGGTGAATCCTTACCATCATGCCCTCAAGCTCACTCTACCAGAGCAGTAGCAGCCTCTGGAGCTTTCTGCTGAGCAGTGGGTGCCAGGTCCATACTAGGAGCTGCCACCTGGCCATCTGTACACACTTTCACTTAATACTACATGATTGATGCTTTTCAATGTCCAGGGCAGCCTTTGATAAATCAGTCCTATCTGGCCTCTTGGACAGTTTTCTATCTCAGGGATCTTCAGGCCACTGGCTTGGAAATAGTCTGAGGAATTACTCTCATACGTCTGCCTAAATACCCATATATTTGCGAGCTGAGGTCACACATCAAATGTAGTGTTGGAAAGGTAAAGCTTTGTGTCCCCAGGTGGACAGTGGTGATATTCCATGTGTTAGGAATACTGTAGCAGTGATCAGTAGGACATCTACTGTCATGATACGTTCTTACACAACTGTACTTTCTAGCTAGGCTTTAAATGGCCTGCAGACTGATTGCCTACATACGAATCTGTATCAAAAAACTTCTAGTCCCTTATGAGGAGGAGGTCTTGCTAGTGTTACAGAAGATTTGTAAATCACAGACTCTGAACATATAAAACAGCCACCTGTTCATATACATCACCTTTCCCCATTCAAAATGTTCAGGTATTAATTTAACAACAGAGCTTAAAGAAGGTATCCTATTATTTCTATGTAAATGGTCAGCCAAATAATCAGTATGCAGAATCAATGCCTGCATAAACAATTGTTGGGGAAAAATCAGAACTGGTAAACATTGTCTTTGCTTAAAGTGAAACAGGGTTACAAATATTGGACTTTCAGTATTTATTTTATGTAATTCTCTACAGTCAAATTCGGAGGAGAGAGTCAAAAAAAAAAAAAAACCTAATTACATAATTAATTACCTCATTTGTTAATTCTTACAATTGGGCTAACTTTCTCGTCAGGAAATGTAGCTTGGAACACCTCCTGCCTTGTATTGCAGAACTGCATCTGACAATGTTTCCTTTTCGTATACATGCTGCTCAGTGTATTATTGTTATTACATTTTCTTTCAGGGAGATTACTTTTAATTCAATGTTTTCTTTTATCATAAGACAGCAAAAAGACACCAAATATGTTGCCAGGAATACTCTATATACTCAACAGACTACATTTTGTGAGCATTTCTCCTAAATGTTTTCCGCGTTTGAACCCCTACCCCACCCACAAAAAAAAACACCTGAAGGCAGTGTCTACAGCAGCAATCTGTTTTATTTACTTACTTATTAATTTTGAGAACCAGATAGGTTGACTGGTTCAGAGCCTTTTGTTCTGCCGTAACCAGGGCACAGTGACATTTACACGATTGGTAGTGCAGGGAACAAACAAGTCACCTGACTGAAACTTGAAAGTCCCAGAGAAATCATGAAATGAACAAAAAGGGCTAAGGCTTATTTTTGTATCTGTGAAGTCAGGGACAGAGTCATGTCTGTACAAGAAATAGCTGTACTTTTAAAATGGGTTTGTCAATGCTACATTTAAGTAACTGATGTTAAAATTATAATAGAATTGTTATACTAATCTACCACTCAGGAAATTATTTTTTATTCTTAAAACTTCATGGACACATAAATAAAAGAAATCAAAATAGAGACAGAAGATCTTCTAGCTTCAGTTGTTTGAAGAATCTAGTGTTCTAAGCTTAAAAGCAGAACTCCATCAAAATGTCTCTTCTTCTTTCCAAAAAGTGATTTTCCTTTCCTGTAAACCAAGACTAAGTCCACCACACACAGAAACACCATCATTTAGTAATTATTCCATTTGTTTTTATGTCTGAACCTATTTCTGTTTCCTAAGAGTGGCAGAGTAATTAGGCTAGGTCACTTACTCCAACTACAGAGCTATTAAGAAAAACAGTGGCTCTTAAATACTGGCATTTAAATGTGCTTCAACAGTCACAGGTTGGCAGCATCACACCTCAGATAAATAGTGAAGCCCGGAGTCTTAACAAAAGCAAGGATTTTTAAGCTCAATTTTCAAATGTAAATGAACAAGGAAAACACAACCCACACTTAGTTTATCTCTGTTTTTTCCTATTACAAATTAATTGGTTTTCCTTTTAATCAAACTCTTGAGAGCCACAAAGAAAGAAAACATTTCATCTTACTCTTCTGATTTTCTGTCAGTAATTGATTTTGCATTTTTATACTGTATTTTCTGTGGTGCGGCGGTAGCGTTGTCGCCTCACAGCAAGGTTCTCCCGTTCAATTCTCGGCTGGAGTGCCTTCTGTGTGGAGTCTGCATGTCTTCCCTGTGGTCGAGTGGCATTTGAAAGACATGTGTGAATGGGTGTGCCTTCTTTGAAGGTTGGGCATCGGGCTGGCACCTCGGCACCGTAAAAATTGACTGCCAATCATTAGCAGACCAGAATTCCGCTGTGACGTCCCCTAACCGGGAAAAGCTGAAAGAAAACCAACATATTGTATTTTCTGTAAAAGTGCATTTTTTCTGGTGTTTTATTAAATCATGTTTGCATTGCATATAATGTTTTGTTGAGACAAGTCAGTGAGTTGGGGACGGAAGAAAGATTAACATCAAAGACACTGATTCAAGCTACAGTATTGAACTGAGGATGCAACACAACCCGCTCAGCCCAAGTAACACCTATTAATCACTGGGGTCAGTTTTCTCACACTCAAATACTGTAGTACAGTTGTTACTTTGAAAAGAACAATTAACCCCACTACATTTTCAAGCCTGTCATTCAAATATTCCTTAAAATGCTGTGTCAGAGATGATCACTAATAAAAATCAATGGAAGCAAAGTAATGAAAAATATGGATTGATGCTAACAGTCAAATGTAAGCAATCATAGTGCTGTTGTACACTAATGAGAGTGACAGAGAAAAAACACAGATATCTGTCATAGTGATCACTTGTTGCAGTAGCCTTAGCAGTATGGGTTGTATCCTACCAAGGATATAAAAGCTGACCAGCTTCCAAAGCTTCAGGACACCTTCCACATACCCATCCTTGGCAGGCAGCTCAAGCTGAATCAACTAAAAGACAAGTTTGGCCATGAAAGCTTCTGAGGCTTTTGTGGATCAATAATTAGCTTGTGCTTTCCTTTGATGGCCAGACAAGTTCTCTTTGGGGAAAAAAATTTAATTTTCTTAATTTTGTTTATATTTTATTGTTTTCCTCTTCAGGAAAGTTATTTTAAAGCTAGGAGTGTTGTGTTTTAATGGACTGTCTTGAGACTGAAATGTACTTTTATACAAAGGACTTATTTTATTCTTTCAGTTTAAAAGTGGTGTAAAGTAACTGAAAACATTTTTATGGTAAAGTGATCGAGTTTATTTTACTTTTGTGGGGCTGACATGATATTTTTTAAAGTCGTTTTTACTGTGTTTTTTTTGTCAAAAGTTAACTGTTGTGGACTGGTAATGTTTTCCAGCAGTTGCTGCTTGTCTTCCTGGGAAAGAAGCACTATTTTCTGCTTGACCATGGAATAGTCTACCAACCACAAAAATAAAACATTAAGTAAACAGTCTGTCTCCTCAGCAGGCTACCAAATTGTCATCTGCCACAGGTGGGTGACTCTGCTGTGGCCATTTGTTGTATCTCAGACCACTCATCTTTTACCCCAAATTCCTGTGGTGTAGCACCTACAGCCACTATGTGTTGGGGATTATCCACATCCTTTGCAACAGTTGGGGTCCCCTCAGTGGGTAAGGGAGAGCCACTCCTATCAGTCCTCAGAGAGGAATCAGGGAATTTGTCTCTGTTAGAATACTGTGATCATCACTGAAAAAGCTGATGCTGCCATTAGTAACACAGTTGGCACCATTTTCCTGCCAAAAGAGACAGAAACTAAGCATGTATCTAATCCTCCTCAGTTTTCTTTGAGTAAGAGTAGTTTACTGGATCTGGGTCAGGGTTTCATTCAGGCTATTGATCCTTCTTGTAAAGTAGTTTCTGGAAAAAAGAGGGATTCTTCTTTTCCTGAAGAGATTCAAGATTCTGAATCAGAACAGGACGACTCCGGGACAGACACAGTTTTTTTTCCTCAGATTTCTAATTCAGACTCAGGGGAGAACTCAGTTTTTGATTCTTCCTGTGTAGGTTTCTGTTTCTCTAAGACTGTTGCTAGAATGTGATAGTGTTTTCAGTGGGAGAACACAGAGGTTTGCTCAGTCCCTTAAAAAATACTGAGTTTTTACAGAAGGATTTTCCAGAATCTACACCTATCTCCTGTTCTGTCTGCTGTAGAGGATGTGTGTGTTACTGCCTGCAATTTTCCAGATAGACAGCTGCCCTTAAAAGGCAAATAGGATATATAAAGTTCATTAAGTCTTTTAAAATTGTATGCACTGATCCTAAACCTGATCCAGCAAGTATAGCTTTAGTTGATCCCACTGCTGCTAAGCATTTAGTTAATTCCAGTCCTACTGTTTCTAATAAGGATGGGATAATTATTGATAGGTATTTGGAAAAAAAAAAGTATATGCTTCTGCAACTTTGATTTTCAAATTTTTAAATTGTCAGGCTCATATGCTAAAGTTTGTTCTGACAAATTGTGAAACTGTGAAAAATGTTTTAACTGCACTTTCTTCTTGTGAAGAAAAATTAGCTTTAAATAACTTAGTTTCTTCCATTGTGCAGGTCACAACTCATTGTTTACAGTGTGTATATGCCCCTGTTGATACTTCTTACAGGGCTATGGCCACTAGTCCTGTTTTGAGGAGGTTTGTATTCTCAGAACCTCCCAGATGATAAAAATGAGAAGTTCTCCCTTGGATAGAGATTTAGTGTTTGGTCCCTTTGCTGCAGAGGTGATCAAAATGTGATGAAAGGGGCAAACTGATCCAGGGAGTCTCTTAAGATGTTTCAGCCCTAATGTCAAGGAGGTTTCAAAAAGATGTTTTGAACCTCCAAAAACTAATGAAAGTCCAACAAGTATGAATGACTGTTCAAGAGACTTTGTGACCCCCTCCCACTCTTGCCCCTTTTTTCTTCCAAACGGTCTGTATCTCCATTTTTCTTTTTGCCATCCGATAGTTTCAGACAAAGGGGTTCTGACAATTATTCATCAAGTTTACAGATGTCAGTGGGAGGAAATTCCTCCTTTCCAAAGTGGGGGTCATTCCTCATCATCCTCCTCCAGATCAGACTCTCTTGTTTCCATTAGTTTTTTTTATCAAATATTTCCCAAAGAGCGATGCATCTAGTTCCTCTTTCCCTGGTAGGAAAGGGTTTTTATTCAAGGATGTTCCTATTGCCAAAGAAAGAAAATTCTTGGGCACCAGTTCTGGATCTTTTTTCCCTAAATCTGTCTGTGATTGTACTCAAATTCAGAATGATGCAACTTCACAACCTGTTACCTCTTCTTCCTCTTAAAACTTAAGACTTAAAAGATGATTATCATCACATCCCTATTCCCCCAGACTTCAGATGTTACTTAAGGTTTTGTGATCACATTGTAAGTTCTTTGCCTTACCTTTTGGACTATCTGCTGTACCAAGAGTTGTCACAAATTGTCTAGCTCCAGTTTTAACTCATTGCGGGCTATAGGGTATCCACATCTGTCCATATATAAATGACTTGCTTATCTTTGAAGACTCTTTTTCAAAATGTCAGCAATGTGTCTCTTGGATGAGAGGTCTCTTACACAAGTTAAGATTGCAGGAGAATGTACAGAAGTCTTTTCTGACTCCTTCACACAGGATTATGTTTCTGGGATGTCCACTAGAAACCTCAGTTCAAAGAGCTTTTTTTCAGCAGGAAAATAGGGCTCTGTTTAGATCGATTTCTAAGGTTTTCCACTCTGACTTGGGTGACTGTGAGTAATATGTCAGGATTTTGAGTCTCATGGCATCTGTGATTCTCTTGATACCCCTGGCAAGACTCCACATGAGGAAAGATTAAGTGATGTCCAGAATTTCTCTGATCCCAGCATCAACACAGTTTATTTTTTCAAATCCTATTGCTGAGGTTTGTCAGAAGAGAAATCTTTTGATGGAGACAACCGTCACAAAAGCAAGTACTGACAGCCCATATATATATGGAGTTTTGTAACTAATTATATGTCATTTGTGAATATTGATATGATTTATATAGCAGTATGACAGAGGGAGATACTGCCAGCACAGCTGTCTGGAATTTTGTAAATGATTATATGTCAGTTGTGAATGTCAACTGTATTTGATTATTTTCTTGTTCTTTTATTATTCATTATTAAATATGTTTAAACCTATCATTGTGGCTGATATTTGTGAGATATATTTAAGCTCTTAGAGTATTTGCATATCTATTTGGTGACACTGCGCAGGCCACTCCCAAAAGCCTTGCTCTTGGTCAAACTACCATTTGTATTAATAGTAACATTACCCAATAAGATTGGACACCCTTTGCTAAGGGCCTTAAAGTAGCTGATAAGAAGTGACTGGTGGCAGGTGAAACTACCTTATACTCTGGGCAGAAGGAGGCATAGCTAGTAAATCTGTGCCAGCCTTTCCCAGGTGTGTGTGTGTGTGTGTGTGTGTGTGTGTGTGTGTGTGTGTGTGTGTGTGTGTATAAATCAAGCCTCTAAACGTGTGTGTGTCAGCTACTTGGGCAGGGACAAGAAGCACTGGTTGGACAGAGAGGGTGCTGGAAGACTTGGCTTGAAACACTGGCTAAAGACTCAACCCTATAGCTCTGCCAGTGGGGAGCCTTATTGGGAATCTGGAGAAAGAGGGAGAAACCAGCCCCAGACTGACTGTGGTCTCTGTGTGCTCTTAATGGAAATTGCACTTTAATGTGTGTGTACTTGTTATTCTCCCAGTGTTTATGTTCCCCACTGTTGCCAGTGGTGAGGATTAAGGCACCTTGATTACTGAGCCAGTGCTGGGGCATCACAACAACAGAAATCATTAAATCCTTGTCTCCCCTTCTCCCTCCCTGCTCCAAAGCAATCAGTTGCCACAGGTGCTTCGGACGTTACTTTGGGAGCAGTTTTAGGAGGGATAAAATTGCAGGGAGTGTGGGATACCAATGACAGATGCTAACATAAATTATCAAGGAGATGCTTACCTTGATTAAGACACTCAACTCTCAACTATTTTGGTTCCTGAGACCTCTTCAAGTAGTTACCAATAACACCACAGTCATGCATTACATCAAGCAAGGGGAGAACAAGGTTGTACTCAATTTGCAGATTAGCCATGTTAGCTTGGGATATAGCTTCACAGCACAGTCTCACTCTCAAGGCATCTGACATTCTGTCAGAGCAAAACTGTGTGACGAACAAGCTGAGCAGGACCAGAACAGATCCCCTAATGAATGGAACATAGGTCATCCATCAGTGGGGAGTTCAAGTAGACCTCTTTGCTTTCTTTCTGAACAATCAACTGGCTAGATTCTTTTAAAGGACTACATGCAAGAAGGCCTGGAAGACAGATGTCTTTTCTTTGGACAGGAATGTTTGTATATGTTTTTTCAACCTTCCACTAGTATCCAGGGTCATTCTGAAGATTCAGATGAAGTCCCCCAAGATCATTGCGGTAACTCCCTTCTGTCCTAGGTAGCTGTTGTTCTCCCTTCTTTTGGAAGTGGTCAGGGGCAATTACCACAAGCTTCCTCACAGACTGGATCTCTCACAAGAATGGGGGTGCTTGATATACCCCAACATCGATCAAATTCAGTTGACTGCCTGGATGATAGGGTCTTAATTCATTTTAGGCACCTGTTTATTGACAACATTTTGCAGTTACTAATGAAAGCTTGCTACTAAGTGTTCATATATTAGTAAATGGAAAAGGTGTTCTTGTTGGTGCCAACAGCATAACCAGCACTCATTCAAGGCTAGTCATTCTCTGCTTTGTCAGTGTTTATGTGAGTTACTATCCTATGGCCTTTCTTATTCATCTATCAAGGTTTATTTATTGGCCTTTTAAGCAAGTCTGCCTACAGATCCTCTTTCAATGCAGTCTGTGGTCAAAATGTTCTTGAAAGGGGGTTTCCATAAGAGGTTTCTAGGAAAACTGGTGGCCCTGTCTTAAGATCTTAATTTTGTGTTAGGGAAGTTAACACTTGCTCCATTTGAACCAGCTTATCTGGCTGACTTGATGTTATTAACATGGAAAACAGTTGTACTGATTGCTTTGACATCTGCAAGAAGGGTATCTGAGCTGCAAGCTCTTATGATGAGTCAACCTTATCTCATTTTCCATACCAACAAGGTTTCTTCAAGAACTAATCATTCTTTTATGCCTAAAGCGTTGCCCAAGTTTACTTAAGCCCATGTTTTCTTTGCTGAACCTAAAAAGGATTGAGAAGAGATGCTCCATAACTTGTATGTCCACAGACAACTCCGGTAACATCTTGACATAACTAAATGATCTTCAGATCAATTGTTCATTTTTTGTTCGGGTAAGAAAGCACAACCTGTGTCAAAACAGACTATTTCCAAGTGGTTGTCTAAGGCTATCACCCTTTGTTATACTCACCATAACAAAACTATTTCAGGCAGTGTCAAGGCCTACTCTACCAGGGCCTTGACTTAATTTATGTTTTTTTTGAAAAAGGTTTGCTTGTGGAAGTATTCTAGAAGCTGCTTTCATCCTTTGTACATACTTTTACAAAGCAGTGTAAGCTTGATTCCTTCTCTAGGTTCAGATCAAGCTTAACAGGACCATTCTCCAGGGGCACCTGGACTATTTTTCTTCCACTACCCAAATGCAGTTAACTAAGGTAATCTACCCATATAGCTTAAGGCTACTGCAGCAGTAGTTAATGTGATGAACTTAGTACAGTTGTGCAAGTCAGACGTACCATAACAGTAGATGTTTGAATGATCTCTGATGCAGTAGCTGCTCTCTGCCTCCCCTTGTTTTTTGGTGGATTTTTTTTTATTTCAGGGTGTGCTGGCAGGAAAGTTCTGAAGGGTTTTTAGTCAGCTCAGTTCAAGCTGCATGACAGTTTGGGTGCATATAAAGTGACCTGCAGCTTTGGAAGCTGGCAGGTTGTTGTATCCTTGGCAGGATATAACCCATACAGCTAAGGCTACTGCAGCAGTGATCATTAGAACATCTACTGTTATGGTAAGTTTTACTTACATAAATATAATTAAATGATCCTCTTATAATAGCGATTTCTCTCTATTCCTCTAAAATTGCATCATGGAGGTGAAATCATTAACTATAAAACAAAATCATGCTACCCGTGGCAGCCCCCTTTCAGGTCATTTTGGGTTATAATAAATTAGAAAATTATAATAACCACTTACTTTATTACAGAAACATTAACAGTGCAGAAAAGTTCAAAATTTGCTGAAAAATTTTTTTTTTCAGTTTTAGGGTGTGGTTCTCCTTTAAAGGGGAATGGACTGTACATGCAGAACTCCTCTTAGTCATGCTTTTCCTGGTGAATGAGAAAAGGTGAAGACAGCAGATATCCCACAGGTTGGGCTGACAGCTGAATCAGACAGTAAAGGTAGAAACAGTGACCCGTTGTCAGAAAAGTGTGTCATCTCCAGAAGACATTTGATGATGGTAGATTTAATTTCTTGTTGGTCTTGCTGGACTTATGGACCAAGCCCACCTGGAGTTAAGTGGCATTGGTGATGTGTGTTAGTGCTATAATGAGTGCCAGTGGCTGAAAATGAGGCACAGATCTTTAAACGAAACATAACTTGTTTCATAATGCAGATTGTTTCTTAGAATTGTGATTTCCCTGTTTTTTTTTTTCTGTAGACAGATGCTTCTTTACTCCCAGGAGGTTGATGGAGACTGCAGTGGCACTGAAGAAGACTTGTTCATACTGTAAGTATGTTCGTACTGTAATCTGTATTTTCTGTGTTGCTTCATAAATGTTGTTTCTGATGGTGCACAATACAGTTAGTGTGTTATAACCTTGTCAAAAGCCATGTTGTGTGTTGGATCGTATATAGATTTTGTATTTAGTTATGTAACAATTTTTTTTATGATTTATCTAGTGGGCAAAGTATGGTTTATATATATATATATATATATATATATATATATATATATATATATATATATATATATAAAAAGTTATAACAAAGTTTTTATAAGAATGTGAAAAAAAGGAAAAAAAAAAAAAGAAAACATTTTTTTTGAAAATGTCGCTTTGAAAATGTCACTTTAAATGTTAATTAGATGGACTGATGAAGTTGTCTGTGCTAATTGCTAGTAATTTAATGTGTGTATATATATATTTGGTGAAAAAGACATTAAGTGTGATACACTGAAGGCGAAAGGCCGAGGTACCAGATCGTTTAAGCAATGAAACAGAAACTGGTGAAATTAGTACTGGACTTTTGGATTTGCACTTTTCCTGTGCTGGTGTTGGTGTTTCGAAAATACTTCTGACCTAGGCACTTTTTTCCTGTTTCAAGATGTCACAGATAACTGGAGCTCCGGGGCAGTCTATTTTGCCAGGGGCAACTTTATTTGCAGATATGGTGAGTGAACGTGAAAAAAAGTTCACTCTTGTGGATCCATGGAACGTTGATGGTAATACCCAGGTAGATGACCGTTTCTTACTATTAGAAAGATTAATGACTAAAGAAATTGCCTTATTTCTCGACACTTGCCTCTTGGAGAAGTATATTCATTTAAGTTTAACTCCGAGAGGTCTAAGAATTGATAGACTCCCTGCTACTGAATTTCTGGAAGAGGAATATGACCTCTTAGAGGAATGGAAACAGGCTTCATTAGAGTGCACTAAGAAATGGCTCTGTATATTGGTTAAACGGAACCAAAGAACACATAACAAATTAAAAACTGAGATTTTGCATTTACAGGACGAGGTGGTGGGGGAGTCCTGTTTTAGAATGCAATTCTCTAAAATTAATGAGAAGATATCTAAACTGGAGACTGAGATTATTCAACGTAAGAGACATAAACTTGTACGGGACATGAAAGACTATGAAACTGGCATTCTCTTTTCCTGGCAACGTGAACCTACGCGTAGTAGGTCAAAGGGCAGGAGAGGAGGTTTTCAGAAGTGACATAGTGTTTCAGCGTCCTCAGGGGAGCATGAAAGAACTGCTAGTGCGAATAAAAATGTGACTTTTGCTGATTCTGCTACCTCGGTCAATTTGGAGAGTGAGGGAGCAATTGTTCTATCAGTTTCCTCGAGAACGGATAATTCGTTTCAGGCCAACAAGTCAAATCGGGGAAGAAACGGCAGAAAGGGCAGAAATCGTTTTAAGGAATGAATATGTGAGTCAGCATGATGCAGAGACTTTATCTGATATAAATTTGTCTAGTTTGTTTTTGAACGATGATATGAAATGTTTGTTATCTAAGGGCAGTAAATTTGTGCCAACTTTTTTCCCTCCTTTGGAGAGTTGTACTTAGAGTTAAAGGCTTTTATTAGAAAACTATACTTGAAAGTTTATTTTCAGAATGATACTGTGAATTCTGCAGAAAATGTTCCGCTAGATGAGAGTAATCTTGAAGATGATGAGTTATTAAATATGTCAATCTGTGATTATGAAGATGATGGAATGTTTTGTGTGGATGGTGGGGGAGAAGAGCCTGGATGTTTTTGTACTGGTTATGGAAAGTTAATGTTGCCTAATTTAATCTCAAATAGTAAATTTGTATCTAATATCAAAGTACCTGCTATCACTGCCTTTTCCAAAATTTTGTTTAAAGAAATCTCTTTGTCTTTGGATAGATTTTATATGAACAAAAAACAATATAGTTTAAGCAAAAATGAGTGGATGGCTCTGAAGAGCATGGTGACGTTAAAGAAAGAGTTTATTTTTAAATGTGCTGATAAGGGTGGAAACTGGGTCATTTTGCAGAAATCCAAATACTGTGAGATGATAGTAGATTTGTTAAATAATGTTGTTGAATATAAACATCTAAAAAAAGATCCTGCTTTGGAATATAACAATGAACTCTTGACCCTATTGGAAAGAGGGGCACACCATGGTTTCTTTAATCATAAAGATGTGTGTAAGTTATATATAAAGAAACCTTTTACTCCTATTTTTTATGCTTTACCTAAAGTGCATAAATGTTTGGAAAAAGCCCCCGGTAGACCGATAGTGTCAGGGATAGGCTCTTTGTTAAGCAATATTAATATATTTTTGGATTTCCATCTGAAGAAACATTTAGGCAACGTTTCAGCACATATTTCTAATACACAAGAATTGTTAAATGAACTTTCTCAGATAAAATGGTATTCAGATTATTATTGGGTAATTATAGACGTTAAATCACTATATACAAACATCAATAAAAGATGGGGGTTGGAAGCAATGTTGGGTGATGGACCTAGAACTACCTATATAATTAGTTTGCTTGAGTTTTGTTTAACTCATAATTATTTTAGTTTTAATAATTATTTTTTTCTTCAGTTAAAAGAAACGGCCATGGGAGCTGCATTTGCACCCTCATATGCTATCATTTATATGGGATTTTTTGAAAGGCAATTTATTTACCCCACCCCCTTTTATAAGAAGAATGTGGTGTTATACAAGCGATTTATTGATGATCTTTTTTTGATTTGTAGGGGTGAGATTGGTGATTTTTTTAAATTTTTTGAAACTCTAAATGAAAATGTACATGGTTCGACCTTCTCCTATGAGCTCAATAGGGAAAAGATTAGTTTTTTGGATGTAACTCTATATCATAAAGAGGAATCTATTGGCCTTAGGCCTTTTAGGAAAAATACTTCAGTTAACATATTTTTACATGCTAGTAGTACGCATCCTGAACATCTACTACGTTCGTTACCCTCAGGTGAATTTAAAAGAATTTCTGATCATACCAGTGATGAGGTAGGAGGAGAGGGTTAATGAACTGGATAATGTAGAGTTGAGACTCAATGGGAGATGCTATGACAAAGAACTTTTGTTAAGATGTAAAAACAGGTTACTTGGGATTCCTTGTGATGGCAAATATAAATCTATGTATTTTAAGGAAAAAGTCAAAATACCTAATAAGAAAGTAACATTTACTAAATTCTCTCCATTTTCAAATGAACTGGCTAAAATTGTTCAAAAATATTGGTATCTAATTAATGAGGATGATAATATTGGCCATCTTTTTTCTAAACATGTTACTTTTTCTTATAAAAGGGGAAAGAATTTAAAAGAGTTGTTGAATTATAACTTTATGAGGGGGGTTGAAAGAAATGAGAATAAGAATTTGCCTTTAGGGACATATCCCTGTGGTCATTGTAGTTTATGTGAGAGGGTGACTAATATTAATATAATGGTACAAAGTTTTTCCCTAAATTTAATTTTAACTGTAGATCGGTAGGGGTAGTATATATTCTAGGTTGCTCTTGTATAAATGTTTGGTATATAGGGCAAACTAAAAGAATGGTGAGAATACATATTTTAGAACACATTAAAGATATTAGAAATAAAAGTGAAGTTAGCCCTGTGGCCCAACATTTCTATGAAAAACATGATGGCTCACCCAACAGTTTAAAATTCTGTGTACTTGGGAAGCCTTTTTATATGGAAGGAGGAGGGGATTATTCTTATAAATTACTGGAGTTAGAAACTGAAATGATTTTGAAATTTAAGACACTGAAGCCCTTTGGATTGAAACTTGAATTGGGTATTTAATTGGATTATATATTTTTTGTAATGAATGGATTGAGCATATGTTATATTAATATTTATATTTATAATTATTTTTGGATGAAATTTTAAAAAAAGTCATGTGTGTATATGTATATATATATATATATATATATATATATATATATATATAAAGTTATAACAAAGTTTTTATAAGAATGTGAAAAAAAGAAAACATTTTTTTTGAAAATGTCACTTTAAATGTTAATTAGATGGATTGATGAAGTTGTCTGTGCTAATTGTTAGTAAATTAATGTGTGTGTGTGTATATATATATATATATATATATATATATATATATATATATATATATATATATGGTGAAAAAGACATTAATTTTGATCCACTGAAGACGAAAGGCCGAGGTACCAGATCGTTTAAGCAATAAAACAGAAACTGGTGAAATTAGTGCTGGACTTGTGTGTTGGATTTGCTACTTTTCCTGTGCTTGTGTTGGTGTTTCGAAAGTATGGTTTCTAAATTGTAGGTAGCTTTATGTTGTTTGGTCTCAGGATTGGCATTATATGATTATGTTTCCAGGTGTATGGATTTGTTCTAGAAGTAAGGGTGAGGTTGTTTTGTTATGTAAACGAGTGAGCGTTTGATTAATTTTGTGTAAGGAGAATGAAATGTGGAACTTTAAGTTCTCTAGTGTTTAAAGAAAATTGAAGGTATGTGAGAATTTAAGTAGGGCAGTTTGGTTTTAGGGGATAGTTGGGCTATGGAAGCTGAATTTGGAGTGCAATGGCTTTGGAGTAGGATGTGAGGAACTTTGGTATTTGATGAAGATGAGGAAGTCTTTACTAAATTGATTATGTAAGTTAAAAGAGGGATCCAGATTATTAGCGTTTTGAGGGAATTCCAGAATTACTTGTTGATCCAAAGAGAGCTATTTCTGTACTTCTAATTTAATTTGACTTGGCCAAGTTGGTTGTTAAGCAGGCTGTTTATTTTAGGTCCTGAAATGTTTTTTGTTAGTGCTGTTTAGTGGGTCTGCTTTCTAACGAAGTGATCTTTATCCTTGAAAAGTTAGCATAATTTCTTGTGTTAACTAGTGATGAAAGGCTTCTCTAGTTTGTTGTACAATTATGGAGAATTATCTGCCTTGATTTGGATTTAGCATGCTGTAGAAGGGACACAAGGTGGTAATGAAGTTGAAGTCGATCAGAAAAGGATTCCAGTTAATGGTTTCAAGTTCAGCCATTAGATGGCTTTCTTCATATTCTGGGATAGATCTACTGCTTTCAAGCACTGGTGGGAGTTTTGGGGATTTGAATGGCCCTGTAGGATTGTAAAAGATTATGGTCACTAATGTCGTAACTGACTGAAATGAAAAGGTTTACATACATACATATACATACATACAAACATCTCAAGCACGGGCATTAATGCCCTTCTAGCCAACCAATATACCAAAACACTTGTTTCCATAATAAGTGTCCGGGCTGTTCTTAAAAATATCTAAACTAGTACTTGCTTTAATATAATTTCGTAGTCTGTTCCATGCATCAGCTGCTTTGTCAGAGAACCAGTTAGTACACTTCTCATTCGTATAGAATCTTCTACATAGGTTGTCTGATGATTCTCTACTTTTTGATAACCTAAACATTCCCAGAGGTAGTTGTCTCGAAATGCTCTATATACCTGAATTAGATCTCCTCTTAGATATCTGTAAAAGACACTGTATAAGTTCAGATATTTTAGTCTTGCATAATAAATTAAATGTTCCCAGGTGAAACAAACTATTCAGGAGCCACAAACCAAGAATGAAACTTGAATTTAAGCCTTAAGTGAATGCAAATCAGCTTTTCTATTAGTAAGACATCTTCAGAATGCAAAAGACCCACTGAATCAGTTCTGTGCACTAATCAGCTGACAGTCTTAATCAAATTTAATTATGACAAAATGAAAACTCCAGAAGTGAAGTTTATATAGGAACTGATTCAGTGGGTTATATTCTGAAGAAGTCTTGCTGACAAAAAGTTGATTTGTATTCACTTAAAGCTTAAATAAATGCTTCATTCTTGGTCTGTGGCTCCTGTGCAGTCTGTTTCACCTAGGAATATTTTTGTTATTAGTTCTGTTCTTTCCTGGTTCCTCGTTTGACTTGTGGTAAATTAAATGTTCACATCCATGGATGCCCTTAATATATTTCTTCTGTACTCTTTCCAGGTTACTCCTGCTTGTTTTCTTATAAGGTTTCCATATTGTTATCCCATACTCAAGTTTGGGTCTATTGTCACTAACAAACAATGACGTCATCATTTCTGATTTCCCAGACTTTATAAATCTTTTTATGCAACCTATAGCTCTATAACTATCATTAACTAATTGGTTGATATGATTAGAAAAACTCAAAGCTGTATCTATCCATATACCCAGGTCCTTAACTGAGTTTACAGTTTCAATCACTGTGTGCTGTATTAAATATTCACCTTTCAATTTGTGTCCCAAATTTCACATGCTTAGTTTTGATGTATTTATCAGAATATTATTCTCCTTTGCCCAAATGGTAAATTTAGTCAAGTTCTTTTGTAGACATGCCCCATCTGTAACACATGTAATAGTTTCAGGTCATCTACATGTACACTTCAGAACACTTCACATGAAGAAGTTCAGTCTGAAAGATGCAATCTAAACAAGTAAGGGCCTAGGACAGAGCCCTTGTGGTACACCCTGAATATAACCAAGAATTTCACCTGTCCAGTTGCTGTATGATACTTGCCATGCCCCATTTGTAAGACATGCAGTTATCCATCTTATCAAGAGTACATCAATACCTAGTTGTTCTAATTTATTGATCAGTGTTTTCTGTATGACCTTGTTAAATCTATATAAATTACATCAGATCACAATTGTTCATTCTTAGCTGTTATTATGTTATAGAGCATCTTGTTACAGGTGGTAATAGATATATTTTCAACATATGCATGCTGATATATAGTTTGAAGTCCTAACCTATCCAATTCTGACAGTAACTTATCCAGTATTACTTTCTCCATTATTTTTCCACAACCTGAAAGTTGACTTGAGGGGCTGTATGACTCTGGGTTTGTCCTATTCCACTTTCCTTTAAAGACAGGTTTAATAAGCCTGTGTCTCCAATCTTGAAGAATCTCGCCATATTTATATGAACTAGTAAATAATTGATATAATGGTACCATGAGTTCTTGCTGATGTTTTCTCAGGTCTTTGTTACTAATTTCGTCTTCCCCCTGTGCTTTGTTTGGATCCAGTTTGCACAATTCTTTTTTTTTTCAATTACATTTTTCAATGTAATCTAATTTGATTCCAGTATCTGAGGTTACGTGGATGTCACTAGGACAACTTATGACTGTTTTGCTTTGCATAACATTTTGTAAATATATCTATAATCTGTTGTCTGAGAATAAAGTTTACAATCTCCACACAGTTTATATCTATAAAAGGGTTTCCTATTATGCTCAATATCTTTATATAAATTTTCATCAATTTTTTGTTAATCTTGTCTCACACACTGCTTAATTTGTAAGCTTGTTTATTTCAGTTTTCAATGTTGTAGTTCAACCCGTCTTCCATTTCTTATATTTTTTGTCTGTCACTTTAATCCAGTATCTTGTTTTTATGGAAATATATCCCCCTGATGTTGTATGCCTAGATCCTGATGTTAAACATTTTTTTTTATTTTTTGCACTCAAATTTCCTTTTCAAAACTTTCCACATTCCATCTGCAGTTTTTCCACTGAACACATCACTCCAGTTAGTTTTACATAGTGACTGTTTTGCTTCCATATAATCTATAACTAATCTTCTGTGCATTGGTTTAGATTTCAGTTTGGCAGAATTATCTGGCAACAAACTAACCTTTTATATAACCCCATGATCACTGCATACCAACAGTGGTAAAACTTGACTTGAAGTAACAGTGATTTCTTTAGGAACACAAACATGTCTAGTATGTTCCATTCCCTGGTAGGTTTAGAAAGCAAAATGTGTTTTTTTTAACATCGCTGCATGTCCACTTACTATGTGCCATTTTGCTTAATTTAATACTTTGTCATCTAGTTATATATTCCATCTTAAAAAAGCAGCTGTAGACTAGGGAGGGTGCTGTTATTGTTAGCATCCTAAACATACAAGGTCTTGTCTGTACATTCAGCATAACTGCTGCAATTCAGAGGCCATGAAGATACTGTGTTTCACAGAACAGACCTTGCATTGCCGTATTGTACTATGCCTTACCATATCATGTTAAGTACTGCATTTCCATGGTATGATATTCCTTGCCAAGTGTTCCATTGACAAGCACTCCTGTGAATGTCATGATTTATCATATCTAGTCTTGTACTATGCCATGCTTCACCAAGTTTTGCCATTCTGTACAGCTGTTTGTTTCATTTAAGAAGTTAATTTTTCAAGCTAGAAATAACTTGTCCGCTCTTGCTGTATCGGCTTCTGTACAAGGACCCCTCACTGGTAGGTGTGTGATTAGGTTCATCTCCTTTTTCTTCAGCATTTTTCTTGAAGTTGCTGTGCTTTGAGTCAAACATATTCTGTAAGCAGCGTACCACAATCTTGCTCACCACACTAGGAGTAAGCCTAACCCCTGGGTCTGCCAGGTCACCCCAGAAATTGACTGACCACACTTTCTGCAAGTCATACAAAGAAGAGTTGACATCTACAGGCTTAACAAGTAGACTGCTAACTTGTACTTGTCCAGCTAACAGAGAACTCCAGTGGTATGTACTTGATAGAGGGGCCCATGGAGATGGTGTGTGGGTACTGGCAGTGTCTTTTTGCAGATCAACTGATATGGTAAAAATGTGACTGTTCTGTCTAGCACTGGAAACTCTTGGCAAGTATAGGGTTGAGAAGAATCTCAAACAAGTAAATGCACCAAAGAGAGTACATGCAATGGAGAATGATTAAGTAGGGTGAGTTCTGAAGTATCTCTGAAAGTACCAGGGTTCCAAAGGATGCTCACCTCCTGAAGTTCAGATCTAGACAATGACATTTCAAGACTGTGTAAACCAGTAACCATGTGGCCACCTCACAGATAATTAGCCATGCCCCTAGTGGAGTGGCATTTGACTGCAACATTTTTAAACATGACAGTGAGCCACCTGATAACAAGAAATAAGGTGGTTAGTAGTATAGTTAGGGATTTTCTCAGTGACTAGAAACTCTTCCCTGCCTGGATGGATGAACAAGAACTGGGGCTAATGTTTTTTGTCTGGGTCACAGTTACAATCCTGACTATAGGAAAATGTACCTCAGACAGAGGCCCAATATCCAGCCCAGCCTTCCAGCACTGTGCACCTTCTGGGAAACAGCATGTTCCCAGTGTAAAAGAGGCATCACCTGGCAACATTTTCAGTTCTTACTTGCCACAGCAAATGTTTGCATGTCATATATGTTGAGTGATTGTCAGTCTGATTTTGAGTTTAGCCATCAGAGTTTCCAGACTGGGCAGATAAGTACCCCATTAGGCACTTTAGTTTTTTTTTTTTTGTTATTATATTGCAGGAGTAGCTGCCCTTATTGCAGATTGCTAGTATCTCTTGGTGGTCTATGTTATGTCTGCCTCAAAAAAAGTTGTTTGTGCATATAAGTACCACATCCCTCCAAAGACTTCCATTCTCAGTGTCTTTATTGCTTGGACTCAGCCATGACAAATCCCTCTTGCAATTGTGTGTGGAATTCAGGGAAAAATCATAAGAAGATAAGAGATAATTCCCCTGGTCTATCTGGACAAATGCAGGCTTCAGTCTTTTATTAAACAGACTGCCATGCCTGTTGAGTCTCAGCAGCCTATCTCAGTGGATATTGCTTCCAAAAAGAAAACAAATATCTTGAAAAATAGAAGTAGACCCACCATGTAAGGGATAAACAGTTGACCAAGAAAGTATTCTATCCAGTTACACTGGAGGATCTGAGAATATTAGTCCTGTAGAGGAAAGTGTCTAGCCCTGACCCAGACATCTAGTATTTCTTATGTCTGTGGCATTGCACCTCTGGAAGCTCTCTTGCCTTTGGCAGTTTTCATACCTTTCCACCTCAAAGGCACAGTGATTGTCACTGAGTCAGATGGCAGATGTTCTTCGTTCCACATTGCTGCAGTCCTAACTATTGGGTAGTCCGCTGTCCAGTCGGCCCGAATACCAAAGTATATGGCTGACGTCGGTCAGGGCGCATTAGACTGACGTCAGTACGTCAGGGTACTAATGCGCATGACCGACGTCATATCCTCAGTCTTTTTTGCCACATGGTCCGATGCAGAAGCAGTTTTGCGAGTGCAGGTTGGCGTTCTGAAATTTTCTGAAGTCGGAGTTTCAGACCGAATCAAAGTTGGCTAAGTACCCCGTTGGGGAACATTTTGGTTTTTTCTTGCCTCAGTATTTAACCGGATGTCAGAAAAAGTGAATAACTGTATTTCTTGTGGGAAACAGATACCTCATAGGGATTACCATACTTTGTGTATACCTTGTTTAGGGCCTGAGCACGACGTTGTTGGTTGCCGCTCTTGTGCTAGATTTAACAAACGCACTATTAAGAGAAGGTTAGACTGTGCCAGGTTAGTGTTTGGGAAGCGTTGCAATTATAAAATGCCGTCGGATGCTCCGACGCCCGCTTCGACCAAAAAGCGCAAGGACAAAACAGCAAAGCCTAGGGTTGATGAACCGGCAGTCCCGGACGTCGGTTCTTTAGAAGGCTCAGTGGAGCCGGAGGTTTTGCCAGGAGTTTCTTTGGAGTATCAGGCTGAAACTTTACTGTTACAGGATGTGCCCTCTCAGGAAGTAGGCCAGGCTGAGGGGGCTTCTCAGGTAGCTGTTCTTCCCTCTCTTCCCAAGGTGGTTAGAGCCTCTCCTTCTGTTTCCAAAACTTCTTTGAGAGGTAGGCCAAGTTTAGCTTCAGTGGGGGCTTCTCCTAGCACTTCAGGTTCTGTGCCTAAGAAACATATGCTTAAAATGGCAGAAGATTTGATTACTATGATTAGAGGTTCTATGCCCCCTCCTGATAAGAGGCCTAGGGTGGAACCTGAGTTTGAGAGTTTTGAACAGTGTTCAGAGGCTTCAGAGTCTTCTGCGGAAGACTTGCAGGAGTTTCCTCCTTATTCTGATTCTGATGTAGATGATTCCACTCCTACAGCTTCTCCTCCTGAGGATTTCTCATTTTCAGAGACTCTGCATTCCATGAGGGAGCACTTTAAATGGGAAGGCCAAGATTACTCTGATTCCAGAAAAAGGCTTAGGGAATTCTTGTTTTTACCCCAGCATAGGCCCTTAGCTATACCTCCTGTGTTGAATGTGGTGGAAGATGTTTTTGCAGAGGCTTCCCTGAATCCTGATTCTTTGCCTCCTGCCCCTGTTAAACCTGATAGGTACTATAGGGTGCCTGAGGCTCATAAGTATCTTTTTAAGAGTCCTAGGGCAGACCCGGAAACTGTGTCTCAGGGACCTAAAGGTGTTAAGGCCTCTGTTGTTAAAAATCCTGTTCCCTCTGATAAAGAGGCAAGGGCTTTGGATAGATGGGGAAAAAAGGTGTATACTTCTTCCACTTTAGCCATGAGGGCGTTGAATTGTCAGTTTCACATGCTGAAATATCAAAATTATCTCCTTTCACAATTGAAATCTAAGGTGGATGCTTTGGCGGAAGGTATTGAGTGTAAAGAGTTGCTGGATTTAGTTCATGTGTCTGAACAAGTGGGTAAGCATTCTTTGCAATGTGGTTTTGATGCTGTACAGGCCTCCTCGAGGGTGGCTGCCACTAGTTCTGTTCTTCGCAGGCATGCCTGGTTGAGGGATCAGAATTTAGCTGAGCATGTTAAGACAAGGATTTTGGATGCTCCTTTACAGTCTGATGTGTTGTTTGGTTCGTCTGTGGAAGCTGTTTTAAAGAAAATGGAGGACAAAGCTAAGTCTATGCAAACTGTTAAAGATTTTTTGCAGGTGCAGCCACCGAAGTTTAGTAGAAACTGGCCTGCTAAGGGATGGACATATCCTGCTTATGATTCCCAGTCTAGGGGTAGGTCTAGACGTGGTAGGGGCAGAGCTCAAGGTTCTTTTCGGCCTAGAACAGGGAGTTCTCCTGCTCAGACTTCTGGTGAGGGCAGGGGTCAGTCCTTTCGTAAACAGACCCAATGACTTGCCTTTTCAGCTGCCAGTAGATTCTCGTCTGGCAGCTCCTTTGGGAGGAAGACTGTCTCTTTTCAAAGAAAATTGGGATTTAATTACTCAAGACAGATGGGTGTTGGATATCATTCACCACGGTTACAGGTTTTATTTCCATACTTTGCCCCCTTTCAAAGGCATGCCAGACGTTCCTCCTCCACAAAGGAAGGAGGCTCACAAGCAAATTTCTCTGTTACTCCAAATAGGGGCCATTCAGCCAGTCCCTGTTTCAGAAAGGGGCCTAGGATTTTATTCTCGCCTGTTCCTAGTACCAAAGAAGGGGAACACGTGGAGACCAATTTTGGATTTATCTATCCTCAACACTTATCTGGACATTCCCAAGTTCAAGATGTTGACGTTACAACAGCTTTTACCTCTGCTGGGCAAAGATCACTGGATGGTAACTTTAGATCTCAAGGAAGCTTACCTTCATGTGCCAATAAGACTAAGTTGCAGGAAGTACCTGCGTTTTCGAGCTGGAAATTCTCATTATCAGTTCTCTGCATTGCCCTTTGGCTTATCTACTGCGCCCAGAGTATTCACAAAGGTTCTGGCTCCAGTGATAGCTTACTTCAGGCTAAAAGGAATTCAAATCTATCCTTACTTGGACGACTGCCTGATTCTGGCTCAAGAAAAAGAAGATCTTCTACAGCATCTGGAATATGTCATAGCAGTGCTAAGATGCCTAGGGTATTCTGTGAACGAAATAAAGTCCAGTCTAGTACCCTCTCAAGACATGTGCTTTCTGGGTGTGAGACTGAATACAGCAGCCCAGATGGCCTTTTTAACCCCGGACACACAAAAGAGTCTTTCACTTTACTTCCATCAACTATCTCATCAGTCCGTGCTGACTGCAAGGACAGTCCTTCAAGCATTAGGGTTCATGGCATCTTGTATTCTGGTGCTTCCCAATGCCAAACTGCATATGAGGAAGCTACAATGGTATCTCAAAAATGTATGGACACAGCACTGCCAGGATTTGGACACTGTCATTCAAATAATACCTTGCCTTCAAAAAGAATTTCTGTGGTGGGCTCAGGAATGTCACCTAAACAAGGGACTCTCTGTGACCCGGCCAGAGGCGAGTCAGATTTTAACGACAGATGCCTCGGACATTGCTTGGGGAGCTCATCTAAATGGAAAGTGGATACAAGACAAGTGGCCTGCCAGACTACAGCATCTACATATCAACATGAAGGAGATGTTAGCAGTCCAGTTTGCATTAATGGCTTTCAAGGAGTTACTTCTTCCAGGGCAGGTGTTGATTCTAACAGACAACACAACTGTCATGTGGTACATCAACAAACAAGGGGAACACATTCTTACCCATTATGCAGGCAAGCAATGATTTTATGGGAGACTGCGCTCAGCTTGCAACTAACTCTTCAGGCAAGGTTTCTGCCGGAGCACAGAACTCCTTAGCAGATGTGTTAAGCAGACAAATCATGGATCCCCACGAGTGGAAACTGGATCTTCATGTATTTCAAAAGTTGACAGTGTCCTGGGGAACTCCAGACATAGATCTGTTCGCTTCTCCACTAAACCACCAGCTGCCAAAGTTTTGCACAAAGAGGTTTCATCACACAGCTTGGAAAGTGGATGCTCTTTCTTTCAGTTGGAAAAATCTTCATGTGTATGCTTTCCACCTCTGCCTCTTCTTCCAAAGGTGCTTCTAAAGGTCAGACAAGACAAGCCAAGGATGATTTTAATAGCTCCAGATTGGCCTCGGCAGCACTGGTACCCATTACTGAGGAGTCTGGTAAAGAAGCCTCCATGGCCTTTACCCTTGATTCCACATCTGTTGTCTCAGAAGGACGGTCGTCTACTCAATGTCAAGCTTCACTCTCTTCATCTAACAGCCTGGCATATTCTGTTTTGAAAGACAGCAGGTCTCAACTTCCTCAACAAGTTTTAAATGTGATTATGGAAGCCAGAAGACCTAGTACAAGGAAAGTGTACGCAGAAAAATGGAAGAGATTTTTATTTTGGACTGCAGCAAAGAATTTGGAGATTTCAGAGCCTAATTTGAGTGTGGCTCTTCAATATCTTACTGAGTTATTGGACAAAGGTTTGTCTTTCTCTTCCATTAAGATTCATGCTGCAGCAATTTCAGCTCACTATGATTGTGACCCACCATTGTTTTCACATCCTTTGTTCAAGCAATTTCTTAGAGGGCAAAGAATATAAGACCCCCGTAGAGCTCCTACTCCTGCTTGGGATCTCAATTTTGTGTTGGAGAAACTTACTCTACAACCTTTTGAGCCTGCAGCTACTGCTGAACTGAAATACTTGTCATGGAAGACTGCTTTTTTGTTGGCCATTACTTCTGCAAGAAGGGTTTCTGAGTTACAGGCCCTTATGGCGGTTGAGCCTTTTTTGATTTTTCATAAGGATAGGGTATCATTACGCACAAATCCTTCCTTTATGCCTAAAGTGGTTTCTAGTGTGGCTTTAAACCAAACTATTCATTTGCCTACGTTTTATGCAGATCCCCAAAATAAAGGGGAAAAGATTTTGCACACTTTAGATGTACACAGGCAATTGCGTTATTATTTGAGCAGGACTAAGGATTTTAGACAGTCTCAGCAGTTGTTTGTTTCTTTTGCTTTGAGTTCTCAGGGCAAGCCTGTGTCAAAACAAACTATTTCTCGGTGGATTGGGTTTTGCATTGCCTTTTGTTATTCCCATCATGGCAAGGAGATTCCAGCTGGGATTAGGCCTCATTCCATTAGGGCTACTGCCACTTCAACAGCTTTCCTAAGGGGGGGTGGCAACTAAGGATATTTTGGAGGCAGCTACTTGGAGTTCAGTGCATACTTTCTCTAAGCATTATCACCTTCCTCTCTACTCTAAGTCTAGGGCTGGTTTTGCCACAGCTATTTTGCAAGGCATGTTGTCAGCTCCTGCTTCTTTATGATTTGCCAGCCTCCCTTACCTCTGCTTTGGGATTCTACCCAATAGTTAGGACTGCAGCAATGTGGAACGAAGAACATAGTACAGTTTTGTACCTACCATAAATGTAGATGTTCGAGGATCCACATTGCTGCAGTCCAATTTACCCTCCCTCCTTCCCCTCTGTGTTTAGGGGTGGTTGTGTAGGTGAGATTATATGCTGCTGATTTTGTATATTTTGTACATATTTTTGGTGTAGGTATATTAGGCCTTGTTTTTTTAGGGTCTTCTGACATCTGGGGCAAGAAAAGACTGAGGATATGACGTCGGTCATGCGCATTAGTACCCTGACGTACTGACGTCAGTCTAATGCGCCCTGACCGACGTCAGCCATATACTTTGGTATTCGGGCCGACTGGACAGCGGACTACCCAATAGTTAGGACTGCAGCAATGTGGATCCTCGAACATCTACATTTATGGTAGGTACAAAACTGTACTTTCTCAGGTGTCTGACTTGGATGCCCATATTGTGATCACAGCAGGGAAGAGCAGTTCCCTGCCATGAGTATTACAGGGATGGTTTGTGATGATAAAGTGGTGTTCAGCTACCAAGACTTCAGCAACAGGCTGCACCACTTTTAGGATGATGTACAAACAGGTGTTCATCCTTTCAGACAGTGCCACAGTGCGACTCCTTTCTACCCCTATTCTCCATTGCACAACTTGTTCAGGTTGGCTAAGGACTTCCTGTATTTTATTCAGAATGTATAGTCCTGACCAGATCAGCCATCCATGTCAGAAATCACTTTACAGAAGAGAAAATGGGAGTCTTCTCTTAGAAGGACTCTGACCTCTGAGATTTTGATTCTCAGCTGGGGTGCCTTCTGTGCGGAGTCTGTATGCCCCCCCCCCCTGTGGTCACATGGGTTTCCTCTGGGTGCTTCACTTTTCTCCCACATTCCAAAGACATGCAGTAGGTAGATTGGACACTCTAAATTGGCCATAGGTGACAGTGTGTGTGAGAGTGAATGGTACAAATGAATTACAGCAGCAGGGCTAGCCACCGGTGTAAACCTTTTGTCGAGATGATTGTCACTGTGGAAGTGACACCCTGACCCCATGTGCAAAATGAGAAAAGGGATTGAGGATGGATGGATGGGAATAGAACTGGATGCTATCCTCCCCTTTAGAATATGAAACAAATGTTTAGGTCACACTGTCGACTAGTCCTCTCTCTCAGAGGATGTCTCATTTGGGGATATACATTCATTAATGAAAGACCAGTTTCAAATGGGGAGCTAAAGAGGTTTCATATACCCAGAAAATTATTTTGACATCAAGAGGCTGGTCTCTTCTAAAATCAGTTATTCATTCTCTCTTGAAAACCATACTGGATGCAGTTCAGGTAGAATCTCTGGAACTGTATTCTCAACCTTCTACTTCCAGGAGACCTTTTTTATAGAGTGCAGGAGTAGCAGGTCATGCTGTAGTGTTTCTGAATACCGCATAAAAGATTCAGGTTGGTTCCAGAGCCAAGTAATCTTCCCAGGAATTGGGAAAGTAGCATATCTGGTCACTTTGAGAAGGTCTATGTATCAGTAGCTCTAGCCTTCAGACACCTAAGCTGTCTAACATATGATTAAGTATCAGGGAGAAAATCTCAAAACTTTAAGTAAGACACTTGGGGAGTCACTGATGCCCCTCTGAAGGCTATAGTAGTACAAAATGTGTCACAAATTTACAGATACAAGTGTGACTGTGATGCTGTGGTTGCAGCATCTGTGGCTGCTATGATAGGGTCAGTGATTAGGGGGCATTCTTGACTGAGGATGCAGCACCTACATGAGGATATTAAAGCACAGCTTCTGAGTGCATCTTTGCACAAGGAGCTGCTTTTCAGACCCCCCTACTCAGGAAATATTTAAAAGCTGGAGAAAGGGGACAATGTAATCAGTCAAACAGCTCTTCTGTTATTTCATTTGGAAACAGCAGGAATTAAAATGTTCTTATTACTGAAGAAAAACCAAAGGAAAGCAGCCAAAAGATAAAGAAGTTTCCTGCAAAAAGAGAGGTCTGGAAGCAGTCAGGACCAAACCACTAACAGGGACCTTCAGTGACCTTCTTACACTTCTCCTTCCCTCCGCAATGACTTCCAAAATCCCACCCCAGTCCTTAACCGTTCCCACCTGACCCAGACAACTGGAAACTAGATGGATTAACTTTAAAAAAAAAACTGGTTGAATGTTACAGTGGGCAGGTGGGCTATGCAGATGGTCTCTCAGTTCCACCGACAGCAGTTCACCATTTTCCTGTCTAGAACAAAGAGATATGGTGAGGCCATTGATTTAAGACATGATTCAGAAAGAGAAGCCACAGTATCCAGAGGAGAAGGGTCTACACATGGTTGTTTCAAGTACAACAAAAAGATGGGTAAGGGAGACTCTTTCTGAATTTGTAAAACTTACAAAGTTTGTTAAGGTTTCAAAATCCAACATGTTCATCCTGCAAGCCCTTCAGGCCCATCAGGCACTCATGGTAACTCGAGATAAAGGATGCCTACCTGTATATCCCCATTAACAGAGGTCACAGGTGATTCTTCAGGTTTGATGCAGAATGTTTCCATTATCACATTACTCCATTGCCCTTTGGTTTGGCTGCTGCACCCAGAGTCTATACCAGATGTCTGGTTCCATTAACTGTGCAGTGCCAGACCAAAAGCATTCACATACACCCATACCTGGTTGACTGCCTATTTAAACACTGCAACAAGGGGCATTGGAGGACATTGACCAACAGACACACACGTTCTTTCATATCCTGGGTCTCTGTCTCATGATCTTCCAAATCCAATCTTATTCCAGCCAAGTTGGTTAGTTTCATATGGTCTTAGCTAAATAAAGAACACCAGAAATCCTTCCTCCCTCAGAAGAAAATGGAATTCCTGACCATGTCCTTTCAGGAGTTGGCAGTAAAGGCTGCTATGTCTGCAAGAGAATTCTTGAGGATCCTGAGATATATGGCTTAAACAATTATCATTGTCCCATTAACAAGGCAGCACATGAGAAAATGTAGGCAATGCCTAAGGAACATCTGGCACCAGCATATGGAGTCCCTTGGAAGGTGTGATCCCTGTACTTTTCTGCGTGAAACATGAGATGGAATGCTGAAGTCACCAGCTGCTGATAACTCAGGTCATTCTTTCAAACGGGCAGCCTCAAATTAAGTTATGGTGACAGATGTCTTGGATTCAGCCTTGGGTGTTCATATCACAGATGTCAGGGTTCAGGGTGCCTGGAGAAACAAACACTGTAAGTGACACCTCAACACAAAGGAAATAATGGCAGTCATTTTGTCTTTCTAGCTGTGCATCCCACACCCCTCCTAACTAAATATACCAACTCTGAGTTCACTCAACGTTGGGGAAAAGGGCAAACTGCGAGAACAGCCAACTGAATTTTTTCCCTAGGAAACAATTCGCGGATGTGGCCATTCGCGGTTTAGTGTTTTCGATGTTTTGGGTTCAAATATTATGTGTTCGAGGAAAAGTCTCTTCGATCGCGTAATAGAGAACCCATAAACAAGCTGGGGTGAGGCACTCATGTAATACAGGCTTGTGTTTCAGGTTTGATAAGTGTTTTTGTAGTCAATGATGACCATTGTTTTTTTTTATGTCATCCTAATGAGAATTGCATGGCTGGCCAACTTAACAAGGCCCTCTTCAGATCCCCATAAATGGAAGCCAGACAGAGACATCTTTGTGATTCTTATTTACAGGTAAGGTATACCAGAGAGAAACCTTTTAGCTTTTCTGAACAGTACATTCTACTCCATGGTATCAAGCAGATAGAATTGGACAGTGGATGATATCTTCAGTTGAACAGGTCTGTTTCTGTATACTTTCCCCCAAAGTGACACTGAAAATTAGGGATGAGAGGCCAAAACTGATCCCAGTAGCAACCTGTTGACTAAGGCAGCACTGATTCATCATTCTCTTAGAGATGACAAGAGAACAGACATTTACCTGCCTCAGTCTGAGCCATTTGACTCAGCTCAAGGGATCATTGGTAAATCCAGATGTCTCCACTCTCAGATTGACTGCTTCAAGCAAATGACATTACCAACCCTTTAAGCACTGTTTTTCAGAGGATGTGCTAAAGATCATGGAAGCTAGAAGGCTAACTTCAAGGAAATTCTGTGTAGCTAAATGGAAAATATTCTGTCTCTGATGCCAAAAGAAGCTCCTAACCCCATAGCAGTGGAAGTGTCTACTAGTCTGTAATACCTTTTTGATGGTTTAATAGCAGCTCGGATATGCATCACTGGAAGTACATCTTTGTTACTTCAGCCTGTCCACCCGTAAAAGAACACCTGGCATATCTTCCTTCAGTTAAGCAATTCCTCCATGGAGGAGTGACTTTTCTTTGGGACATGAACTGTATATTAAAAAGAAGTTGATGCAGTGTCCATTGAAGTGGCTGCTAATGTGCCCCTTAAGTTCCTTACATAGAAGATGTAGCTTTGCTAATTGTTGTTACTTCACCAAGAGAATTTCTGTACACCCAGTACAAAGAACATTTTTGGTATTTAGGAATACAGTTGTCACCGAACCTAACTGTTCAGTTCCCTGTATTTTTCCCAAGCTCCAGAACAAAGATGAATGAACATTACATTCTTTGGATGCCTATAAGTAATTGACATATTTGCAACAAACCAATAAGTTTATAATAACAGAGGAACTACTTATGTTTGTTGTAACAAATGAGGAGTACAAACCAGCTTCTGTGCAAACCATATCTAAATGGCTGGTTCATTGCCTTTGTTTCTGTTACTCAATTCACAGTAAAAGCTTGCAGTAAGAAATTACATCATACTGTACCAGTGGCACAGGCATCACGACTGTCTTCCTTGAAGGTGAACATGCAGGATATTTTTGAAATTACTATCTGATCCTCTGTGCAAACACTTTCAAATAATTACAGGCTGGATATTCTGTACAGGGCAAGGGCTGGATCTGCCCATGCTATGCAATGTGGGTTCCTACAGGCCTCCTCTGGGAATTATCCAACTTCCTACACACCCCACAAGCATTGAGAAGCTTCCCCACTGTCAAGACTGCAGAAATGATCCATACAATGAATGCATTACACTTGTGTTATGAATTTGTCTTGACAGTAGATATTCCAGTAGGGTTACTGTTGCAGCAGTACATCCCTCTCTTCATCTCCCTTTTCCTATATAGGGCATTCCAAGGCTGAGGAGGGTAGCCAGTCACCTTCCCCCTTCCTCCTTCAACTTGTTTGCAGCTGCTTCCTGGTACAGGGGGCTCAGTCGTCTCCATGTCAAGATTTTTTTCTGAGAGAGAGCTGTGTTTCTAGGTTTTCTTGACTGATACAGAGGGCTGATCGTATGGAGCTCCTCCTTGCATTCTCCAGCCTCTGGCCTATGGCCAGACTCCAGAAAGCTCTGGTTGTAGCCTCATCTATACAAACAATAAAATAAAAAAATGCATGCACTCACATGCATAAATACAAAGATGATATTGGTTGACAGTACCTTTATACTGGAAATGTGCTGACATCACAGGAAAGGTGGCACCAGTCCAGCTGATGGTGGAGTGCATAGCTCTGGAAGTCTGGATAGATGCTGAGCCATCTACTTGCAGCAGAGATGCCTACAGTTATGACTGCAACAGTGATCTTATTCAAATATCTATTGTGATGTTAATTTCCTAACACAACTGTACATTCTGTTTTAATAAACTCTTGCATCCACTTATGGTTGAACATGATCTGTCAATATGCATCCAAGATGAGAAGAGGTCTCACTTCCCTGTTTCCGCTCCAATGAAGAAATAAGGATGAATGGACTTGCTTGAAATTAAAAAAAAAACATATTAGGGGAACTATTGAATAATTCTTTTGAAAAACATAAGACTGTACACACTACACAACTAAAACCCGGCAGCTTTTACAGCATGTGAGCAGGGGTGATGAGGATGATCGTTATAATCATCAACCCCCTTTTCTTCCTTTTTCTATATGGGGTTGAGGTGTTGTGTCAACTTTTGCCATCTCCCCCCCCCCCCCTCCTTCTCCATGCAGTGCCATTTTCCTATGCTCTTTAACAGTATGCCTGACTGATGCAGGTCTTCTGTCGCACATAATCCAGCCATCGCTTTGCTGGATGTCGTCGCTTCCAGTTGCCTTCTTCCTATCTCTCAGAAGTTTTCTGCTTTCCTGTAGATGTGCCTGAACAACCATATTCCCTTCATTTTGACATTTTCATCAAGTGTGTTGCTACTTTGGCTTCTGTTGTGATGTCATCATTTTTTCATTTATCTCACAGTGTGCATCTCAGCAATTCATTTCCATCACGTCCTTCACTGCCTAGGTTTCTGTACCATACAGAAATACTGGTTGCACCACTATTTTATACACCATACCAACTACATTGGCTTTCCCAGATACTTCATTATTAACTTATTCCATTGTTTCCTTTCTATCTGAATTTTCATCATCATCATTTTCCACCATTTGCTACCAAGACATCTTGTCTTCTCTATAATCAGTTTCATCCAGTGTGCCTTCAGTTTTCCATTCCATTCCCTTATTTGCTGAAGTTCTTGTTTAGAGTCTGCTTGTAATGCCACACCACCTGCATACAGCAGAGTTGTTGATCCGTCCCTTCTTATCTCATTGCTAATGCAGTCCATCAGTATGAATAGTGGTGATGGCTACCAGGAAAATCAAAATCATTTTCCAAGAAATGAACTTCATTATTGCTAGAATGGGGAACTTGCATACACCTTGATCATGAAGTACTTGTCTCATGAGGAAGAAAGATTTTTTAGTGGCAGGCAGAAATACAGACCTCCCCTTTTAGGAGCTGCTGGGTCACAGTTTTGATCCCTACAAGCTCTTGATGGCAAGAAATAGCTGACACATGCATCTTGGCCATGGAGTAACTAATGCCCAGATCATGCATGTACCTGTGGTAGGTCAGAACTGCCTACAGTCTGGCCAGATAGGCTGGGATCAGGTACACCTCAACTGAAATGAAGAATCCCCCCCCTCGCTTGACAGAATATATCTGTGGTAAGGAAGGCTTTCTGGGAGCCTTACTCACTTCTGTCAATAAGTCAAACAGGAGGGTCTACAGAGCAAGAGCTAGCTAGGTCTTGAGGGAGAGCTAGTTGTGAACCTGGCCTTGGGGAATCCCCCCGAAACTGGTATCATTTTCTGTGCTGCTATGGATTGGAGAGCCAGATGCCACACCATTCTTGGCCACCAGCTGGTGATGAGGATTCGACTTAGTATTATTTGAATTTCTTGATAAGCTGTAGAATCAAGAGAAGTGAAGAGAAGGTGTACACAGTTTGCCATACAAGATGAATTTACCATACTGAACTGAGAGCAGAAGAATACTGCATTCTCTCAGGTAGCACATAAATTAACCTTTGGTTTGCTGTAATTCAAGAAACACAAGTCAAACTTGGTTACTTAATCTGCAGCTCAGCAAGAGGGATTGCAGTAGTTCATCCAGTTCGCCACTCCTTACCCATCCATGATGTAAAGTACTGTCAGAATAATGCCACTATCTGTGGATTACTGATGCATGTTAATTGCTTACTTACCAGCATTCCACAAGACAGTTTGGTTCTAAGAGTGAATTAGGAGGGACTGTAAAATGGGAGTCCCCTCTAAAGCTTTTAAGGCTAGGAAGACTGTGCAACTTCAAATGATTGATATGGAGTCCCCTTTCGTGGTTGGGCCAGTTCCCCAGAAGCATGGAGAAGCCACCGTGAGTTTCCTGTCCTACTAATGAAGCTTTTCGTTGTAAGTAATTGTGATACATTTCACTCCAGGAATGGGGGACTCATCCGAAGGTTGGTGCAACTTTTCCACCACTTTGCAGTCTGAGCATGGTAGTCTGAGATCATAAGAAAGATCCACATGAGTGTGAAAACTCTTCAGCTACTACTACCTCTCTGTCTCCTACATTGCCTGTACCATTAGATGTGTAAATGGCACCATGGAAAGAGGACTGGCAATGAAGCCCAGAAGATGCAGATGTTTCCAAGATTGAAGTTGCCACTGCAGCCTCACCAAAGCTGCTGAGGTTAATGACTTTCTGGACCCTTTCCATGGCCAGGCTCCTCCAGTAAAGACACCTCTCTGAAAGTGGACTTTGAGATGACCTTCCTCAATTTAACATTACCACAAGGACTGCAGACATTGTAGTACTCATGGCTGTGAAACCACTAAGCGATCCCTTGTCAGGGCAACAAAGAGCCCCCACCTGTGTGAGCGAACTAGTGGAGTTCCTTCTCTTGCATGGCTTTGTCCACCATTACTGACACAGTGATAAACACTGTGGGTGCAGAGGAAAATCCATATAGCAGAACTTTACAATGGAGGTGTGAAATGAAGGAATTTTCTGCATGAAAATTTTCTGCCAGTGTGCCGAACTGTCACAGCCCTTAAGGCTAAACAACACACCTGATACACTTGTAATAGGTGACTCTATCGTCAGGCACACTGACGTCCCGCTCACCAGGCTGAACAAGGAGAACGTCACGGTGAGCTGCCTGTTGGGCAGTAGGATCCGCCACATAACACAAGCACTCAGGTCACTCCAAGGCAAGTACAAATATGACTCCGTCATTGTCCATGCTGGTGTGAATGACCTGAGATGTACCTCCCTGGACTACATGAAGAGAGACATAGAGGAGCTCTCTGAACATGTAACCCAGGCCGGTATGACCCTGACCTTGAGTAGCATCTTACCCTCACCAAGAATAATGCCACAATATGAAGACAAGATGATTAATTTCAACAATTGGCTTAAGTATTGGTGTCATTCAAAGGGGATCCAATGCCTGTCAGCCTGGGATGACATGCTCGACAAGCCACGATGCTTCACTAGGGACGGCTTGCACCTGTCACCCCTGGGCTATCGGATATTGGCAAAGGCTCTTGCTACCCCCATAGTGCCTTTTTTAGGCAAGGCTCAAAAGACAAACCCACCTCCATAGGTATCACAAGGGATAAGAAACTAAGAGTAATGCTATTCAATGCCAGAAGTCTTAAACTCAAGATGCATGCACTCGAAACTCTCCTTAGCATGGAGAACATCGATATCTGTGCAGTAACAGAAACCTGGTTCAAGGCTACTGAGAGCACCCCAGCACTACCAGGTTATACCTCATACCATGCTTTTCGGCCCCTTGCAGCTCAGCAAGAGGGATTGCAGTAGTTCATCCAGTTCGCCACTCCTTACCCATCCATGATGTAAAGTACTGTCAGAATAATGCCACTATCTGTGGATTACTGATGCATGTTAATTGTCTGCAAAAGGCATATGACTATGTGGACCCTTACTTACCAGCATTCCACAAGACAGTTTGGTTCTAAGAGTGAATTAGGAGGGACTGTAAAATGGGAGTCCCCTCTAAAGCTTTTAAGGCTAGGAAGACTGTGCAACTTCAAATGATTGATATGGAGTCCCCTTTCGTGGTTGGGCCAGTTCCCCAGAAGCATGGAGAAGCCACCGTGAGTTTCCTGTCCTACTAATGAAGCTTTTCGTTGTAAGTAATCGTGATACGTTTCACTCCAGGAATGGGGGACTCATCCGAAGGTTGGTGCAACTTTTCCACCACTTTGCAGTCTGAGCATGGTAGTCTGAGATCATAAGAAAGATCCACATGAGTGTGAAAACTCTTCAGCTACTACTGCCTCTCTGTCTCCTACATTGCCTGTACCATTAGATGTGTAAATGGCACCATGGAAAGAGGACTGGCAATGAAACCCAGAAGATGCAGATGTTTCCAAGATTGAAGTTGCCACTGCAGCCTCACCAAAGCTGCTGAGGTTAATGACTTTCTGGACCCTTTCCATGGCCAGGCTCCTCCAGTAAAGACACCTCTCTGAAAGTGGACTTTGAGATGACCTTCCTCAATTTAACATTACCATAAAGACTGCAGACATTGTAGTACTCATGGCTGTGAAACCACTAAGCGATCCCTTGTCAGGGCAACAAAGAGCCCCCACCTGTGTGAGCGAACTAGTGGAGTTCCTTCTCTTGCATGGCTTTGTCCACCATTACTGACACAGTGATAAACACTGTCGGTGCAGAGGAAAATCCATATAGCAGAACTTTACAATAGAGGTGTGAAATGAAGGAATTTTCTGCATGAAAATTTTCTGCCAGTGTGCCGAACTGTCACAGCCCTTAAGGCTAAACAACACACCTGATACACTTGTAATAGGTGACTCTATCGTCAGGCACACTGACGTCCTGCTCACCAGGCTGAACAAGGAGAAGGTCACGGTGAGCTGCCTGTTGGGCACTAGGATCCGCCACATAACACAAGCACTCAGGTCACTCCAAGGCAAGTACAAATATGACTCCGTCATTGTCCATGCTGGTGTGAATGACCTGAGATGTACCTCCCTGGACTACATGAAGAGAGACATAGAGGAGCTCTCTGAACATGTAACCCAGGCCGGTATGACCCTGACCTTGAGTAGCATCTTACCCTCACCAAGAATAATGCCACAATATGAAGACAAGATGATTAATTTCAACAATTGGCTTAAGTATTGGTGTCATTCAAAGGGGATCCAATGCCTGTCAGCCTGGGATGACATGCTCGACAAGCCACGATGCTTCACTAGGGACGGCTTGCACCTGTCACCCTGGGCTTTCGGATATTGGCAAAGGCTCTTGCTACCCCATAGTGCCTTTTTTAGGCAAGGCTCAAAAGACAAACCCACCTCCATAGGTATCACAAGGGATAAGAAACTAAGAGTAATGCTACTCAATGCCAGAAGTCTAAACCTCAAGATGCATGCACTCAAAACTCTCCTTAGCATGGAGAACATCGATATCTGTGCAGTAACAGAAACCTGGTTCAAGGCTACTGAGAGCACCCCAGCACTACCAGGTTATACCTCATACCATGCTTTTCGGCCCCAAAACTTGGACCGAACCAGAAAAGGAGGGGGAGTATCAATATTCGTCAAAGATACCCACATCTCCAGGTTGGTGGCACAGCACGAAGCATCAGAGACTATCCATGTGCAAATAACAGTGGGTAAAACTGCCTTCCAGTTTATAGCCTGCTACAGACCACCCTCCCAAATCCAGGAACCCCACTCGGCCTTCCTGAGAACACTGGAAAATATGAAGGTCTCTCCAAACACCATTATATTGGGCGACTTCAACTACCCAAACATAGACTGGGAGCATTACTCTAGCTCCAACATCCTAGCTCAAAGGTTCCTAGAATTTATAAACTCAGATGCTATGGAACAACTTGTTACCACTCCCACAAGAGGGGAAAACATACTGGACCTGATCATCACCAACATGGTAACTCTATGCTCCAGACCAGAAGTGTATCCCTCACTGGTAAGATCAGACCATAAACTGATCTCACTGGATATTCACATCCCGACCCCACCCCCTGCCCAGAAAACCACAGTGAAAAACTTCTCTAAAGCAAATTTCACACTCCTCAAAAACAGAGGTGGAATCCTTCAAAGCCCCCGGGCCTGTGGAAAGTACGGCCCAGACCGCAGAATCCTTTATAAATGCATTCTATGAACACCTTCAGGAATGCATGGATCATGCAATCCCAAATAAAACCAAGACCCAATCCTCCAAAGGCAGACATCCTATCTGGTGGACCCCAGCCATAAACAAACTATACAATAGAAGGAGGGAGCTAGTACATGATAGAGCAAAATCCCAAAAGGGGAAGGCATCTCTGATCAGTGTTAGCAAAAAACTATGGGCACTCATAAAATTGTCTAAGGCCAGCTTCGAGAGAAAAATTGCACAGGATACTAAGGATAATCACAAGGCTTTCTTTAGTTATGTTAGGAACCTGGGTGGGAATTCCCAGATATGCTCAGAATTAGTCCAAAATGACAAAAAATACACCAAACCCACAGACATTGCCAACATCCTAGCTGACAGGTTCAGCGCAAACTCCCCCCCCCCCCCCACCAAAAGGGCAAATATCTATCCCAGCAGAGTGCTGCCCCCCTGACATCTCAGATGCTCAGGTAAGAGCCGCCCTCTCCAAAGCAAAAAACACAGTATCAATGGGACCAGACGGTGTCCCGGGCTGCATCCTACATGAAC
This sequence comes from Protopterus annectens, assembly GCF_019279795.1. NCBI lineage: Eukaryota > Metazoa > Chordata > Ceratodontiformes > Protopteridae > Protopterus > Protopterus annectens. The sequence goes on from NC_056745.1 coordinate 1,135,329,747, forward strand.
TCCAAGAAGAGCTAGACCCAAACATAAAACTACTGTTCAATCTCAGCCTTACCACAGGATATGTACCCAAAGAGTGGCGTACAGCAACAGTGGTCCCTCTCCACAAAGGTGGTGCCTCAACAGATCCTGGAAACTATCGCCCCATAAGCCTGACTAGCTTGGTCTGCAAAGCTATGGAAAGGTTCATCATGGACCTCATAAATAAAGATATTGGGGACCTACAGACACTGGATCCTACCCAGTTCAGCTTTGCTAAGGGCAGATCCTGCCTCTTAAACCTGGTCGATTTCTTTGAAACAGTCACCAAGGCTGTTGACGAGGGGAAGGTGGTCCACACAGCCTACCTGGACCTCGCAAAAGCCTTCGATACAATACCCCACTCGGGCATTATAGAAAAGCTCACCAGCTGAAATATAAACCCCTATGTCACTAGATGGGTTGCAAACTGGCTCAAGTACAGAACCCACATGGTTAGAATTGCTGGAGCCATGTCAGACTCCAAACCAGTTACAAGTGGCATCCCACAAGGCTCAGTTCTGGGACCTCTCTTGTTGGTATATATTGCTTGGAGGTACAGGCCAACATGGAAGGACTGTGACTGACCAAGTTCGCAGATGACTGCAAACTGGGCGCCATAATAGACTCTTCAGCCAACACAAGCATCCTCCAAAAGGGCCTCATAGAAACAGACAACTGGTGCCAGAGCCATGGCCTCAAGCTAAATGCCAAAAAGTGTATAGTCATCCCCTTTGGCAAAAACAAAGTGCCCACAAATTACCACATAGGTGATAATCCATTAAGTATGGAAGAAGTAATTAGGGACCTGGGGACCCAAGTTGAGAGCAATCTCTCATTTGACAATCACGTGGCCAAAGTGGTTAGAAAAACATTTTATATAGCCCACCTAATCATGAAGGGATTCACATGTAGATCAGGGGAGGTCATCATGCCTCTTTACTCATCCCTCATCAGGCCCATAATTGAGGACAGTGCCCCTTTTGGGATGTACCTTACCAGACACCTGCAGCAACTGGAAAGACCCCAAAAGTACCTCACCAAGAGGATCAAAGGGCTCAAACAGATGCCATATGCTGCCCGGTTAAAGAAACTCCAGCTCTACTCAGTGGCATACCACCTGCACAGAGGCGATCTGTGCCTGACGTATAAAGCCATGTCCACTCTGGAATTAATGGACATGCTGCACCTCAGAAAATCCAAATCCCATCGAGCTACGCGCTCGAGAGACTTGAACCTCAGCACTGAAATAAATAGGACATGCTGGAGGGACAGATTCATAACCCAAAAGCTCCCTTCACTCTGGAATAAAATCCCAGTCCAGGTTAGGCAGAGTTCCCTCATTGACTCTCTTCAAGAGGAATCTTGATGAGTGGATGGGGGATCGTAGGTGTACCCCGGGTATCGCTTCTGTGTCACTGTTAGACAGAGGCACAGCATACTAACCTTGAAAAAGGGCATAGCAAAATTAATTTAAAATGGGTGGCGAAAGCCAAACACACTCTGGTTAGGCTTATAAATGCCCTAGGGCAGATAGCCTAGTATGAACCTATGAACCTATGAATCTCAGACACTGAGGTGCCAAGAGGCGTCTGTCATGTCTAGGGACGCCAACCAGTCAGAAGATGTGCTCATTGAAGACACTGAGGATCGGGATGTAACAAAAGCCTTCTATCCATTTAGAACCAACAAGTGATGGAAGATCACCCCGTCTTATTCCAGTAGAGGGACAGCATGTATAAACTTTTGAGGGGTAGAGTATGGGTTAGTTCCAGGAGCTCTGCAGAGCATTTTTACCTCTAAGTCATGCCCTTTTTAAAGCAGATTGTAAAAACTGTAAGTTTTTTCCATTTGAGCCCAGCGAGCCTTGGGCAGATGTAGACAGTAGCTGGGATTTCAGACGCTAAGTTGATGGAGTCATCTTTTTGGGTGACTTAACTGGCACTGGAAGGGACATGATCTTGTGAATGAGCCTCCTGCATGAAAGATGCACCTGAATACACACTGACTGAGCTCAGCCTTAAGATAGGAGTGCCCTAGCTATGCCACCAGCAAAATCAGTCCTACAGCAGGCCGTTTGGATGCCCACTGTGGCTACCTCAGGCAGTCTTAACCACTTACTCCTTAAGTTGAGGTAAGACTAAGTCAGGAAGGAAATTTTTCAGTGCCTGTTTCACTTGGGAGGACTAAATTCTAGACAAGTGAGACAGAGGGTTGAAAAGTCTAAGTTATAATGTGACAGAGGTGAAAACTGTGTTATGCATCATGTCCCATAGCTTTACATTTCTTGTTGGTCAGCAAGGTGGCAAAATGCTGTGGTTTGTAAATCCTGTGATACTCAAAAGAGAGTTTTTAAACTCCTGATATGAAAATGAGAGGAAGGAAGTCCCCTGAAAATGCATGGCTAGGATTCTTCTCCAGTCGGTTGTAGCTTTAGGTAAAACATCCACTTTCTTTAAAGCTACAAGAAGTGAATACATATGCTGCCAGGCTGCACAGTTGATATCCATGGTGGTGGGTTCCACTGGTATAATGACTTAATAATTCTCCTTCTTCTTTCCAAAGACCATCATTAAGGCATTTCTATGGGGTGGGGGTTCTCAGGCAGCCACAGTCCAGTCTACCACAGTATGAAACCTGAATTGTTTCCAGAGAAACAGGATCATTTAGAAGGGACCTGTAGGGAAAGGAGCACTTGTTGTTCCTGTCTGTTGCAGAGGTGATGCCCTTAGAGTTTTCAAACTCCTGATACGAAATGTAGAAAGAAAGTCCCCTGCTCTCACCCAGTGTCAGCAAGGGCAGGCTTGGGCACAACCAACATTATGAGGGATTGAGCATGTGACAAGCACACACCAGATTCTCAGAGACTGGCACTTGGTGACAGGCCTAACAGAGATGGAGAAGGACTGTGAGAGACCTGTACTTGAGACTATGTTAACATCAGGCATAATATGAAAGGGAGAATAGTCCCACATCATCTGTATGGACATGTCCCCCTAAACTACAGACATTTCTTTGAAGTTTAGAGCCTGAAGCATAAGTTATGACATTGGGAGACTTGGTGGGCTTTCTTTTACATGGGCTTTCAGACTCTGCTGGCCATGGGGAGACATGTTTGGACCAAAGAAAAGCCACAGATCTTAGGTCAGGTGACTCAAATGGAATTTAGGCTACTCATGAGACATACTGTGTCCATGTGACCAATGAATAGTAGTGACTGCACCTCTTGTCCCCCTAAGGTGTTAGCTGGGGGTGCATGTCTTCCAGGCCCTTTATAGTCCTGTGAAACAGAAAACAGATGAGCCTGAGGCCATGTTAGTGAAGTCTGAGCTCACAGCATATGGAATTTAGCAGGCAGTGTATGAATTGCACTTGCCTCTTGGCAGGTTTCTGTCAATCTTTATTTCTCTGTGAAACTACGTCACATCACAATAATAAGTAAAACACATTAAAACACAGATTAATAAATTGCATATAAAACAATAAGAAAGTGTTTTACAGCCTCAAGGAATTAAATGTGTACTCAGATTAAAAGTGTATTAGAAAGTTTCCTGTAACAGGTACATTTTAATTCACCTTTTAAAGCTGAGCAAAGATGTGTGGTCATGAAGTTGCCATGGCAGGGAATTCCACAAGTTTGGGGCCAGATGAGAAAAACATCTGAATCCAGAAGATGGAAACCTGAATCTGGGATTTGCCAGTAGTCCTGATGCCCTTGATGTTGTGAAAAGGCAATAAAGTAAACAGGCTTTAAACACCATCAGCAGAACTTTAAAACTGTTTCTGTGTTTGATAAGGAGTCAGGACATAGGGTAAGTATGATGGAGGTTATCACAAGAGGTCCCAGTAGAAAAAACTTTATGTAGAAATCTACACATGCACACACACACACACACACACACACACACACACACACACACACACACACACACACACACACAGCAACCTCTTCAATTCATTGCTGAAATTCTCAGGTAAAGGTTGCAGCAGCTGCTCAGTTAATTGATGACTAAAGCCTGTCCAACCATTGGTAAGTGCTTAGGTGGAATAAAGTGCTTTATGAGTCAAGCTCCTCATATGGTGACAAGACTTGAATGATGGTTGACATGATGACACCTCATCCTAAAATGACAGACACTCATTGAAATCACTCCCCAGATTGTGCACTTTGGGCACAAACTCAACTCTGTGAGTCCCATAAACATTAAGGGGAAGAAGGACAGGAATTATGGAGCTGTGGTATGATTCTGGCAAAGCACTGAAAACAGTGCCACCTTTAGTATGTACAAATGCAAGCATATCGCACAAAAGACTCCGATTTTTAGTCATGAAAGTTAAAAACCTTAAATCCTTCAGATATCCTGATAGAGCAATATGACTGTCCATATACTTGGAAGCCTACAGGCTGTTCTGGTTTACATATGCCTCATTTTTTGAGCCACAAAAGACCCAGGCCTATTTAACTTCCAGTTTCTTTACAAAGCCAATGGCTGTGTACACATCCATTGAAGAAATCTAAAGCTGCACCAATAAGTAATCAGTTTCTGGAGGGAGAGATTCCTGATTCAGTGTATACCTAGCCTACGATAGTACTTAGGCTACTTTCAGGGATAGTCTTTATGACTGGACTTGTAGACTCATTATTACACCAGGATTATCATATAAGGCCTTGCTTAATCTAGGAGGTAAGCAATAAGTGCTTGAACAGGGTGGCAACAGCTGTTAATTATGTCTGTTTAAAGGTGTATATGGCTTGACATCTTAAGGTCCACATGATCAGCTACCTAGTATTGTTCCAGTGAGGTGAAAGGTCATGATGGAAGATTTTGGTGGATTGAATTTGACCCAATTAGCATGCATCATTCTTGAACTATCATTCACATAATTTTTTATGGAATCTAAGTAAGCCACACACTTCTGAGGGAGAAAGGATAACTGCGTGCCATCAGCATTGCTGTGGTACTGCAGACATCCCTGTCAAACTTATTCATTATATAGCTGCATGTACTTAGCAAATAGTACGGGATCCAAAACAAAGCCTTTTTTTAGCCTTGCTGCAACTAAGAGGGTAGACATTCGATGAATAATGCCTGGGATGACCCTTTGATTACGCCCTGAGAGATTTGAGGTAAAAACCACCCAAGAACTGTACCAGAGGCTCCACAATAGGTCTTCAGATGTTTCAAGAGAATTAGGTGGCCAGCTATGAAGAGTGCAGCTAAGTGGTCAAGGTGGACAAATGATCTTGTGCCTCTACAAATCATTACCCACTTGGTAAATATAGTTTCTGTTCTGTGGTGAGACTATAAGAATTATAATGAAATGGTTTTGGGAGTCCACAGAAATCTAAAATGGATATAGGCTGTTTATAGCCTACTTTCTCTGTAACCTTTCCAGCAAAGTAGAGAGTTAAATATAAAGCAATATCTTTCTGTAACCCAAGATCCACAGCATAATTCTCAAGGGTTAACTAATCAAAACTAATTTCAGAACAGATAGAAATGCACTAATCCTTAAAAGGGATTGGGCAATTCTAAAATTAAAGGGGCCTGGGACTTTATGATATGACATTAATAGCCTAGTTGACCCTGTTTCCAGCTTGCAAGTTATCTATCACAGGCCTAAATCTATCTGCATTCAGGCTTCCCACTTCTGAGTGTCTCTATCTTGGCTAAGTATAAGTCCATGCAAGGAGTACCTCCTGCCTAATAGAGTCCACTGTGTCTGTAAAGGATTGAACAGCTAGTTCAAAGTTGTGTTTAGTAAAGACCTTTTATAAATGATTAAACAAGCTGCTGATTGCAGTCTTGCTATCAAACACAAGTGATTATTTGGTCGATTCCTCACAGCAGAGATCTTCCAAGAGAAATAGCCAAATTTCTGTTTGGAAATCTCCAACTGGTAGCTGGAATAATGTAGCCCCCTTGCCAGTTTATCCATGCAAAGGTGAGCACCTCTTCATAGGTGATTCAGTATTTACCCTGCTGTGTAGATCATATGGAGTGCAGAGTTGCATCAAGGCTTCTGACAAATGTAGGGGCAGTCATACCACATGGCTTTTGACAGAGATGGGGTCAGAGTCATACCATGGCTCCTGACAGAGGTAGGGGCAGATTCATACCATGCCATCTGACAGAGGTAGGGGCAGATTCATACCATGGCATCTGACAGAGGTCGGGACAGATTCATACCATGGCATCTGACAGAGGTTGGTGCAGAGTCATACCATGACTTCTAACGCGTACAGGGGCAGAGTCATGAGATGGTGCTGAGCTGTACCATGGCTCCTGACTGAGATGGTGGCAGAGTCGTATCATGACTCCTGACTGAGATGGTGGCAGAGTCATACCACGCCTTCTGACTGAGATGGTGGCAAAGTCATACCATGGCTCCTGACTGCTATGGCAGCACAGTTGTACCATGGTTGCTGAGATGGTGGCAGAGTCATACCATGGCTTCTGACCAAGATGGCAGCAAAGTCGTACCATGGCTGGTTGATGGCCAGGCATTTATAAGTTACTTGTCTCCATAAGGGACATGAGTGCCAGGGACAGAGTCATACTATGGCTCTTGGAAGAGGTGGGGCAGTATCATAGCATGGCTCTTGAAAGAGGTATGGCAATATCATAGCATGGCTAGCAAAGTCATACAGTGGCTCCTGATGGAGGTGAGAGCATAGTCATACAGTGGCTCCTGACAGGGCTAGGAGGAGAGTCATAATGTAGCTCCTGATGGAGGTAGGGACTGAGGGTACACATACATGGATAACTGTAGAGTCATAATCATGGAGTTACTACACTCAGTAGCTGCAAATCATCCACAGTACAGGCAGAGAGAAGCTGGTTGAGAACAGGAAAGAGCACCATATTGTTGATGTTAGATAAATTCCTGTACTTGATTAGCTCACATTTCAGAGAAGTAGTACAATGAAGTTTGAGATATACCCAGACCAACTGGTACTGAGAACAAGATATTGGTTCCAACCCTAAGCCCAACATGACCACCCCATGTTAAAACACCTAAGTTCGGTGAGTGGCTGTACTTATGAATAGTAGTGGTTGCAACCTGAAATGATGCAAAATCCTTTGTAAAGACAGTGAAATTATCATTTGGTCCAGATGTTGAAATCAGAAACTATCCAGTTAGGTTGTACTGACATGGATGTAATAAGGAGGAACATGAACTCCTACAAGAAGTCCTTCATGTTACCACATGAAGGGCAAAAGCAAAGAAACCTAGAAATTGCTTTCATGACATGGACAAAGATGTTGGTAGTTCTGAATGGAATATGGACCAGATTCAGTCCTATTTTGAAGTAGAGCCACTGTTCTCCCTACAGTGTCACATTTAGACAGCTGAATAACTTCAAAGCACTAAGGCTTTCACGTGAGGCTCAGAGCTAGAATAGGGTTGGGTGCCAGTCAGGAATACAAAGTCATTCTTGCACAACAAGTTGGTAATAGTGCCTGTTTTGTTGCAGACAGAAGTGACAGTGGGATCAGTGGGGTCTATATTAGATAAACACTTAAAATGTCGAGTACGGTATTATCAACAGCTTTAAAGCGAATGTACACTTTAGCGAAGGCTGATAATGTCTAAATGTAGAGTTTCGAAAAGTCATAGTCGGCCAACTCTGAGCAAAGTAACGTCTGACGTTAACACGTTTACGCTATCTACAGCTTTATCACAGTACTGTAAATATAACTAATTCTTTAAGTTGTGTTGTATAAGAAGTACGATAAACTAATGTACGTAAACTGTTACGTATACTAAATGTAATATGCTTAAAACAACTGAATGTTTAAATCGTAATGTCTAGTTAGTAATCAGTGCTATAAAACAGTCAGTTACTACATCAATTGTGATGCACATGCTTTATTTTACACCATGGCAAACACAACACAGCTTTCCCCTGGAGTTGTGGGAGAATACTACCACACTGTTAAATCTCAGAAAGGAAAGGATATGCTACACATAGACTGGTATTTGTATAATTTAGAGAACGTCATTAAAGACAGAAAGTATTGGTGCTGCAGGTTTAAACTAAAAGAGCATTGTAAGGGTCGAGCAATAACGGGAAATGTATGGTGAACTATTAATGAAATGTTCTCCGTATCATCATGCATCAGATGCAAGTGAAGTAGAGAAGTATGTTGCATGTGATAAGTTAAAACAGCCTGCTCATATATGTAGGGACACGCGTGCATTAGTTGTCGATGACATTATTGCAAGGACATCTGCAGAATGTACAGTTTGTCTGCATAGCAGATCATCATGTTACAGCAAGTGAATAAGGTTCAATGAAGGAATATAGTAAATTACACTCCTCTGTCAACAAGTTTAGAAACTGAATCCTAATAGTTGTAATTTAAGAGAAGGCAGTTTTGTACAAAAACGGATGGTTGACATACACAGTAATATCCATGTACTTGTATTTTCTGGAGTAAAAAACGTAACTTGTATAAAAAATTCTAGTAAAAGTATCCAACAAATTCTGGGAGGCACCAAATAAAAAAAGACTGAAACCGTTTATTATTTATGAAGTGCTTTTCGTTGCCGCATGATGGCAACTTCATCAGATGATTACAAACAAATTTCCTTCCAAATTTAAATAGTAAACCAAGTCACATGATTAACTATCAGCGTCACAGATCATTCAAAAAATATATAACAAATGTAAAGAATTTTTTCTTTTACATATTGACTTAGACTTAAACAAGTACAGACACATTGATCAAAACAACACTGATACCTATCTAAATTCCCGCATCCTTTCCACCACTATGAACGGTGAAAATGTTAAAATGTTAACCAAACTGATCTCACATTGTGAACATCTGTGTATATAATCTTATAAATTGTATACATTACTCCGCATCTTTTTATTGGAGTATTTATAACTACTTCTGTATGCAATTCCTTGTTTAAAAGACTATGTATATAACTTTGTATGTTGCATACTCCTACCTTCCTTCATCTTACTGTTGTAGTATTTACAAATAACTCCCTTTAATTTCAAGTTACCTATTTAAAACATCACACACTGTACACTCTTTCTCAGATGTTGACCATTATATGGTGTCTTGTCCAAATGTATATTGTATTATACAAAAATATTATGTTGTACAAAAATATTGTGTTGTACAAACAGTATTGTATTATACAAAAAATATAGTATTATACAAAAATATTGTATTATACAAAAATACCACCATTCAACAAGTCAAGAACATTATAACCTATCTTTTTAAACGTCTGAGTTGTAATAAACAAGCTATGTTGCAGGGGTCATTAAGCCCCTGGCTTGAAAATGCATTAAACCTAATTTGCCATGCTAGTTCTCGTTCCTCTAATAATAAGTTAAAGGACCACCTCTAAAATCAATGTTTACTTGGTCGATTGCTTTAAATAAAAACTTGTGGCTTTCATTCAATACTGAATGTCTTGCTAAAGGGTTGTCACTTTTATTTGTCTCTATGGCATAGGTATGTTCATATACTCTGTCATGGAGCCTACGCTCAGTCTTCCCTATATAGAAGGCTGGACAAAATAGGCACCTAGCAACATAAACTTGTTTGGAGTTGCAATGAAATTTGTGTTTCAACATATATTTACTCCCGTTAATACAGAATGTTTCACCCACATCCATGAATTTGCACATTCTACAACAACCACATGTAAACATACCTATCTGTTTGTTTAAACATGTTGTTATAAACTCCCAGTTTTTGTACAGGATAAGTCTAACTGTATCACTATCCCTACTGAAAGTAGTAATAAAACTGATCTTAAGGTTGCTATCCCTTTCTTTGACAGATGGTTGTTCTATAATTAGGTCCCGATTAACTCTGGACTCCAATTCAAGTCCATGATCGACATTATTATATAATATTTTTCCCCTTAAAATAGGCACAATCAAGCCAATTGGTTTCTTGTATGTAACCTCAGCAACTAAGGTCTGCACTAGACAAGAAGGGTATCCCTGCTGTTGGAACATATTACTCAACAGCTCACATTTGTTACTAAAGTCAGACTCTAATGTAACCATCTTAGCAGCTCTAATAAGCTGACCCATCACTATAGAGCGTTTTTGATAAAAGGGGTGACAGCTCGAATAGTGAAGGAAAGAGTGTCTTTCCTATAAACTCTTGACACATATCTGTTGTTAACAATATCTTTGGACAATTTAATGTCCAAATAGCCTATGCTCGCTTTGTTAAAGTTAGCTGTGAACCTAAAAAACTCTGTAGTAGAGTTTAAATACGTGACGAAAGTCTGAGCCTGATGTTCATTCCCATGAAAGATAACAAAAATGTCATCCAAAAAGCGTGTGTAGAAAATGAGGTTCATCCTGTGGTGGGTGTTCTTAAAAATGAATTCTTTTTCCCAGTATTGTCATAAGCTGTCATATCTCTGTTAATTTTTTATGTTAATTAGACTTTAGTCTTTCTAGCAATTGATCAATATTCTTAAAACATCTTTCATAGTCATATTTATATCTAAGAAAGTCTGAGTTTGTAGTAATATCCAGGCTCAGACTTTTGTCACGTATTTAAACTCTACTACAGAGTTTTTTAGGTTCACATCTAACTTTAACAAAGTGAGTATAGAATATTTGGACATTAAATTGTCCAAAGATATTGTTAACAACAGATATGTGTCAAGAGTTTATAGGAAAGACACATACTGTAACTCTTTCCTTCACTATTTGAGCTGTCACCCCTTTTATCAAAAACGCTCTATAGTGAAGGATCAGCTTATTAGAGCTGCTAAGATGGTTACATTAGATTCTGACTTTAGTGACAAGAGCTGTTGAGTAACATGTTCCAACAGTGGGTATACCCTTCTTGTCTAGTGCAGACCTTAGTTGCTGAGGTTACATGCAAGAGACAAATTGGCTCGATTGTGCCTATTTTAAGGGGAAGAATATTATATAATAATGTCGATCATGGACTTGAATTGGAGTCCATAGTTAATCGGGACCTAATTATAGAACAACCATCTGTCAAAGAAAGGGACAGCAACCTTAAGATCAGTTTTATTACTACTTTCAGTAGGGATAGTGATACAGTTAGATTTATCCTGTATAAAAACTGGGAGTTTATAACTAATGATAAACTTCTGATTAACAAACTTGGGAAACTCCCTAAACTGGTGTTTAGAAAAGGTTTCAACCTTAAGAACCTTCTTGATAGGAAGGGAACAACATGTTTAAACAGATAGGTATGTTTACATGTGGTTGTTGTAGAATGTGCAAATTCATGGATGTGGGTGAAACATTCTGTATTAATGAGAGTAAATATAGGTTGAAACACAAATTTCATTGCAACTCCAAACAAGTTGTATATGTTGCTAGGTGCCTATTTTGTCCAGCCTTCTATGTAGGGAAGACTGAGCATAGGCTCCGTGACAGAGTATATGAACATACCTATGCCATAGAGACAAATAAAAGTGACAACCCTTTAGCAAGACATTCAGTATTGAATGAAAGCCACAAGTTTTTATTTAAAGCAATCGACCAAGTAAACATTGATTTTAGAGGTGGTCCTTTAACTTATTATTAGAGGAACGAGAACTAGCATGGCAAATTAGGTTTAATGCATTTTCAAGCCTGGGGCTTAATGACACCTGCAACATAGCTTGTTTATTTAAACTCAGAAGTTTAAAAAGATAGGTTATAATGTTCTTGACTTGTTGAATGGTGGTATTTTTGTATAATACAATATTTTTGTATAATACTATATTTTTTGTATAATACAATACTGTTTGTACAACACAATATTTTTTGTACAACACATTTTTGTATAATACAATATACATTTGGACAAGACACCATATAATGGTTAACATCTGAGAAAGAGTGTACAGTGTGTGATGTTTTAAATAGGTAACTTGAAATTAAAGGGGGTTATTTATAAATACTACAACAGTAAGATGAAGGAAGGTAGGAGTATGCAACATACAAAGTTATATACATAGTCTTTTAAACAAGGAATTGCATACAGAAGTAGTTATAAATACTCCAATAAAAAGATGCGGAGTAATGTATACAATTTATAAGATTATATACATAGATGTTCACAATGAGAGATCAGTTTGGTTAACATTTTAACATTTTCACCATTCATAGTGGTGGAAAGGATGCGGGAATTTAGATAGGTATCAGTGTTGTTTTGATCAGTGTACCTGTACTTGTTTAAGTCTAAGTCAATATGTAAAAGAAAAAATTCTTTACATTTGTTATATATTTTTTGAATGATTTGTGACGTTTTAAAACAGCTGATAGTTAATCATGTGACTTGGTTTACTATTTAAATTTGGAAGGAAATTTGTTTGTAATCATCTGCTGAAGTTGCCGTCGTACGGCAACGAAAAGCGCTTCATAAATAATAAACGGTTTCAGTCTTTTTTATTTGGTGCCTCCCGGAGTTTGTTGGCTACTTTTGTCTAAAATTTTTTATACTTGTATTTTCTACCATACAAAACTTACATGACTTGAGTATGTCCCAAATATAGTTAATGGATGGTGTATTTCTTACAAAGGGTTGTCTTTGTAGACAGTATATTTGTAGATTGCATACACAGATTCCATCAGTAGGTGGTAATGCAAAGTGTGTTCCACTAGTTTTCTGTTTAATGACTAAAAAGTCTTACAAGTTTTATAACTTCATGTGGGAGTGTCTTTCCAATCTTTTGTCTGATGCTGATTTACATGTGACAGTTAAGTTAATTCTCTCAGACTTTGAAATGGCAGCAATACGTAGTGTTAAGACAAACTTTCCATATGCAACTTCCAAAGGTTGTCTATTTAACTTTGCACAAGCCATTTGGAGGAAATTACAAACACTAAGTTTAACTAGTTTGTACGGGAAATCAGTGAGTTTTCAAATGCCAGTTAAGAAACTAATCGCTTTGTCTTTCCTCAGCGAAGATGAAGTTGTACCTGCATTTATGGGATTGTCAAAAGTGTTTCCAAGTGAAGGAAAAGAATTGCCATCTTATTTTTCAGATATATACGTTTTAGGATGTATACGTAAACAACAAACATGGTTGACATCTTCTTCCAGATTTCCTGCTATATTGCCTGTCAAGTTTTGGAATGTATCAGAGTTAAATAAACTTTCTTTACCTCGAACTCAAAACCATGTTGAAGGATGGCACAGAAGGATTTGTTGTCTATTAGGATGACGTATCTGTGATATTCTTTCTGTGCTGTCAGTTTTAGTTAGGGAACAAAATAAAGTTAATTAAACCAGGTTAAGATTAAACTCTGCATGTCCCCCTTCACCCAAAAAAGGAAGACTGTTCTGAGACATGAAAGGCTACAAACAAGTTTTGCTAAACAAAGCTGAATACACTACAGATTAATTTCTACAGGCGGTTGCAATGCTTCTAAGGTGTAAAATAGAGAACATGTTTCACTATCAGGATTCACTAGGGTGTGTTTATTTAATTAGAACAGAATTAGTTATTGAATGCATAGTTCACTGTAAATAGTTGGATAGTCACAGTCAATATAGGTTATGCATTTCACTTGTGGATTAAGTCAATAGCACATACGAATTACATATGGCACTAGGGGAAAGGTGTTGGCCAAACAATGTTTTTCAATCATATAATTTTCAACTATTTCATTTTTCTCTTAAACAAACGTTCGCTTAAAAGCTGTCACTAATACCGTATTCGACATTTTAAGCATTTGTTTATCTAATATAGACCCGGATCAGTGAACTACACATCCTAGCTTATTAGCCAGTGGTACAGTTATGGCTCTCTACAAATCATATACAAGCATGGTAGCCATTGTTTGATCCCTGGGTAGCAAAAAGCAACTTTAGCCAGGATCAGGCTCCCCACACAGAATGCATAACATAGGAGCCCTGAAAATTTTTATATAGCAACTGAGGGATCCAAGGAGGAACAAAAGGGCGGAGTAAGCACAGGAGGTATCCCTCATAAAAGTAGCCTACTTTCAGATATGTTAATTGTCTTATGGTTTGCTATCATTTGATTGAACAGCACGTGACTGAAAATTAAATGTTTGAAAGAATTTGACTGAAAGCCAGTTTGACTAAAAGCTAACTGGTCTGAATCCATTTTGACTGAAAACCCATTTGACTGAAGCCCATTTCACTGAATCACAAATCACTGAAAATATTCAACATAAGAAAATACAACATAAAGTATTTTGCAGGAGGGGGCAAGCCCCTTCACCCACCCATGTGGTGGGGCTTGGGCCCCCATACCCTGCTTAATTATATATAACTCCACAGCAGCGCAACCACTTGAGAAAAGAAAAAAAGCATCCGCAATGAGTCAGTGTTGGTGCACAAGCACTGATTCAGGGTGTGAGGTGTTTTTGAATTTCTCAAGTGGTTGTGCAGTTATGGAGTTATTATACATAATTAATGGGGTGTGGGGGCAAAACCCCCCACATGGGGAGTGCAGGGGGCTTGTCCCCTGCAAAGACACTATTTCATGTTGCATTTTCTTAGGTTGAATATTTTCATGATTTGTGATTCAGTGAAATGGGTCTTGTCAATTCCTTTTCAGTCAGATTGACTTTCAGTCAATTAGTCTTCAGTGAAATTCTTTCAAACATTTAATTTTCTGTCAGGTACTGTTCAATCAAAATATAGTAAATCTTGGTTTACATATATAGCAACCAGTAAAGAAAATCCACTGAAATAGAACTACATAAAAGAGCAATGGAAGTAGTGCATGGTTATTGCAAGTAAATCCTTTACAGAAAAACAGCTAAATGAAAACAGCAATTGAAAATTTAAATGTTGACAGTGAAAGTTTTAATATATTAGAAGAGTACCCAATATAAACTTAGCAACACCAATTATAGCAAAAGAAACTCCACATAAAAATATTGACTAAGGCAAGTGATGTATTCTCTGGCTTTCTGACATTGTTGTAGCAGAGATCTCGGACTGTACACAGGACTCTAATGTTGATCCTCAAACTGAATGCCTTCAACCACGCCATCTTTCTAGTAGCAAGGTAGGCGAGAATTTTCTTCTTCCAATGTCTGTGGGTGACCAGATTAAATTTTTATCTTATATGGAAGCATTTCAAATTATGCTTCTTCCAGAGCCAGTAGAGACAGTTCCAGTCCAAGTTTTACTTTGTTGTGTATGACCCATGAAAACTTTGAACATTTCAGGCACCAAATGAAAAAAAAGTTTTCTAAGAAGTTAAATGAGAATTGAGATCCTAATTGTATTAGCAAAAAAAGAAAAATAAAAAAAGAACTTGATGTGTCAAAGCCAAGTGTACTTACCTAGCACATTGCACTGATGTTGCAACCTTTGGTAATGTAGGAAGTAAGTATATATATCCCTTGGCATGGGGGCTTATAAGTAATAAAATTGCCGAAATGGAATGGAAGAATAGGATGAACTTGTGGAAGGCTCCTGATGTTAGACCTGTGCATTTGCTGTCTTGCTTGTAAGTAAATATTTTTATATTGTTTAAATTACATTGCAAAAGTAATGCTTTAATGTAGGAACTTCTAAAATCTTTCTATAAACAACCATTATTTTGAACTCCTCGACTTTGTTTTTCCCTGTTTTGTAAGGCATATATGAGTTGAAAGGTTAA
This sequence comes from Protopterus annectens, assembly GCF_019279795.1. Lineage (NCBI taxonomy): Eukaryota > Metazoa > Chordata > Ceratodontiformes > Protopteridae > Protopterus > Protopterus annectens. The sequence continues at coordinate 1,135,345,371 of NC_056745.1, forward strand.
CTGCTTTTCTTTGCTCTTAGGTTTTTTATGGAACTTAATAACCGCCTTTTCCAGACACTGCTCGAAGTATCTGCCAGTCAGGACAAAACATTGACTGCAGACCATGTCAGAAGTATGGGACTTGACCCACAGTGGGATCGCAACTTTCTTATGGACTTGGTGGAGGTTTATGGCATAGATGTAATGTTGGTTATAGATAATCCGTGCTGTTCCTGAGCCTGGGAGATGGACATCATTTTAGAAAAATGTGGACATTAAAGATGGACTCTATGGACCACGGTGTTTTCATCACTGTGAAGAATTCTTAATTTATATAAAAAAAAGTATTATTTATAACTATAAAGGAATGACATCTTCCACAGTTTTGCTCTGTGCTGTTTGTAGGACTGTTACAAATGCACACAAGAGCGTGAATGAATGTTTCTGTATGTTAGGTTGGAGAGTGCGGAGTTGTATTTCATGTATATCATATTTCAGATAACACTGAATAATTTTAATCCTCAAATGGTTACCCTGATGATCTTTTCTGTTGGCTTAGCACATTTGACTTAGAAAAGTATACAGAACAGCCCGATAACTGGCTTGTATTTGTCTCATTATGGTAATAATTTTGTTTTTACTACCTCTGATGCTGTGTATTGGGGTAGAAATACACTTGTATGGTTGTATTTCTTGTGCCTTTATCCTGGGATGAGTGGCCACTGTGTAAGTGACCCTGTTGTGATAAACATATGGCTGTCAGTGGCTAGAACATTTTTAGGGTTTCTGTGGATATATTTCTCCACATATTTTGCAGTGAATTGCAAAAGTATTTTCACTTTGTTTTTCCAAGTAGCGTAGTGTTATTTCATAGTTGAGGTCTTTGAAATACTTAAATGTACTGAAATGGCATACCAGCAGCAGCTTTTTTCTCTCTCCCTGACACCAGTCTAGTAACCTTGCAGAGATGCCTATTGTTCTCTTTTAAATATAATTTCCCCTTGCCACATTGCATTTTTTGTGAGTGAAGTCTACTCCACTGCCTTCTGCAACGTAAGTCTGAAGAGTGCAGGAGTCTAATGGCTTGACGATAAACTATTGATTGGTGGTCTTTTTAATTTAAATTAGTGTGTTCTTCAGTACCTTTATGCCATCACTAGTTCCATATATGACACAACTGAACTCCACCCTCTAACGTATCTGCTTGGGGTTTTGCAATTTAATGTTTGGACTGTAACAGCAAATATCTTTGGAAATGGGACCATGTGTTCCAGGAGTCACTGGACCCTAAGAAAAAGTTCAGACTGAAGCAAAAAAAAAATCATCATGTATGTATGTTCTGTTTTGCATTAATAGGCAGCACAACTAAAGTGTAATCATGGAGTTTTAACTGAAGCTCACTGTTTCACTCTTAGAGGTTTTGTAGGAGGGTTAGTCCCACTGTACACACAACCAGCCTGCATAAACATATTGTCTACAACACTGGCAAATGTTATTGGAAAGTGAATTCTTTATCATCAAGCACAATCTTTAAATAAAATTAGACAGATTGCAAATATGTGATTGTATATATGATGGTTGATCACAGATGATTTGTAGTTAAGCCTAGCTCCAACACTAATGCAATGGAATCTCTTTAAAGTGTTTCCTGTTATCTTTTAATGTCTTATACCCCAAAATGGTTATCATAACAAATTTTTATGCTGATGTAATATTGTTTTTCAGTCTCCGAATCCTCTTCCTAGGTTTCACTATGGGTCCTTAGTAATGTAACTCAACCAGGCATAATAGATAATTATTATTATTATTATTTTGGTTGTAACCCATGCATGATACATTTGTTTCTTTTTCCGTTTATTACACTAAGAGCAGCGTGAGTCTCTGGCTTCTGTGCTGCTTTCCCACAGCAATGTCAGTACTTCCTCAATGAAGTACTCTGATCTGTGCTTACTCTGAGCTTCTAAAAACTGTCATTGTCATTTTTAATTTTTTTACAAAATTAAAAAGGTGATCAGTAGGATTCTATAAGTGTTAAAAGCTGTAGTCCTTAAAAATCCAGACTCTTTTCAGTTTTAGTAGATATAAAAGTTTGTAACATGTCTAGCAGTTGTACATATTTTTACATAACTCACAGCTGTCACTTAAGTGAGTTACTAATGCATAACAAAGCTGTTTGTAATTTTGATATTGTGCTTAATGTTCCTCAGGTACATGAGTAGTGGCAATACTTCAATGGCTAAAAATGAGAATATTTACTAATTTTCTTTTTCGTAGAAAGATTTCCAAGAATTCACTTCAGCTGTTAGGTGGTTTGTACCATTTTGCATAACCTGGGGATGGGACACCATAACACAACCTCAGGTTATAAAATTATGGGTTGTGATTAACAGTGAGAACTACAAACAATAGCTTGTTTGGTCTTGCCTATTTCATACAGACAAAATTTGCATTGTTTTCTTGAAACAGTGTGAGATTTGAACAACAAAAATGTTGATACCTTCATAATCTGGAGCAAGAAAAAGTGGAAATGAAACTGGAAACCACTGAAGGGTTTCTGGCCACTAAACTATATAGGTAGGTGATATTGAAGGGAGAAAAAAATAACTCTGGAATACGATTACTTATATTAGTGGGTGAAATTGTCTTTTAATGAAGAAACTTTCCATTTTTTATGAATCGTTTGCCCCACTTTTGTAGTATTGCTCCTTGGCTGTCCCATCTCATGCATCTGCACCGCTTTTGGGTAAATCTATCCTGAAATGTGATTTTGTAGTTCCACTGTCAAATATGTTTTACAGTTGAAAATGTATATATTCTGATCTCCCGTTTGTGATATGGAGTCACATTAAGAAGGTTGAAAATTTATTGTGAAATTGTATTGCTGCATAAATAAAAGCAGATGTTGCATTTTAGCTTCCCAGGATGGTATTTTTGTAGTTTTCAGTATTGTCCTAAACGCACATCAATGCCATTTCATGTAATGTACTTCTGAAATGCAGGAGCTGCTTTTATTTCTCTAGATAGTCGCCTCTCCTCTCATTTACAATGACTTGATTATGCTTGCATTTCTATTTGAGTAAGAGGTAGGAAGAAGCTAGTAGCCCCCAGGTGCAAGCTTTTTCAGGAGGCATGGTCAGTGTTTTAAGAGGTGACAAGCATTCTCTGAAAGCATTGTGAGTAAGCATTTAGCAGTCACTAGCTTGTTTGCTCATCTACCATTAGGCAGTCTGGGATTGTTGTTATACAGCTACACAATAACTCTTTGCTACAGTTTGTCAGGTCTTTGCTGAAGATTTTTTTTTTGTCATCTCTGAGGGTTTTTTTCCTCCCCCCCCCCCCCCTCCGTCTGTGGTCCTGAACTGTAAATCTGCTTAGTAAGTCTTTGCTACAGTTTAGCAATGATTATGTGCACAATATGTATTTGCTAAAGATTTCTTTGGTCCTCGACTCTGAGTATTTTTTCTTTTTTCCTTTATAGTCTTCAATTCTGAGGAGCAAATGTGGATATGGAGTAAGGCAACAACCTTTCTAGCATCAGCTCTTTGTCACAATAAAAAGTTTACATAACATTTGAAGGTTATGCTGACTCTCCCATTTGTAAAATTCAGCAAAGCAGTCCTAGCGCTTGTGTACTAAATTTCTTAGCTAGGTATTTCATGATGTTTGCCTACCAGTAACTGATCATGCATTAACTCCAGTGTTTGTAATGCATTTATTAGGTTCCCTGCACTTATCTTTTATGGGTATGAAATGCACTTTCTCAAGACTGGAATGCTGTAATGCTAAAAAAATATAATTTCCAAGTCAAAAAAACTGTAGAGGTTAGGCTATAAATTAAAAAAATACTTTTTCAGAGGGAAGCCCCTTGTACCTCTCGACATAGTGCCTGCACTCCCATCCAGTAATTATTCCAACTCCAAAGTCATATAACTTTGGAGGTTGGTGTGCACTTGCCTATGAAGTCTTACACCCTGGGAGTGATGAGCCCAGTTAAGTCAGCAAGATGTGTGTTTATGAGCAGAGGGGAGTTGCAGGGTTGGGCTTGTCTCCCTGCAGAATAAAACTTTGTTATATTATTAAAAATTTAAATATGCTGTTTCTCCCTTCTACCAAGATTATTGACAATGCATAATTTTTATGTGTAAATGTTTAGATCCCGTTTGTGTTTTATCACTGAAGTCCTTTAACAGCTCAAGTTTTTTTTTTGTCTCTGGCTACTGTATTTAATTCTCACTACATTTGGGGAGCCAAGACCAAACCCATACTTATGTACATTTATTGCTGTTAATAGTGTACCTGCTCTCATTCACCATGTTGTGCTGAAGAAAACTTTTTTTGTCTTGAATGTGATTTTGTCTTGCCTGTATTAAATCACATTCAGGTTAGATAATTAAAATTTTATGTGATTTTTGTGAAATAGTTTTTAGAAATTAAGAGTTTATTTCTTTCAAAATATTTTAACTTGAGGTATTTTATTGTTCTTTCTGTTTACATTGTTGGTTTTGGAAATGAAATAGCACGCAGAAAAAATCATATTGTAATTTTTTTCTGTTGCCCTTTAATTATGAGAATCTTTTTAAAAGCTGTTTTATAATGGAATTTGTATCATGCAGAACTTCTATGGACATCTTTGCATATTCTTCATTGCACTTGATAATTTTCCTGAAATCTGTAGGTTTGTCGCAGCTCTGTCAACTCATTGCTTACCCACACAGATCTCCTTCCCTTTCTTTCCACTAATACCAAGCTTTTGAGTCATATCATTGTAATGTATTATATCCCATTGCACTGTCTGATGACTCACTCCACTTATTTGTCCTTTCTGTGAGCCAGAACTTCTTCAGACCTGTTCTAAACCTGCTCCATTTGATGTCATCCCTTTGTCCTCATCCTTTCTCTTGCGAGGGTGTGTCATAATTTTATAGAATTGTACCATGCCTCCCCTTTCTATCTTTTTCTCCGATGAAATTGTGTTCATCTGCAGTAGACAGTCTTCATAACTCTCCACTTCTAGCCCCAGTTTCCTTTGTTTGTACTCTGTCCACTACCTCTGTTTTTCTCCAATTTTTTTCCCTTTTCTCTCATTCTGCATTCCTCAGATAGAACTTATAGCTTCTATTTGGCTAGCTGCATAATCCTTCATACAGACACACTGGGAGGGCATGGTTACAGGGTCCATAGGGATTTAATTAAGGATGAGGTAGAGCATAATTAAGATAGTTGATGCAGATTATGCAATAATAGTATTCACAATTTCTCTAGTACAACAGAAAGAGTATTGTTTTCTCAGACTTAAATTTATATAGTTATTCTAAACTATGTACATGCATTTGAAGTTATGGGTATTAGTGTAGAACACTGGATGTTGCCAGTGTGTGTGAGAAGTCTCAAAATATTACAATGGTAGCATACTTTGTTAGGCTCCTTTACTGCCCTAACATTTATGTTGAATCCATTTGCAAGAGGACTGTCAAACCTCTAAACTCCCCTTTAAAAAAAGAATTGCTTTCCCAATAAAAATAGATGCTAAAATAGTCCATTCTTTTACCACTGAGCTGGTAGTGTAGGTTCAGCAGCAGTATAGTAACAGGAACCAGCAGCAGCAGTATTTTACTGTAGCCAACAATTATTATTGAGAACATAAGGTTGTATATAACAATTTCACTGGGTGTTCTGGACCAACAATATTTCAGTTCCAAAAGTTCTAAACATTTCAAGGATACATTTGGTTACTCATGCCCCTGCCTCATGCCTCGCGAAGAAGCACCAGCAAGCCTTGGAGTTAAGTTTAAGAAAGAACAGTGTTTCTTTTCTTGATGTTGCAATAGAAGAATATTTACTTAAAAAGGTGTGAAGGGTTTTGTATTCTGCTGAAGTTTGTACTGGTTTCATATTTTTGGCCTTGGATTTGTGCTCTTCCTGTGACTGTTGTCTAAGTATCCAAAGCATACATTCAAATTCTTTGTTCATTAAGAATGTTTTATTACAGCATCCTGTTGCTTTGATAGCAGGAGTTTCAATGGAATGTTCTCTGTTTATGTACACATTACATTCAGTGATAGTTATCTGTATGGAAGGAAGGTTATGAAGCTGTATTCGGGATAACATTCTGTTTCTGATTCTGATGTGTTTTTGCTGCCTCTGGGGGGTAAAAGTGTAATCATGTACTCTAAAAGCATATTTTGAAATGATAAACAGTTACAGTGACAGTCCCAGAGATGATACTAATACATGGCCTCTGTGTTTTATACAGGTGTTTGGCAGTACAAGACACTTTGTTCAAAATTTCTCTATTATCACTTAACCTGGTTTATTTGTATATCTATAATATGTTTTTGGGAGTATCTATCCAAACAGAATAGTGATGTATTGGATGCTGTCACACAAGGATCTAACTTTTAAGGCAGTAGAGATAAAGCTGTTCAGATGGTGACACTGGTTAAAGTGAATAGTAAATATTAGAGAAAACACCTGGATTACTTTAAATTCTTATGTACATTTCACAGTATTGCAGGTTATCCTTTAAAAATCACAGATGCATTCAACATACTGACACCTCTCCCAGTTGATTGTGTATTGTACAACAGAGTAGTGAAATGACTTGAAATTTAATTGAACCAATGACCTTGGCTAGTTAACATCAGTAGATCACTAAATACACACCCAACACCTATAACTTAACTAAAAGGCAGGCTGTTAGCCACATGTACTTATTTCTGTGTCCCCCAATAAAGTGTGACACAATATCCAGAGGTTGTTACTCAGTTTCAATAACTGACAGGGCTTCTTATGAAGTGCTTAACTGGCAACTTACCTAAAAGGTAGAATGCAGTCAGTACATAAAGTGCAGTATACAAATGTTCATCAGTGCACAAACATTGCAAGTGATGGGGTGAGACAAGAACAGAGTTGCAGAACATTAATGTGAAGTTATGAGAAGGAGCCGTTTTATTTATACAGCTTGTCAATGTAGTTTGAGTGGACTTTCAGGTAATGGGTGAAGATTAAGTTGCTCTAGTGCCAGTGTGTCAACTTGTTTTAGCTAAGGAGGAGAAAATGTTTGCCCTACTGTCTTCAACAATACTTTGTCTATAGTCCATGAATGTTAAAAATAAACGTTTGTTTCATTACTGGTTTTTTCTAATGTATCGTGCATGTTTTTAATATTTTAACATATGTTTTGGTGGTGGTGATTTTATTGTATATAGCATTTATTTTCCCTTTAACTCAGACTGAGACTAAAAATGGTTTAATGAATGGCTGTCCTACCCATTTTCCAAGCAATAGGTAAATAAAGCTCAGGCTTCAGCTGGGGTACTGCCTGGCTTTGGAGATGGGCAGGCTGAGTGAAAATGGGAGCACAATGTGCCATGTAATTCAGAAGGTCTGATTTTTTAAAAATCTTTCTATTTTTCTTGTTAATTTTAATTATGTCAAGTATCTTTTCACATGAATGTACAGCTGAAATCGGTGTCCTTACACAATGTAAGTAAAAACAAATTCAGAATAACTATTGCGTAAAATTATAACATTAACCAAATTCCTGTCCACAGTGATTTGCAGCTCATCAAGTTTCTTTATTACAGGATTTTTGATGGTATAAACACATGGGGAATGTAGTATGTGTTTAAAACAAAAAATAAGTTAACTGTCTATTGGGCAGGTTTCAAGTTTTAATACAGCTCTGTATTACCACAACTATAATTCTGCTTGAAACAAAAATGAGGTCAACTGTCTACCAGTCAGGTTTCAGGTTTTAATGTAGCTCTGTATTAGCACAAGTGTAAATTCTTCTTTCTTTCATTAATCATGTTTCTTGCAAAATACTGTAAAATTTCTTGAGCTGGGTGCTGCGGCTTAGAACACATGATATCACAAAAAGCAATATCCTACTGGAAGGAAGGTGCACCCAAGAAAACGAGTACTGAAAAGTTATTTTCCTGAGAGGCAAAAGGAAATTAAAGCAACTGTGAAAGTATTTAATCAATGACAAACCCAGGCGATCAGAATTACATCTGTGTATAGTTGTACAACTGCGGTCCAGAAGTTGGTTGTAAATGTTCATCAGTAGATCATGCATATTGTATAAGTTGGTTAATTCCTAAAGAGCACGTTTTATAAAGACATTACTGCCATGTAAATGTTTGATCTCTGCTTTCAGACTGCCAGGTGCAGAAGCAAGTGTTTATAGGATCTGCATCAAGAGAGGGTGCTGCAGGTCATTTTAACCAATTTTGTCAAACCTGAAAAGAAACCAATCTTTTCAGTGGAAAATGTAGCTTTATGGAAAGTAATTGAAAAAGATGTATTTATCTGAATTTTGCATTCTGCACTTTCATAAGTGAATCTTTTAAACAATGAAAATAAAAAATATATGTATACCAAAAGTATAGACAAGTCTTTCCTTCCAGGTTATATAAGTTCATGTTTTGTCATCTTTGATTATTTGTTAGCTGTTTCTGGAATTCAGTCTTCTTCAGGTCTGACCTTTACGTATACATAGTCATTTAAGGGAAAAATTTGCATCACTAATCTAGAGAATGTTGACTTTACTTGGAAATCATCTTGACATAAGATTGACTGATACACCTGCTCTCAGCATGGCTTCCTTAGCACCTCCAGTCAAAATGGTGATATTCTAATGTATGTAGGGTCTGCTAATATCAGAGATTGGGGAAATGGGTTATGGCGCACACACACAGAACCAAATAAGGTGGGCATTCTAGAAGAAGATATATAACAAATCATTATAAAAATCACTGACATGGCATGGTGTATGTCTTTCTGAAAGTACTCGTGCAGCTCTTACTGATATGCTAAATTCCATGACAACTGAAGCTGATAAGGGGAAGTTGTAATTTCCTGTTTAATTGATTTCTGTAAGACATTCAACACAATCAAACATAAAATTCAATTGTGTAGGCTCCATCATTCAGGATGTAGAGACACCCTAATCAAATGGTTTACTAGTTATTTGCAGGACAGAACACAAACAACCTAGAACAACTGTTCATTCTACAGTTTCATTTCAAACATTGGGAGCCCTTTAAGAATCTGTACTTGTACCACTGCTATTCATCTTTAATAATGACATTTTCACACCAGTAACATTAAACAGCTTCAATATGTGAACTACTCTACAACCCTTTCCAGTGTCCCTAGAATCACTACATCAATTCCCACTGTGCAACGTTTGAGATGCATTACTTGCTTTGTTGAATAACGTAAAAATAATCCTAAATTAAAATAAGACCAAAGTCGTGATCTTAGGCCTCAGTCACAATCAATTTCAAGTTGTGAATTGCTGCAAATACTTGAGTGACAATCATTAGCAAGATTCTTTCATACTACACACCAATTCTATAGTTCAAGACATACAGAAAAAAATGGTGTGCTGTAACAAATCAGATATGATCAAATTCTGCTAGTTAGCACAGTACTTTTGCCCAAAATGCTTTATGGTTCCTCTGCTATTTCTTCAAAATTATTCAAATTGCTTCACCAACAGACTCTCACACCTGCAGTGTTCTGGACAAAATAACGTGCATGTTTTTTTCAAACAAAGTACTTACATCTTACCTTCACTCATACAATCTTATAAAGTAGCCTCTTCCCAGCTGTAAATCTTTTAAGTGGTATAAGCCAAGTGAACGCCAAGATCCTCTGACAAGGACATCCTAGAGATTCCAAAAGCTTCCACTAAAATAGATGGCAAAGCCCCTTCTGTTTACCTAATTCTTAACAGGTCTATATCATGGTGTCGAAAGAGAAAGTCACCTAATATGTCTTTATCAACACACAAACATCGAAGTCTGCAATTGCCAAACAGCCACGTCAGCAATTTGTTTCCCAGGAGAAAAAAATTGCTTGGCTGGCATCGGGGATTTGCCCTTTTCCCCACTGTAGTGTAATCTCTGAGTTGGTATATTTAGTTGGGGGATGTGGGGGCAAAGCCCTCCACTATGTAGGGCTTGAAAGTTTGATTTTCATGTCTTCAGCCAAGCAATTCTTCCCTTGGGAAAAAATTTGCTGATGTGGCTGTTTGCCAATTGCAGACTCAGATGTTTGTGTCGCTAAAAAAGTATTCGGTGACAACGTCTTTCGACACTGTGATAAATGTGAATTGAAATGTTATAAATGTAACAAAATTAGACATTTATGGATGGATTGAAAATGAAAATAATAGTAAGGGAAACAAAATGAACAAAGAAGACATTATAGAAGTAGTAGAAATAAAAGAAAAATTAGATGAGAAAAATAAAGAAAACATAGAAGGAGGTTCTGAAATATGTGATGAAGAGGACATAAACTGGGAAGGTAGTAAAAGGGAAAAAATTCTATTATTAAACAGGTAAAATAAAAAGAAAATGTAAAGGGGTAAGTACAAAAGAAAGGAAATGGAGGAAAAACGAATATATACAGCTAAAGGTTAGGGCCTGGTGTAATGGTTAAGGTTTTTGACTCACAGACACAAGGTGTAGTGTTTGATTCTCACCTTTGGGAAGGAAATTGGTTAGGCTTAGAATGGCCTCTTAGGAAAGCTAGCCTAGTAGTAGCTACGAACGTATGAAACCATGAATCTAAGGTAAAGAAAAAAATCTACTCGGTATCATACAGGTGATCTGTGTCTCACCTATAAGGCAATATTGGACCCTGCCCTACTAGAAATGCTCCATATCTGTAAGTTTAACTCCTCCCGCATTACCCACTCGATAGGCCTAAATCTGATCTGCGACATCAACAAAACCTGCTGGACAGACAGGTTTGTCTCCCAGAGGCTGCCCCATCTCTGGAATAGATTTCCCGTACATGGCAGAGTACCTCACTGGCCCTCTTCAAATGCAACCTTGAAGAGTTGATGGGGAAACCATAAATTTGTCCCAGGGGTTCCAACTTTGTCCCTCATTGACAGGGGTGACTGGTGCTTACTGAGGTTTTTTTTTGAGGAGGGATAAACTCTTGGCTAGGCTTGTAAGGGTCCCAGGGCCATTAGCCTAGTAACCTCCTATGATCTATCTATGATCCATAAAAATTTTAGAGTGCTTTCTGTATATGTGAATAGTATTAAGAATATAGTAAGAAGAATAGGAATTTTGGAGTCTGTAATACATGTGATGTAGATGTAATTATATTAGAAGACACAAGATTTAAAAAAAAATGAAATACTACAAACAAGAAACTTTGGGGAAGAAAAATAATCTGGAATTTGGGAAATGAAAAATGTACTGGAATAGTTGTATTCTGTAGAAATATTGTACGGATATTAGATATAACTATAGCAAAACGGGAAGATTAACAATTGTAGATTTAAAAGGGAAATAAGTATATTGAATTATAACAGTATGTGCTTATACTAATTGTAAAGAAAGGGAAAGCTTATTTTAGCAGACTTTAGACTATGTAGTGATAAATATGAATATTATAATAACAGGAGACTTTGTGATTTAAGAGACAAGCGTAAAAAGGAAATGATACAAGAAAACATTAGAAATTATAATATGTGGTAAGTAAAAACTGTGGGAGAAAAATTAATGGACTTGCAAGAGGGCTATGTATAGAACTGAAATAGATTATTTTATAGTATTAGAAGGTAATTTATAGGAGAAGGGAGATGGATGAAACAGGATTTTCTGATCATTTTGTAATATGGCTAGAGATAAAGGAAAAAAAAGGAATATATAAAAGCAAATAAAATCAAAGCAACGAAGACAAACCACACTGGCAACTGTTTTTATAAATTAGCGCTTTCGTTTACTAGCAAATTGTAAACTTCTTCAGATAAAACAACCATCTTAATACATTCCTTAAATAGTGCAATATACTCTGATGTCATAAAATGCATAATTAATTAATTACTTAATTAAACAGCAGATTTTAAAGAGAGCCTACCCATATAAAACCACAGTTTTAAACATTTGTTATATTATATTAGCAAATATTATTATTAAAAAGAAAGCATATTTAGATAAGGCATACATATCAATGTGTACATATATTAATAGTGTAAAAAATCACTATCTACACAATGCTTTCAATTTCAACAAACTTTTTTATAGAAATCATTTCATTCAGCCCCGGTGGTGAATTTGCATCAAGCTTAAGCTGCCATAGAATTTCTTTTTCCTCCAATTTGAGGCTAGATGGACCCCCCCCCGTCCAGTATCATAAACACAATCAATAATGACAAATTGAAAATTATGACCAGGGTTTTGTATAGCATGTCTAGCCAAAGCATTCCAAGAGTTCTGCTTAAGAATGGCGTAAATGTGTTCATGCACTCGATGTTTGAAACATCTATCAGTTTTGCCCACATAAAATGATGTACATAGGGCACATAATCCTAAATAAATAACCCCTTTAGAGTTACAATTAAATTTATTGTTAATATAAATACTGTGTTTCCGTATTACAATAGAACTAACAGTCTTAATATATTTGCACCAGGAACAACATTCACACTTATACATTCCACAATGTGGTTTATGAATGTATGTGCTTCCTTGTTCTAGAATCTCCTTCAAATTCAAACCACGTCTATAAGTGAATTTTGGTTCTGGTGCAATAATTTTATTAATGTCAACATCATTAAGTAAGAAAGACCAGTTTTTCTTAAGAATGTGTTTCAAACTTCCCACATCCTGAAAAAAGGTGGTAATGAAGTTAGAAAGTAGACTTTCAGGCTCAGTTATTTCTTTCTCATGTGGTGTACTTAGAGTGCTTAAATCAAACCCTTCCTGCTGATCCATGTTAGGTTCTACACTGGGATTTGTTTTATTAATAGATAAAAGGGGGGAAAAATCGCCATTATACCTTTTTCTGGTGACTTCCTGTATTAACCCATTCAATAAATTCTCTGGGTAATTTCTTTTACTAAACATCCCCTTCAAGATTTCACATTCTTCATGAAATTCAGAATCTAAACTAGTCATTCTGGATGCCCGTACGAGTTGAGGGGAGGGGGTTTTCAGGTATCCCCGAAGACTATTTAGAGCGGACAACAATATCAGAACAGGAAACAGGGACAGTGGAAGAAGAGGAAGAACAGGAGGAAGCGTTAAGCCCTGAATCACTTTTGGGAATTAACAATATGCCTTCTGTTTTACTTAATTCCACAGGAGATTTTAAAATATTTAATTATTCTTCTTTCACACCTGAGACAGGGTTAATAGATGTTTTAGCGAAAGGTTTAACATTTGTTCCTTCTACCCATTTCAAGGTAGAAAAGGCATTAGTGGATTTAAAAATCTTTACAAGGAAGTTAAATTTGAATTCATTATTTAACAACCAGAGTACCATCAATCCATGCACGGATTTGAGAATAGCAAGTGTATTTAACCCTATATTACATCCCACCCTTGCCTTGTTTGAGAAAGTTTGTGAAAATGACATCAGGTACCTGGCAGAAGCTCCTTTTAAACCTAGAGATGTTAACTATGGATGAAAGGGATGCTTTGGAAAGTTTGAAATTTACTGATGTCAGAATAATGAAACCAGACAAGGGAGGGGGTTTGGTTTTCATGAATAAAGAGGATTATCTAAGAAGCATGGGTGAATTATTGGAGGGTGATTCCTATTCAGAAGTATCTTTGAATGAAATTAATGGGGCAATACGGAAAGTATCTGGTTTTATTAGAGACTTATTTATTGATGGTCGCATTGACATGGATACCTTTAGATACTTAGAAATTTCTTTTCCTCTGACTCCATGCATGTTTGGATTACCTAAAATTCATAAAAGTATCCAGAAACCCCCATTTCGACCTATTATAGACGGCCGTCAATCAATTACTTTCGGCTGTGCGAAATTTATTGATACCAAGTTACAAAGGGTTTTGAAAAGTGAACATCAAGTTTGTAAAGATTCATGGGCCTTTTTGAAAGCCATCAATGGGATACCATTTGACAGTAGTAATAACTTTTTAACCATCGATGTCTGTGATTTATATACATCTATACCCCACGACATCGGATGTGAATGGGTTAGAGACTTTCTAATTCATAAGCAAGTTGATCATCAGGGAATAGAGAACATTATATACTTGTTGGATGTAGTGTTGAAAAATAATTATTTCCTTTTCAATAATAAGATTTATTTGCAGAAATCCGGGGTGGCGATGGGTTCACGTGTGGGGCTACCTTTGCCAATGTGGTAATGGCCTTTTGGGAGAACCAATTTTTATTCACTGACCCTGTTTTCATTCAAAATGCAGTCTGGTATACCAGATATTTGGATGATATTTTCATCTTATGGAGAGGTGATAAATTTTCAGCTGGATCTTTAATTGAATCTGTTGGAAATAAGACCAACTTTCTAAGATTCACTTGGGAATTTAGTTATGAGAGCATTTCATTTCTGGATGTCTTTTTGAGGAAGGATTTGTGTTCTAAATATATAAAATCTAAAATATTTAGGAAATCAACATATTCAAACTCCTTCCTTCATTTCTCGAGTTGCCACCCTTACCATCAAAAGAGGGGTATAGTACAGGGGCAACTCGTACGGGCATCCAGAATGACTAGTTTAGATTCTGAATTTCATGAAGAATGTGAAATCTTGAAGGGGATGTTTAGTAAAAGAAATTACCCAGAGAATTTATTGAATGGGTTAATACAGGAAGTCACCAGAAAAAGGTATAATGGCGATTTTTTCCCCCCTTTTATCTATTAATAAAACAAATCCCAGTGTAGAACCTAACATGTAAGTACACCCCATGAGAAAGAAATAACTGAGCCTGAAAGTCTACTTTCTAACTTCATTACCACCTTTTTTCAGGATGTGGGAAGTTTGAAACACATTCTTAAGAAAAACTGGTCTTTCTTACTTAATGATGTTGACATTAATAAAATTATTGCACCAGAACCAAAATTCACTTATAGACGTGGTTTGAATTTGAAGGAGATTCTAGAACAAGGAAGCACATGCATTCATAAACCACATTGTGGAATGTACAAGTGTGAATGTTGTTCCTGGTGCAAATATATTAAAACTGTTAGTTCTATTGTAATACGGAAACACAGGATTTATATTAACAATAAATTTAATTGTAACTCTAAAGGGGTTATTTATTTAGGATTATGTGCCCTATGTACATCATTTTATGTGGGCAAAACTGATAGATGTTTCAAACATCGAGTGCATGAACACATTTATGCTATTCTTAAGCAGAACTCTTGTAATGCTTTGGCTAGACATGCTATACAAAACCCTGGTCATAATTTTCAATTTGTCATTATTGATTGTGTTTATGATACTGGACGGGGGGGGGGGGGTCCATCTAGCCTCAAATTGGAGGAAAAAGAAATTCTATGGCAGCTTAAGCTTGATGCAAATTCACCACCGGGGCTGAATGAAATGATTTCTATAAAAAGTTTGTTGAAATTGAAAGCATTGTGTAGATAGTGATTTTTTACACTATTAATATATGTACACATTGATATGTATGCCTTATCCAAATATGCTTTCTTTTTAATAATAATATTTGCTAATATAATATAACAAATGTTTAAAACTGTGGTTTTATATGGGTAGGCTCTCTTTAAAATCTGCTGTTTAATTAAGTAATTAATTATGCATTTTATGACATCAGAGTATATTGCACTATTTAAGGAATGTATTAAGATGGTTGTTTTATCTGAAGAAGTTTGCAATTTGCTAGTAAACGAAAGCGCTAATTTATAAAAACAGTTGCCAGTGTGGTTTGTCTTCGTTGCTTTGATTTTATCAGTTTTTGATTTTCTTTGTGGAATATATAAAAGCAGGCAAAGTAATAAAAAGGATAAATGAGAAAGCATGGACTAAAGAAGGAAAGGCATTAGTAATACAGTTATGGAAAGATCATATAACTGTGAGAACATTTCATAAATGGTCTGAATGGTGGATGATATTTAAGAAAAAATATAAAAATGTTTTTTACAGTGGCGATGCGATGTGAGAAAAGTAGAGAGAGAAAATATAAAAGAACATATAATGATGCATTGGAAGATTTAGAACATGATAGAATTATATGAAAGAAACTGAAAATATACAAGAATTATATAAGCAAAGATATTTTTTTTACAAGGAAAAAAGAGAAGTATTGAGCTACTTGCACAGATTAGTAAAGGAAGATGGTAATAATGAGAGAAATAAAAAAATGTAAAATGAGAAAGAACTCAGGAAAAGATTATGAATAGTGTAGTACAATACCTACAAGAAATGCTTAAAGAAAAAAAAGAAGGTTGTGAAAAACATGGAAAGTAAAAAAAGTTAACAGAAAAAGGAAAAAAAAAGTTGGAAAAGGAGATTTCTTTAAACTACATAACGTATTGAGACAAGTAAATATAGATTTAACCAGTAGCGGCTGGTGACTTCAAATCAAAGGGGGGCTGCAGGAGACAGCTGAATGGGTGGGGTCAAAGGGAAGGGGTGTGGCCAACTAAAAAGGGGAGGAGCTATGCTCAAAACCACAAAAATTAACTTTAATTAAATACACTGCCCTGGGTGGCAAACCATCATTATGAGAGTCCAATCAAGACAAAAATAAGTGTAGAGGAATAAAAATATTTCAATGCATTGGCTGCATGACAGCTTACTTAATATCTAGACGGAAACAAAAGGTTGTGAGGCATGAAAAAATAAATTACTTTTTAAATACATTACTGGAATGCCAGTCAAAATCTAGTACAAGAAAAAACAGAAGCACTCAACTCAAACCACTTCTCCTTGCACTGCAGTTCTAATTATAATTTATATTCAGCTTTATTAAAGTACCAAGTAACATGCTGAAAATAGAAATCTCTGTGATGCCCCCACTTGTAAAAATGTTTCTTATCCAAAAAAGACCTGCTGCCTGACAACTATCTACTTGTTTCATGGGAAAACATGTAAGTAAAAAATGAAAAGCAAACAAGAAACAAGCTCAAGATACATTGCTTAAAGGATTACTGTACCGGTTATGGACCATACATGATTGGCATTCTGTTTAGTTTATGGGTAAAGTCTGTAGAGATGACTGGAAGTCTCCAACAAGTGTAATGAGCTTTTTAAAATAATGGAATCCTGTCCTTTAATACCCAAGGCTTATACATTATCTAGTCAAGTATTCTCTGCATGGCAACAGCAGAAAGGCTTTCAATGTTGGCAATTCTTTAACAGTATGCTTATTAAAGCTTACTTGCATCTTACGATCTCAGACAAGCTTACCTTATGGTCATTAAAGCATTGCTACTTAAACACAGAGCAACAGGCACTTTGAGTAATAAGCATAAATCAACAGTACAAAAATATGACAGAAACCAGACTTTTCCGCAAAATCAAGGACAGATGAAAAGCCACTGTAGTACTTGTGTCTACCTTGGATGGGGTGGACACACTGCACATTTACACTGCATAACTACTCCTTGCCTTACTTGGACACATCCAGAGTCACTACATGGTGGAGTGGGGTGCAACAAGTATGTCACAATTTGAAATGTCTCTGGCTGACTGTGATGGCCTTGACACATTTGTCATACCTCTCAACCTCAGAGCAAGAAATCTGGACAAAGCCATACACAGAAGTGGGACAAATGCCCAAAAATAAGGACAATTTTTAAATATTGCTCTAATAAACTTAGAAAGATAATAGAATAGGTCTTGCATTAGTATGACTTTTCTGAAGGGTATAAAATCTGAAACTCAAATGTCTGTCATTATTTTCTAACTTCAGTCTTTAGTGATTTGTCACTAATTTGCCAAAAAACACAATATTATGAAAAATGGACCAAATGTGATGCAAAAATATAAAATAGTCACACAATACAGCTGGGAACCTGTCAAAGAAGGGACACTATATTAGTACTGCTAACTTGAGCAGCTGGCAAAATAAAAGAATCTACATGCATTTCAAGTAATATATAACTTTGATTATTACAGTTATTTCTTAATTGTAAACCCTCCATGTTTTCTTCCAAAATTGCTATTTTGCGGAGGGATTATTAGGGGGAAGAGCAACATTTTTTGCCGAAATCGGGGACAGTTGAGAGGTTGGCTATGCCTAATTCTATAAAGCAATTTATTTGCATGTACCTCTCAACCTGTTAATGCAGTAAATCTGAACAAGGCCAAATATATTGGGGGAACATATAAACAGTACTAAAAATTGCTCTTGTATAAATTGAGACACTTGATAGAATAACAGTTCTTACTTTAGCATGCATTTTTCTGAAGGTTATGAAGTCTGAAACTCAGCGTATCATTATTTAGTGACTTAATTTCTAAATGATTTGCCAGAAAACTACAAATTTTATGAAGAACAAACCAAAAATAAGAAGCAAAAATCTATTCATTCTTTGAAAATCTGGACAAGCTGGGAGGTATAGTTCAGCTGGGCCTGTCTGAGTTTGCTGCCCTTCCCCCCTGACAAAATCATGGTTGAATGGAGCCTCTGCAGCCATTCCAATGATCCATTACTTGGCTATTTCACTCCATTTACCATAAACACTAATGTGCATACTGCTTTACTTCTATGATGAGTTGGACTTCATTTGAAAGTTTTATTTTGTATTTTACAGCACAAACACTAAGTCATCTACTAAACAAAGCAATGCAGTCTCACAATAAAAACTTAGCATTAAAACGTCTCTGCCCTTGAAACTCACATTCATTGAAACAGCATTGAAACCCACATTCAAAAAAAATACATTTTGCCAGTGGCAGATAAAGGTTAATTGTGTGCTGTTTTCAAATCCTAGGCCCCTTGCATATGAAACATACATGTGCTCTTTGATACACCTTCCTCATTGTACTAAATTATATTCCTTGTACAATATATTACAGTTAGAGGGTGTTTTAAATTTGTTTTGAACATTTTTCCAGTAAGCAATGAAACAAAATGCATGCACCCATAATGAAAAACTGCCCAGTTCAGACCATTTATCATAGAAGTCTACTCAGACTTCCACAGTCCACCATTATCAGTAAATATGCATAATTCTACAGTCCACCATTATCAGTAAATATGCACAATTCTACAGTCCACCATTAGTAGTAAATATGCACTATCTCTGAAGAAGTAAAAGTAATCTAAATAATTCCACATTAAAGAAATCTGTAACTAATGAAGAGGTTGCTGCTAGCAAACACTTTTATATTTCATGGTTTCATCGAAAAATAAAGTGTCTGTTGCCCCTCAGGAATAAAATGCCTATATTACATTAAAAAAATTATAAGCTAGTAATATTGCAAGAGGAAATGGATGGCAAACTGATAACGGACTCATAGTTAATATCTTCACCAAGGAGAACATTCTCAGTACGGCAGCATCCACCCCTTGTGGGAGTAGAACCCACAGCCTTCTGCATCAAAGGCAAGTACACAACCTGTTGTGCTATTAACAAGGCAAACCAACTTCACTTAAGCAACACTAAACTTCTGTTCCCCTGCAGCTCTCAGCTTCTTGTAAAATCTACTCAATACTCAACTTCGCAGCACAAGAAAACAGGAAAAAGCCAAAATGTATTGGGGGGGGGTCAAAAGCCCAAAAACCAGGGACACAAACATTGCTTGTATAATCTTGGAAAGTTGCTAGAACCATACATTTTACTGCCAAGCTCCCTGTGCAAAACAGTCAGAGCAACATACCACTATGCCAAATCAGCTGCTTTTTAAAAGAGGAAGACTGAAACTTAAATGGCTATCATTTAGTGAATTCAGTTCTCACCATAGCTGTCAACCTCTTAGTACAAAACACCTGGACAAACCCAGTAAGGAGGGAATACAGCCCTCAAACATTCAGTAAATTCAGTTCTTGCCATAGCTGTCAACCTTACACAAAAAACCTGAACGAAGCCAATAATGGGGGAATACAGTCCCAAAAATAGGGACAAATTTCAAATATTCATCTTATAAACTTAGAAAATTGCTAGAATAAAAGGTTGTGTTACTATGTATTTTCTGAAGAACATGAAGTCTGAAATTCAAATGCCTGTCAATTTTACTGCTGACAGAATAAAAACAATTTTCAGCAGAGACCCAGGGAGAAATACTGCAGACACGTCTTTGTAAAATAACAGGGCACCAGAGCAAATCCATACAAATACAGGGAGGAGATGCAGACTCCACACAGAAGGCACCCCAGCCAAGAATCAAACCAGAAAACCTATAGCTGTGAGGCAACAATACTACCACTGCACCATCAAATATGCAAGGACTTAAACATTCAGAAACCTGAAGTCTGAAATTCAAATGCCTGTCAATTTTATTTAACATTTGTTAATCAGGACAGTCTGACTTGGAACAAAAAAAATTTCAGCAGAGGCCCAGGAAGAAATAATGCAGACATGTCTTTGTAACATGGGAGGACACAAAAGCAAACCCACACAAACACAGGGAGAAGATAAAGATCCCACAAAGAAGGCACCCCAGCCAAGAAGCAAACCTGAGAACCTGCAGCTGTGAGGCAACAATGCTACCACTGCACCATCAAATATCAAGCATTGCAACATTTACAAACCACAGATATTATGAGGAACAGATCAGATCAAATATGAGGGAAAAATCTGCAGTTTTTTATTTTACAAATGGTGGTGGGTAGGGGGAATTCAGGTCTTTAGCACCTGCATACAAGGTACAGGGTTCAAGCCTGAGGTATTCCATACCACACACACACACACACACACACACACACACACACACACCTGTAGTAGCAAACCACAAAAACTAAATATACTGCACTGGGTGCCAAGCAGTCATTATGAGAGTCCAATCAAGACAAAATGAAGTGTAGAAGAATAAGGCTGCATGACAGCTTAATATCCAGATGGAAACAAAAAAGGTTGTGAGGCATGAAAAAATAAATTACTTTTTTTAAATACATTAATGGAATGCCAGTCAAAATCAAGTATAAGAAAAACAAGCAGCACTCAACTCAAACCACTTCTTGCACTGCAGTTCTAATTATAATTTATATTCAGCTTTATTAAAGTAACAAGTAACATGCTGAAAGTAGAAATCTCTGATGCCCCCACTTGTAAAAATGTTCCTTATTCAAAAAAAGACCTGCTGCCTGACATCTACTTGTTTCATGGGGAAAACATGATCAAAGTAAAAAATGAAAAGCAAACAAGAAATAAGCTCAAGATACATTGCTTAAAAGGATTACTGTACAGGTTATGGACCATGCGATTGGCATTCGGTTTACGGGTAAAGCCTGCAGAGATGACTGGAAGTCTCCAAGTGTAATGAGACTCTTAAAATAATGTAATTATGGCCTTTATTACAAATACTGGCATATGCATTTCTATACCCAAGGCTTATACATTATCTAGTTAAGTATTCTCTGCATGGCAACAGAAAGGCTTTCAATGTTGGCAATTCTTTAACAGTATGCTTATTAAAGCTTACTTGCATCTTGCAATCTCAGCCAAGCTTACCTGATGGTCATTAAAGTATTGCTACTTAAACACAGAGCAACAGGCACTTTGAGTAATAAGCATAAATCAACAGTACAAAAAACATGACAGAAACCAGACCATTCTGTAAAAATCAAGGACAGATGAAAAGCCACTCTAGTACTTGTGTCTACCTTGGATGGATGGGATTCTCTGCACATTTACACTGCATAACTACTCCTTGCCTTGTTTCGACACATCCAGAGTCACTACATGGGGAAGTGGGGTGTAACAAGTATGTCACAGTTTGAAATGTGTCTGGCTGACTTGTGATGGCCCTGACACATTTGTCATACCTCTCAACCTCAGAGCAAGAAATCTGGACAAAGCCATACAAAGAAATGGGACAAAGGCCCAAAAATAAGGACAATTTTTAAAATATTGCTCTTATAAACTTAGAAAGCTAATAGGGGTCTTGCATTAGTATGACTTTTCTGAATGGTATGAAATCTGAAACTCAAATGTCTGTCATTATTTTCTAACTTCAGTCTTTAATTATTTGTCACTAATTTGCCACAAAACACAATTTTATGGAAAATGGACCAAAATTGTGATGTAAAAATATAAAATAGCAACACAATACAGCTGGGAACCTGTCAAAGAAGGGACACTTTAATATTAGTACTGCTAACTTGAGCAGCTGACAAAATAAAATATCTACATGCATTTCTGAAATAAAAGTAATCTGATTATTACAGTTATTTCTTAATTATAAACCCTCCATGTTTTCTTCCAAAATTGCTATTTTGCGGAGGGATCATTAGGGGAAGAGCAACATTTTGAGTCAAAATCAGGGACAGTTCAGAGGTTTGGCTATGCCTAATTCTATAAAGCAATTTATTTGCATGTACCTCTCAACCTGTTAATGCAATAAATCTCGAGCCAAATATATTGGGGGAACATATAAACAGTACTAAAAATTGCTCTTCTATAAACTGGGACATAAATCTGGACAAGGCCAAATATATTGGGGGAACATATAAACAGTACTAAAAATTGCTCTTCTATAAACTGGGACACTTGATAGAACAGGTCTTACTTTAGCATGCATTTTTCTGAAGGTTATGAAGTCTGAAACTAGTGTGTCATTATTTAGTGACTTAATTCCTAAATGATTTGCCAGAAAACCACAAATTTTATGAGGAACAAACCAAAAACAAGAAGCAAAAAATCTATTCATTCTTTGAAAATCTGGACAGTTGGGAGGTATAGTTCAGCTGGGGCTGTCTAAGTTTGCCACCCTTCCCCCTCACAAAACCATGGTCGAATGGAGCCTCCCTGCAGCCATTCCAATGATCCATTACTTTGCTATTTTATTTCACTCCATTTACCATAAACACTAATGTGCATACTGATTTACTTCTATGATGATTTGAACTTCATTTGAAAGTTTTATTTTGCATTTTACAGCACAAACACTAAGACATCTGCTAAACAAACTTGGCATTAAAACTTCTCTGCCCTTGAAACTCACATTCATTGAAACAACATTAAAACCAACATTCAAAGAAAATACATTTTACCTGTGGCAGATAAAAATTAATTCTGGGCTGTTTTCAAATCATAGGCCCCTTGCATATGAAACATACATGTGCTCTTTGATACACCTTCCTATTGCTTTGAACATTTTTCCAGTAAACAATGAAACAAAACTGTCCAGTTCAGAACATTTCCATCATAAAAGTCTACTCAAACTTATACAGTCCACTATTATCAGTAAATATGCACAATTCTACAGTCCACCAGTATCAGTAAATATGCACAATCTCTGAAGTAGTAAAAAAGTCATCTAAATAATTCCACGTCAAATAAATCTATAATGAAGAGGTTGGTGCTAGCAATCACCTTTATATTTCATGGTTTCATCGAAAAATAAAGTGTCTGATGCCCCTGATGAATAAATTGCCTAAATTACATTAAAAATAAGCTAGTAATATTGCAATAGGAAATGGATGGCAAACTGATAACAGGCTCATAGTTAGTACCTTAATTTTCAGTACGGCAGCATTCACCCCTTATGGGAGTAGAACCAACAACCTTCTGCATCAAAAGCAAGTACACAACCTTTTGTGCTATTAGCAATGTGAGCTGACTTAGCATAATCAGCACTAAACTTCTCTTCCCCTGCAGCTCTCAGCTCCTTGTAAAATCTACTCAATACTCAACTGCATCACAACTTCGCAGCACAAGAAGTCTGAAAAAAGCCAAATTTATTGGGGTGGGTCAAAAGGGCAAAAAACAGGGACACATTAAACATTGCTTGTATAATCTTGGAAAGCTGCTAGAATAAAATGCTGTGTTACCACCATACATTTTACTGCCAAGGTCCCTGTGCAAGAGTCAGAATAACATACCACTATGCCAAATCACCTGCTTTGTGAAAGAAAAATGCTGTGTTACCACCGTACATTTTACTGCCAAGGTCCCTGTGCAAAACAGTCAAGAGCAACATACCACTACGCCAAATCAGCTGCTTTGTGAAAGAAAGACTGAAACTTAAATGGCTATCATTTAATGAATTCAGTTCTCACCATAGCTGTCAACCTCTTAGCACAAAACACCTGGACAAATCCAGTAATGAGGGAATACAGCCCTCAAACATATTCAGTGAATTCAGTTCTTGCCATAGCTGTCAACCTTAGCACAAAAAAACCTGGACAAAGCCACTAAGAGGGTATTATAGTCCCAAAAATAAGGACAAATTTCAAATAGCCATCTTATAAACTTAAAACATTACTAGAATAAAAGGTTGCGTTACTATATATTTATTGCTAAAATAAAACGCTGTTTTACTATGTATTTTCTGAAGAATATAAAGTCTGAAATTCAAATGCCTGTCAATTTTACTTCTGACGGAACAAAAACAATTTTCAGCAGAGGCCCAGGGAGAAATACTGTAGACACATGTCTTTGTAAAATGGCAGGACACCAGAGCAAATCCACACAAACACAGGGATAAGATGCAGACTCCACACAGAAGGCACCCCAGCCAAGAATCAAACCAGAAAACCTATAGCTGTGAGGCAACAATACTGCCACTGCACCATCAAATATGTAAGGAACTAAACATTCAGAAACCTGAAGTCTGAAATTCAAATGCCTGTCAATTTTATTTAACATTTGTTAATCAGGACAGTCTGACTTGGAACAAAAAATAAATTTTAGCAGAGGCCCAGGAAGAAATAATGCAGACATGTCTTTGTAACATGGGAGGACACAAAAGCAAACCCACACAAACACAGGGAGAAGATACAGACCCCCCCCCCACAATGAAGGCACCCCAACCAAGAAGCAAACCTGAGAACCTGCAGCTGTGAGGCAACAATGCTACCACTGCACCATCAAATATTAAGCATTGCAACATTTGTAAACCACAGATATTATGAGGAACAGATCAGATCAAATATGAGGCAAAAATCTGCAATTTCTTTACAAATGGTGGTGGGTAGGGAATTCAGGTCTTTAACACCTGCATACAAGGTACAGGGTTCAAGCCTGAGGTATTCCCTACCATACCACCATGAGCCTAACCACCAGTATATTGCACCAGGGGCATTTTCGCACACACACACACACACACACACACACACCTGGTCCTGTAGTACATCCCTGTCTGCAAAACCAGTCCCTGTACACTTACCTGGTCCTGTCCGCAAAACCACCATTAAATCCACAAAACCCCTGACGAGTGCAGCTGACAAACCCGCGCGAATCCGACCTTGCTCGTCGCGAGATCTTCCCCTGCAGCAAGCCAATCCAGACCCGAGATCCTTCTCCTGACTGCCGACCTTGCAGTCCGACCCCGACGCTTTTCCCCAGTGAGTTCCCAGGCAGTCTATGCAGTTTAAAACTGCATAGACTTGTGGGAGCGCTCCTGTTCACGTGTCTCAATCAGGACTGCTGCTGAGACAATCTGTGCATGCTCCATGCTCCAGACTGTCTCAGCAGCAGTCTGGACTATCTTGCGCATGCGAAGTCCGCGAAATTTTAAAATATTTTTTTTCTTATTTTTTTCTTTTTCTTTTTTTTCTTTTGTTAGTTTGAAGTTGAGGGGGCTGCAGTCTGCCAGCCCAATAGCACGGGCCGACCCTGGATTTAACTGTAGGCCCAGATAAGGTATGAAATGTATAAAAATGTAAGGGATTCTGAAAATATTTTTTAAAGATTTGGGTGAATGGTTAAATGAAGGTTTTAGTGGAATAGTTAAATTCATATGGAAGAGGGGAGGTAGAAGACAAAAAAGTGTAGAGAGTATTAAAAAAATGATTATAAGATCTTTGTGAAAAGAATACAAAAGAGATATGAAACTAACATAGAAAATATTATGGAAGACAGCACGTATAGTATAAAGGGGAAGGGCTGTCAAGAATTATGAATGATAGATAAATTGTGGGTGATATGAACAGAAAGCAAGAAGAAAAGATAGGAGAGCTTAATAAGGCATTTAACACAATCGGACATGAAATCTTATGGGTACTAATGAAAGCATATAATATAAGTGAGAAATTTAGGAAATTGTGAATGTCAGCATATGGTAATAATAATAATGTAAAACACTTGTAAATGGCTGGTTAAGCCAAGAGGTGCATATAAATAGTAGTGTAAGACAGGGATGTGCAATGAGTTGTATCCTCTTTGCATTAGTTCTAAACGTGATACTATGTAAAATAAATTAGAAAATGAATTAGGTGCGTTATATAACACCTGAAGGGTTAAGAATTCCAGTTCTGTTAACATATGCAGATGACATAATGATTCCAAAAAACTAAATTTTAGATAAAAGAAGTAATAATTTGCATAAATGGGTGTCCAGAGATGATAGAGATGGCTTTAAATAAAAAGAAAAGTAAATGTTTAGGTGATACAGTAATGATTGGGGGTATATATATTTTACAGTGAATGAAATTTCTGTGTTAGGTATAAAATTTGGGAATAAAGATGTAAGGAGAATTCAATGGGGAAAAACAATAGAAGAAGTAGAACAAAACTGGCTTTTCTAGAGAACATATAAAAAACATTCCCCGGGATTCATGAAGCTTGTGCCAGGCGCAGGCGTAGCGTAGGTGGAATAACGCCAAATATGGCCGTCGAGCGATTCATGTATGATCCAATACCACGTGCACTACCGGCGTACGCCAGAACTGCGCAGCCCTCGGCGTAGGTATGCTAATCAACCCATGTGCAGTGTCGCACCATGCAAATGAAGGCAGATAGTGATTCATGAAGTGGTGCAGGTGTAGCGTGAGCCCACGGAAATGTAAACCAAAAAACACGGTTTGCATTTTCCCAAACAGAACATCGGAGCTATGGAAGCGGACCAGACTCATGTATTACAAAGTTAACATATGCCAATGGCTAAATACACAGCCAATGGCATAAGAAAAGATACACAACACCTAAAAAACATTTAATGTCATGCCCATAGTAACGCACAGTACAACCGCAGGGCATGTGTGCGCAAACTAGAACATAAAGAAAATATATAAAAATGTCAGAAAATCGCAATGTAATACAAAGCAGGTTTACACCATAATACATAAAATCGCAATGTAATACAAAGCAGGTTTACACCATAATACACAATGGTAGGCATGGAACATCACAACCAAGGTGCAAGGGCTGCTAAGGGCCTGCAACAGTGTTTGGCGCAGTAACTATGAATTAGTAGTCAATGCCATGCAAATGAGGCAGATAATAATGAATCGCAAATGTCCCGCCGGATGAAGGTTGAACCATATGGTGCAGTGCTATAATACCGAGGAGTGGCTCAGAGGAGATACATGACATCAGCAGAGGGGTGTACCACCGTAGCAGCAAGCACGTTGGAGCAATGCAAACTGGCCTGGCCGTTGCTAAGCAATGCTGCAGGACAGGGGTGGGGAGGAAGGTATAGAATTGTTTAGTTGAGAGCACACATGGTGCCCAAAAGCACATGTGTATGGGGATGAAAACGTGCCCGAAACCCAGTAAGCAGATGCACGCGGCACGAATAATAGCACAAACAGGAAGGTCAGGGGAAGAAAAGAAGGAAATGCCGAAGTAGGGTAATTGGCATACTAATGAGCAATCAACACCAATCAACTCACGGCAGCCAATCGATGGCAGCTGTCAAGTCTGCTCGCAGAAACCTGCAAAACAGGATAGGGGAGGCATCGGAATGCAAAGAAAGGAGGGGAGGCATTGGATTGCAAAGATAGGAGATCTGTCATAGCAGAGCAAAGCAAACCAACAGTAGACCGGCAATAGCACACAATTACGCAAGATACGCCAGGTCTAGGAAAGTACAAATGAAAGCAGGCTGCTGGATGCATGCCAGAAAATGGTAGGTGGAAAGTGCAGAAATGTAAAGGGAAGGTCAAGAGGTAATCCATGGCAGCCAAATGTAATTCAACACCAAAGGCACCACAATAGTAGTTCCGGTAGTAAAACACATAAGATACCCTGTAGCTACGCTCGTACATACACACCCTATGACATCATCGGTGTTCACAGCACAATAGTATAAAGTGTGAAAGCACCCTACACACACCTGTGAATTCCCAAACACTGTACCATAGGTGTAAACACACGGGGAACTTTTAAAATGTACATGTTGGGAGCTGCCATAGCTGTGATTCATCAGCATGTGTTAGAGACTGACGGTGTTGTGGAGGATGATGCCGACAGCCACCGCAGGCCCCAGAGGAGGAGAAGAGTGTTCAGACAAAGGGTAACCTGCCAGGGGCTACATGATCTGAAGATAGAGCATTACAGGGTGGACAGGGACATCTTACAGCAAATAGTGGAGCTGTGCCGGCCACGCATGAGAACCAGAAATAACAGAGTCGAACCCATCCCAGTCGACATGAAGGTATGTGTAAGCATGCGACTACTAGCCACAGGTACCTTTCAAAGGCCAACTGGAGATATAATGGGGATTTCACAGGCATCAGCATCCAGGGTACTACACCATTTCCTGGATGCCATGTTACCACATGCCAATGAGCATATATACTTCCCCCGAACTCAGGAGGAGTTGGCCAGCAATATGCGTCACTTCCACCGTGTGGCACACTACCCGGAGGTACTGGGTGCGATAGACTGCATGCACATACAAATCAAGTCACCATGCAGTGAGCATGGTAGGCGCTACATAAACCGCAAGGGATTCCACTCCATTAACTGCCAGGTCATGTGCAATGCCCAGGGCATTATCATGGATGTGTGTGCTGGCATCCCTGGAAGCTACCATGACTCTCATATCTGGCATGCCTCACAGCTGTATCAGGTATTTGTCACCTTGTGGGGGATGCTGGCTATGCACTGGAGCCATGGATGATGACTCCCATCAGAAATGTACACACACCCATGCAAGAACGCCATAATGAGGCACACGCATAAACCAGAATCATCATAGAGTGTGTGTTCGGGATGCTGAAATCACGGTTCTGGTGCTTGGACACATCTGTTGGAGCCTTGCAGTACTCTCCAGGCACGTGTGCCCACATTGTCATAGTATGTGCCATGCTACATAATATGATCCTGCAGAAACAGCTGCAGCAGGGACAAAATGGTGAAGGCCCTCATAGCCCATCGCAATTGCCAAGGCCATCACAGGCACAGAGGGATTCAGACCATGAACACACTGTGCCAGCCCCAGTAGGCAGATGGAGGCATGCCCAATATGCCTGCGCCTTGGCAAAGAGGGAACGTATAGCACATACTCTGACAGTGTAGGCCCCTATGGACTGACACACCTCTCCACCTGCACACACAGTAAAATGGATGGCACACAAGCACGACCACCTGTAAATTGTAATGTATAGGTGACCCACTGTGTGAATCCCACATAGGCAGCCCTCAAACATTGTACACACAACAGCTATTGGAACAAGGAATGTCAACACCTGAACAGTACATGCGCCTATCAGCATATGGTGGTGCTGTGTGTATAGGTTCCCAGGTACAATGGTAGGTACACGGCCGACTGTCAGAGGCCATACACCAAATGGGGCAAACAGTGTCAGCTGTCGCCTCAACATTGAGTAACCAACTGTTGCGTAGAGGAGCAGAGGCAATTGTGGGAGCACATGTGTGTAAGCACTGTTCTGCACACACTCAGCACAGAGTCCCTGCTGCGTTAATGAGAGGCTCCACATAATACAATCATGGATGTTGCGTCAAGGCATGGGGTGTACCCATGACAGGTATTCGTCACCCCAGCATGCTCCACCCACGGTCGTTTGAAGGTGTAGCACAGTATCATGTGTGGCTCACTGAGATATACATACCCAATGCCGGAGCACATCCAGTAAGCATCACATGGACATACCATTAACTGGACTCATCAATATGTAAACTAACTGAGTTAACCATGTGAGTGCTGTATGGAGTAACAGCCGTAGTATACTCCACGTACAAAATGACATAACACGTGTACAAATCCCAGATGGCCATATGTTAAATGCAGTGACCGTCGTGCATGTTCCCGGTCCCACGTCCTGCAAGGGATGTAATGTAATCCTGAAGGCATGAGTAATGCATGTCGGATGCAGGTCAGCAGATCATGTTTAGCACACGTTACCAGGAATATGCATTGCCCGCTGCTGGTAAGCGACGTTTAAATATGACTATATGGATATGCACAAAACAGGGATAAGCTACTCCGAATATCACGCAGATCACGGTTAATGATGTCCAGAACAGGTGAAACCAGCATTATTCACCCCTGTACTAATAGCGCCTGCTCTGAAGGGTAAAACGACCACTGCCAGGTGTAGAACACGCAATCATGTATCGAATCACCTAACACTATTGCTAGGCAAGATGTACCTATGGTAGGGTTGCCACCTCTTCAAATGACTAATGTGGGACATACGTCAGATGTCTGCAGGCCGACACATACACCCGGCCAGTACAAAAAGTAGAACTGCACTGTTTTGCCTAGATAAAAGCTCATTCTTATAATGTTGACTTAATTATTCTGTTTGTTGTTTCAGATACAGAATAACTGTTTTATCAACTATAGGAAATAAGTATGTTCTAAAATCACAGGACATTTGCCATGTTTACAAATATTTTGCAGGACACAACTGCCCAAAGAGAGACTGTCCCTCGCAGAGTGGGACAGCTGGCAACCCTAACCTATGGCAGGTGTGTAATGTGACAGGTACAGACACAAACGTGCGAAGTCCAGGAAACAGTATACACCAAGTACACAATGAAAGGTGTAGCTTGCCTGTCACTTTCCCCATCAGATATATATATATATATATATATATATATATATATATATATATATATATATATATATATATATGTATATACATGTACACATATATATAATACAGACAGAAAGGGCGATAGAGTGATATATGTTGATATATACGCATTCAGCGATATCTGCAAATATATATAGATAGGTCAACGACATTCATAACACCTTGGAGGTACAAATAAGGATACCGCCAACTATGGAATGTGTAACATACCGACATGCATAACCACGAGGCTGAAAGACCGAAAGAACACAGTACCAGAACAGTACAATATTATGATGATATGAAGGGATAAGTAGTCACCGCTGCCGGTGTTGCGGTCCACGTAGGTACTGTGTTCAACTGTGTTTGTGAGTGCCGTAGTCTGTGTATGTGTGTGTTGAGGGTGCCGTGTGCATCCCCGTGTGACTGTAATGTGTGTGTGTGTGTGTGTCCGCATCATGTGTCTGTTAGTGCCAACTCGGAGGTACATCATTACGGTAGGTGTGGGTATAGCTAGCCGTAGGCATACGGTCACCACCTGTCCCACATTAGGAGGGACAGCCCCTCCCTGGGCAGGTGTGTCCTGACATAAAACATTACAAAGGGCAAATGTCCGAGATCGTAGGACATTAATATGTCCCATATATAATGTAATAGTAGCATTAAATAGTTATGCCTGTATGTAAGAAACGTGAATGTTACATGCAATATGATAAGTAGCCAAAGTCCCACAACAATAGGTATGTATTGAGGATAAAAGTATGTGCTATCCTGTGTACTGACCGTGGTTATGTGTTGGCCTGTAACACCGCTATGTGTCACAGAAGTGTCCAACAATGGCCATATGAAAAGGTGGCAACCCATGGCAAAGAGGTTCTGTTACCAACACAACCGCAATGACTGCAAATATCTGGGACAGAAATACACGGGATACCTGTCATGTAAACATATCCCTTTACATATTGCTGCAATTCTGAAGGTATGGAAGTATCAACCTCACCTGCATACTATATAGAAACCGATTAACAATGGCCCAATGTACAATCCAGTAACATAAGTCTACTAACTGATAGATCTTTAATTCGGGATGGAGCCCACACACATATATATGGAATATGTAGAAATGCAAGCCCCAGAAACCTGTATATGCTACGTACACCCACCGACATCCCCCACACTAGAAACTATAGCAATACAGACTGTAATAACAGCACAAACATCCAGTCAGTCAATTACAACTGCAGAACCATCAACATACCTTGTGAGAGACACAATTAAAGGCGCCATGCAAAATTGCAGCCGTTGTATAATGGAACAAATGGCGATGTTACAGGTTTTGTTTGCAATAGTCCATTAACAGATGGTGGGATGACAAGTACACCCACATGTTGAACCACATACTCTAGCTGTCGCACACAATCCACGGGGGACATGAATCCAAAGTATACTTGTCTCTATGCATAGCAGTTGCAATTACACATAACAAAACACAATACAGGCCGTCTCCCCGAAGGTAGGACAAATGGGCAACGCCCAAGTGCAGAAGTCAATTATACCCCACTGTTGCTGCATAATTTGCGAATGGAGTAGCTGCACAGCTGATATGCAAGTAATTAGTCACTCAGAAACACCAATAGGCAGCAGGAAACCACATGTTACAGGTATCGACATATATAAGGAAGACTTGCCAGACATTCAAACCATATGCTCATACAAAATACCTGTGTAAGCAGTGTGAGAGAGATAGAGACGAAAGTCCGTAATGATAACAAGGTATGTAGAACACTCGGTATGTAAGTTTATGTATAGCATGTTTTGTATTAATTATCTACCGTATGTATAGCCTGGTTTGCATTAATTAAAAGTGTCCGCAATGCATAACGTGGGAAAAGGTATTTATGTAGTGATGTCTTGCTGAGCATACTTAAGCTTGTAGAAACTGTGCGTCCAGCAGTGGGCCACAAGGTACACATCACAGACACCACAAGGGATGCTACATGAGGGCTTTAAACAGGACAATTACATACAACCCGCCGTCAGTGGTAGGGTATGTCCAACAAGTACATGCCATAGCCGGGGATAGTATATGTTGATATACTGTCACAGTAGGAATGTGTATGGGCATATAATGACAATGACATGTCTAAGGTGGTCCCGCTGTGCAAGTATGCTTTGCATTATGGGATACTATGTAAAATATGTGTAATGTATAGTATTGTAGGTAGATATGTCAGATATTCTACACAGCATAACAGGCATATCATGCATACCAAAGGTATCGTCTATTGGCATGTACAATAACAGGATACATGTGGCTTGTAGGCACGGGACATTGTAATAGCATGATAGCTAATCTAAATGGAAGGGCTAGCAAGTAACCATGCACAAAGGACATGTAATAGCTTCACAGGTTCATAGTGGGGTACTATGCAGTCTGGCAAGTCTATGTGTAAGCACAACTACAGTGTTCACACCAGTGGCATCTCTCTAGGGTAGTGTCCTGTGATCAGCAGAGCCATGTGTTACCTGCACCTCTGCACAGTACAGCCACTGCAGTGATCCCTGGGGTACATGTTTCTCCCAAACACCAAGGGAGGTATCACATGAACAGTGCTACTGAGTGTCCCTCCGTGATGTACATAGGAGTCATGTTCCAAAGCATGGTGAGTGTCTGGTTTGGGAATGTAATCCTCAAGCACATCCCACTCATTGTTGCGTGTGTGCACATATCCATGAGCATGTTGCTCACAGTGGCATTTGCGTATGTCGCATATGTGGAGTATATCCATTAATATTGTTGTGGACATGGGCCCTGTCTGTTCAGCAGAGGTCACCCCTGTGTATGTAGTATGCAAATGTGTACAGACATGGTGTCCGTAGTTCAGCCGCATACCTTAGCTGTCGGAGATCAGTAAACTTCATGGTGTGTTAATGTTGTGGTATGTAAAGCTGTAGCTGTTGTGTAAGGTACACCCTAAATGGGGTGGTATACCCTTGAATGTGTGTAGAAGTCTTGAGTTCAGAGGTACAATGGGTGCCTATGTACCAGCTGCACATCCAGTACAGATAAGTGTGGCCATGTAGAAGGATATCCATGCCACAGTGGCAATACGGTAATCACAGAAGTAGGCATGACATACAAGTGTACTACAAACCTGTACAATGTGACATGTAAGTAGGGGACTACCACCTATGTGATAGTGGGTGAATGGTGTAATGCAAAGGTGATGTCCATGGACCTTGTGTCATGCAGCTTGAGGCCATGATATTCAAATCAGGTATCTGTCACAGTGACACCCGTATGGATGGAATCAGCTGGTGGATCAATCATGGCGCTTTGTATGCAGGGGTTTGTAAAGCTAGGCAGGGAACGTCCCTCTGTGCTAGCCTGTACCACAGGGAATCATATACTGAACATGAGGGGCCCAATGACGGAGGACTCTGGTATGCCAAATGTAACTGAAATGCAGTAGGTACTACGGTATGCTACCCTCATTGTGTGTGTCCTGTCCATGAGCCACGTTGCATAACATCCACAGACATAGGGTACGATGTGCAGGTGGATGTGTATGTTGTCAATACCAGAATGGAGAATGGTGCTGAAAGGCAATGAGAGGACAATGTAGGATGTGTGGACTCCCATACCATCATCAACTACTCTGGTAACTGTATGAAAGGAGTCCACCAGGTGTAGGGGCCATGCTCCGGCCCTAACAAGTCCAACCCGGGTGGCATCAAAGGACCGGAGCCCAACAATGTCTCTGTGAATGACGTCCTTGATGATGTGCCCCATAGCTGTGCAGAACAGTCCAGGCAGGTGTGTAGGACTATAGTCCCACTCGTGCATTGTGGTGCCACCTGTGTGGAGTGTGATAAATGTTGCTGTGTGCCATTCAGGGGCCACAATGTCTGATACAAGGCTATTACTGAATATGGTGGCCTAGTGGGGAGACATGTCATTCAGAGGTTTGTGGACATCACAGCCTGGGACTTTGGAAGGTGACATGGGGCCAGTGTCCCAGGACATATAGAGTGCAGGTTAGTACTGTGTAGGTGTGACCGCAGGGACACCGCAATGTTCCTGCATGGATTGTGGCCCTGTAGTGATTGAGAGTGTGTAATGTTACCATTGCATCCACCCGCCAGCATGTTGCCAACATCACCTGGGTCTGTGATGTTCCTGAGTGACTGTTGTATGTGAGAGCAGATGTGGGTGTTGCCATCGACTACTGACATACCACCATAATGCCTTGTGGTACACCCCGGAATGTGTCTCAGTAATGTTTACATAGCTAGTCTTGGAGTATGTGATGAGGGATCCCATGGCCCTACCGAGGCTGACCAGTGAGCTACCCCACCCATGGGATTGTACACCACTGTGCAACAGCCTCTACCTGTTGTTGTACATTATGTCCATGGAACTTGACCACCAGAGTGGTGTCTGTTATCTGGTGTGTACCATCATGGCTCTGTGTGGAATAGCATGATCCATGCAGTCGTGTACGTGCTAATGAAGTGCACTGGGGTATGTTTCAGCATTTGTATGTGCATTGTCCATCTGCACGGGTGACATGACGTTAACAACCGCTGTCATAAGACGTCTGTAGTAGGTGTTGTAGTACTCATGTACTGTGTATGCCATGAAGGGTGTGGTACCGGGATGTGGCTAACAAGGTTGATTAGCATATGTTCAGAAACCACCAATGAGGGGATAACTCCAGGTATGGAACACCAGTCACATGTTGGTAGTGTTCATGTCAAGGTTAATGTTGGTCTCAGAGGTGGTGTGTATGGGTTGATCCAGCCGAGATTATGACTCATGGATGTGTCGGTACATGAGTGGCTATCCCAGTTAAGTGTGGGGTAGTGTCAGTCACACATCAGTAGTAGCTGTCTGAGCCGTACTGTCCAGTACACCAACAAATGAGGTCTGGTAACCGTGGGGTATGTTGTTGATTCTGTAGCTTGTTACAATGTGTATAGTGGTTCTGGACACAGTTAGTTGCATGTGGAACACCTCTGATGCATTGTGCTAAGTACCTAGCCAGGATGTGTGTACAACATAGTGGGATATGGGAACACCTCAGCTGTGGGTGTGCCGGTCCAGGTATGTGCCTGAAAGGTATGGTCTGTCTATAACCTGTCATTGCAGGTGTGCTCTGCAGACCCTAGAGGCAGGTCCCAGTCACTGCAGAGATATTGGAGTGGTGCATTATAAGGTGTGCCTTGCCTATGTGCGTCACAGAGGAAGATGCAAGCATTGTGTCACATGACCCCATGTCTTGCTTGCCAGTTCCCATTCTGCCGGTGACTGTTATTGGAAACTGTGCAAGTCGGGCAGTATAGAAGCAGCAAGAGCCTTACATGTGATCTGTACTCCCAGGGCTGACAGGTGCAGGTCATCTGTGTCAAAGCATTGTGTGTGACCAGGTCAGTCAAAGCGGACAGATACCAGATGCCTGTGGAATGACAGCAGAAGCATAGGCAACTGTTGAAGTGACACAGTCAGTCATTGTACAGTGGTATCGGGTCCGGATGAATGCATAATGCTCTCCAGGGCTAGTCCCACACCTTCAGGGCTACAAGACTGGTGAGCTATTGCATGTCCCTGCACACGTAGTCTGTGAAGTGGCATCTCAGGGCAGTCACACTAACATGGAGAATGACAGTCACATCGTAACTGGTGAGGTGTGGCATGGGTGCATAGGTTATGTTGCAGAACCAGTTACCTGACAGCAAGATGTAAGCGACTATCGCCTTGTGTAGCCTGCTGTGTGGAACTGCAGTGTGACAGCCTACAGAGTCACCTATGACTGGTGTGTTGTATATGTTATAACACCCTATTGGCTGTATGTGATGGGCACACATGAGTCTGTGGGCTATAAGTTGGTGATGTTGTGTTCCGTGATGGGGGCTGCCTCTGGTGCCTACACAGAGTATGGAGAAGTACTGCACATGTTGTCCTCGTATGTGTGGCCTGTGGTGGAGATCATGTGAGACTATGTGATGAGTGGGGTGTGTTGTGAATGTTACACATCCCCACATGACTGTCAGGTGCAGTCAGGGTTGGTGACAGCATTACCCCCAGCAGGGCTGCATAACTACATCCCCCACAGGCTGTAGTGTCGTATGTTGGGAGGTGAGCATTGAATGTGTACATGAGACAATTGCTCTATTACCACATGTACGACATATCCATCATATAGACAGGCAATAGCACTGGTACATGACAGTTGGACATGCCTGTATATACAACCATGTCTCACAGGATATGTGTGTTACGTGTGTACAACAGCGGTTGTACCATAAGCAAGCTGGAAATCTTAGGACAGCCAGTGTACCTGTGGGAAATGGTGTGGAATGGGTGCTATATTAATCAGTAGCTCATGACATGCTCACAAGTTCTGAACAAGTGCCTAGCATGACCATACAATACAGATAGGGTGTTGGATAATATCAACCCACGAGTGGTGACGACAGTCATAATGGGTGGCACCGCACTATAACCCTGCTGAGTATGGTGTGCATGTCCATGAACCATTATCACTGTAGATGTTAGCAATACAGATGTACAAGACAGTATGGATGTTTGATTACAAATACCTTTGTATGTCACAGGAGTGTTCTACCAGTGGCCTGTTGACAGACTCACAACTACAAAAGGTGCCAGAGTGACATGTGCATATCACACCAGTGCCAGCTACAGTAGAACAGGTTTAATGTGTTGTACTCCACCCTCATTGTAGCCCATACCACACAGACAAATGTTAGGCATCTGTGTATGTAAGGATGTGAATGGCCATGACCTATGAGGAATAGCTGTGTCAGTGTTGTGAACAACATACAGAATGGGCTGTGTGGGTGAGGTGTGTGACATATGTGCACATTCCGATGGATGATATCAGCATTGTCACCGCTAGGTGAACATCCCTGTACCCATTAACTACCACGTAGGCTGTGGTCAACATTATGGACACTGTGTAAGGGATGGTGCTGTGCAGTACACCTCCCTGCCTTGGTGATGTCTCCAGGCCCCTTGGGTAGTCATACATGACACCCATGTCATGACAGGGTGCCATCCATGAGCACGGAGATCATTGGACAGGCATATACAGCACTGGGGTGACCAATATTGGATCACATATCACCTTTAAGGGGTAATGGCCATGCGTGGATGGGTGATACCAGCCTTCACAATCCTCAACTCCACTATACAGCATGCTGTCTACCTTGCATAAAGACATTTGCTACACCATGATGATGGACATGCTACATGTCCATATCCTGATCTGTAAGACATATTTCATGGACAGCCACCGTCCTAATACTAGGATCGCCACATGCTGGACAGATCCCTGTGCCATACATGTGACATACTCCCACCAAACCATGCAACCCTGTCCATCAAAGCTGCACATGTCATCCCAGTCATACATGGTGTGATGGCCGCATGGTAGATGTAGTATCAATTGTCCGGATCAGTAATATGGCACTGATGCACCTCGCGGTGGCATAATGGCTGTCTGTTACAGCTAGGAAACCTTGCCCGTACATGCTATGGTTGATAACCATCCCTGCGAATGATGTCCAACTAGCCATTGTCCCATGTCTATCACATGTGCAACACAGGCGATCCGTGGCAGGATGTTGAACAGCTGTACAGTGCTGTGTAGATGTATATGGCAAAACACATGCATGTACAGGTGTCCATGCGTATGTGTGCATTGTCACTGCTCAAGTCCAGTAAGGCTGTGTCTGTGTAGATATGTGACATATACACAGCATCAAGGTCAACAGCATTACCGTGGACACATCCAGGCATGTGCAGATAGGTAAGAACACCAGTGCAGGCAAATAGACATGCCCACATCAAGACAGCATTCACATGGAGTATGAACACTGTAATGAGGTGAAACACATATATGGTGATGATATCCAATGCATAATGGGTGTTACATGTGTGTGACACAAACACGTCAGTCATGTCAGTGTCATGATGATTTGCAAAGATAACTGTGCAGATGTACTAGATGTCATAGAAATGTATGTGCAGCAGTATCTCTGTACATCTCTGAAACTGTGACCTGTCACCATCATTATGTCTTACAGGTAATGCCTCGTACACGCCTTCCAGCGTACAGCTGCCAGGAGGATGATGTCCTCATCCCGTACCTCCATGAGAACTACGAGGTGTTGTTCAGCCATGTGCCACAGCATGCCCAGCAGTGGGACGACCTGTGGCAGGATCTACGCAGGAGGGTGAACGATGTGGGTGGCCATAACCGCACCTACCAGCAGGTGCGCAGACACTGCATGGACTTGATACAACATGCAAAACAGCATGCCACTGCAATCACCAGGGAACAAGGTGGAACAGGTGGTGGGCCACCAACCCAGCCCCCACTCACACACCGAGGAGCTACTGGCCAGTCTGGGGACACCCTCAGAACAACATCCACACACACTAGCTGCCATCGTGGAGGTGGGTGTCTCCCAACCAATGAGCCTGGAGTTGCCTGGTAAGTCAATACTGCACATATGGCTATTATATCCCATTTAGTTGCATGTGTCACTGTACATTATGTAAAGTAACAACATATGCAAGGTATGTGGACACACATGCTGCATACTACAGTATGCTACCCTGTGTATGCACACATATGCATACTATATGCTATTATACAGGCAAATGTGTTAACATGCACAGTGCACCCTGTGGCTGTCATACAGTCATGGATAATGTTCATACTGCTGTGTCACCCCTATACAGGTACCTCTGGCATGCCGCACAGACATGAGTCTGTTGCAGGTGAGACTGTCATCAGTATCCGGCATGTTAAAGCATAGATCTATTTGCCATGTGGCCAGTTAACAGTTGCACACTTGATGTTCGTTCCAGTCACGATATACAGGTCGCATCACCCATCAGTCACACAGGCAACCCATGTGTAATATATACAAATGAAATGATACACCGACTTGCAACCACAGTAGTTGTCATTGCTACATGTGTGGTCAGCTGTGCATACAATGATGGAGGTGTTCTACAATGGAGGCATATGTAATATGCATTGGAATAACATGTGTGGTACGCAAACAGTACCACACAGTGAGCTGTGAAATGGGCAGCCCACAGGTGTCACCATTGTGTTATATGCCCCTGCATTGGGTGCACACATTGTGATGTGCCATCTGACATGTCCCAGATATGTAGTGTTCTGGCTGCCATATTGTCACACTATCCCATGACCCATACCCCACATACCAAACATACAACCCGTTGTCTGCATAGCCCTGTGGATGGTGACATATCTGACATCTATGGGTGTATGTCATATGGGACAACACAGATGTGAGATAGATGGACATCACACACATTTGGCCAACACTTATGCACACATGGCCATGGGGGATGGCCAGAGACATGTAGCCACACAGTAGATGTGATGTGTCCACACATGGTCCAATTATAGCCTTAGTTGACTGATTATACAGTTGATGTGGTACACTGGACATCCTAAAAGCCTGTGCACAGCTAGTGGAGGTGTCACTGAAGTCTACCATATAAGATCTGTTGAACATCACGACTGTGTCATAGCATGACAGTAGTCACCTGTACAGCTTCCACAGACATTGACACCACGTCAGGCCACAGATACTGTACATTTCACTTGCTGCTGTAGGACATCACCGTTAGCTGTGCACCTCGTGTGTGTGGTACATCAATGTCATGTGGGAAATGGTGAATTGACATGTCCGCTATGTGTGGACATGGTTGCCAGGCAGCTAAGACCCTGTAGTTGTGCATGGGTGTCATCTGTAGATCCTCCAGTGACCTGTCACTTGACACTGCATGGTTTGGTGTGTATACACCTCAGCATCGTGGGTCACAATCCACAGTTATGTCATGAGTATGCATGCAGTTATGGCTATGCAATGTTTACATATTATGCATTGTACAGCAATATAGATGCCTCATGATGCCATGCAATGGCACAGTGTCTGTACTTCACACTGTAAAGCAATGTAGACGGCTCACACAACCCTTCCATGCGCATGCACATTTGCTAAACATGCATTCTATCTGTAGGGCATACAGACAACACCACAATGTGATGCTCATTATGATGCTGTACATGTGTCAGGACACCATTGTGTCAGACATGTATGCATGTTAATGCACACGTCAGCAGATTACATGTCAAAGTCACGTCAGCCATGTGTACTGTTATCCTGTTCTAGTACACATGGTGTATCATGGGGATGCATGCATACTACCATGATTGTGTGAACTGCATGGCTACTGATATGACACCTGCTTGCTGTAGTGTGCACCCCAGGGAGGTATGCAGGGGTTGGGAGAATGGCCTAATGGTTAAGGTGTTTGCCTTACAAACACAAGGTACAGGGTTTGAATCTCACAGGGGATAATTGGCTAGGCTTAAAATGGCTCACAAGGGCATATAGCCTAGTACTAATCTATGAACCTATGAACCTATGAACTAACACTATTAATGTCTGAGCTGCATGCCCTCTGCTGTATGACAGGTATGCTGCATGCCATCTGTCAAATCACATGCATGGTGTGTCTGTGTGTGTGTGTGTGTGTGTGTGTGTGTGTGTGTGTGTGTGTGTGTGTGTCTGTGTCTGTCTGTGTGTGTGTCTGTGTGTGTGTGTGTGTGTGTGTGTGTGTCTATTGTAATTTAGAGTCTTTCTTTGCATTCACAGGTGTGCGTTACCCTCCTGCGGTCCATCTGATGTTAGTGTCCCCACAGATACTAGCAGTGATGAACATATGCATGAGGTACAGGCTGGGTAGTCAGGGGCTGAATCTGTGCCAATGGTTGCCATCCCAGCTATGTCCCCCTCTTCCCCGCACACAGTTCTGCTGCCAACACATACCGCATCACCAGTGGCCATAGAGGAAGGACAGTCAGCGTCTGTTAGCATGGAACAAGAACATGTGGTGGCTACAGAAGGTGTGTCTACACACCATGGTGTCAGTGTAATGACTGCAGATGTGCCACACAGGCACGTGGCCGGTGCTGCTTGTAGGAGGACCTCTGGTAAACATGCACCTGCAGGACAGAGCGCAGCAGCTGGTATCACCAGACGCATGTTCCAGACTGTAATGGCGACACAGGCACGTGCTTAACGGAAGAACAGAGAAGGGCAGAGGCTGCAGAGGGCCGCTATCCGTACCCTAAATGACAACATCCAGGCATTGGCAAATGCTCAACAGCAGATTGCTGATGTTCTGGACAGGCGATTGGGTGACATGGTCGGAATCCTTGACCATGGCATGGCAATCCACGAGCATGAGCTGTCTGTGATGGAACATCTGGTAGGAGTGAGGCATAGGCCCCGTGGACGTAGGCCAGCTACACCACCTAGTGCAGGTCAACGTGAGCGTGCCACCTCACATGCCCACTCTCATAGTGCTGGTAGCAGTAGCAGTGCAGCTGGTGCTGCACTGTCCACACCAGGACACAGCAGGCCACATGGACGTGGCCCTGGACATTCCCAGTGGGAACATGGTTCCAGTGGACATGTGTCCTCGGACAGTAGCCAAGCTGTACCTCCACCTGGTAGTGCATGTGCAACCCCTGGCAGGCACAGGTCACGTGTCTGTGGCCGGACACAGTGAGCTGTACAACCTGGTCTGTACAATCTGGAGCTGTCAATAATACCCTGTGTCGGCCTCACAAAAGGCAGAACTGTGTGCACACATACACGCACACAGCAAAGACATCTGTAGGGCACCACAACACCCACATGCATACTGAACAGACATGTCCAATCATATCACTGGCCCTTACCCACACGCAAGATGTCATCCATTGGTGCAGCCTATGCCCCTGGCAAACATTATCACCCTGTGCATATGATAAAGCCTGTGCCACATCCCTGTCATGCACACCATTGGTGCAGGGACATGCTCAAATGGTCTGATGCACAGGGTGAACAGAATAGTGAGAAGTGTATATTACATTAGTTGTGTAAGAATAGTGAGAGAAGTGTATATTACATTAGTTGCGTGACTAGTGAGAGACGTGTATATTACATTAGTTGTGTACTGTTGACATGCACCAGACATACCATGTAGTACAGGTTTAGCATGCATTGTTATATGTTCACAGTATGTGTCTCGGTAACAACAGTAACAACATGTTGGTAATGATGCCCTGGTTCCCTCCTTATGGTCTACTTGCATGTGCCTACAGGTAGCACTGTTTGCAGTCTCCCATGTGTAACTGTGGAGTACTCACAGGTACATATGGCAATATCAGCATGCTATACGTAGCCTCAGCCTGACTGTTGGAAAGTCTAACATAGCACAGATGTCCACACATATACTGATCCAGAAGCATGTGGGCAGTCTAATAGGCTACAGTGGCTAGAGACATGACATCCATACCAGGCCACATCACAGGTATGTTGACATGGTGC
The DNA here is from genome assembly GCF_019279795.1 of Protopterus annectens. NCBI lineage: Eukaryota > Metazoa > Chordata > Ceratodontiformes > Protopteridae > Protopterus > Protopterus annectens. The sequence continues at coordinate 1,135,388,447 of NC_056745.1, forward strand.
AGTGGTTGTACACAGTGGTCTGGCCAATGAAAATGTTAGAGGCCACTTGATAGCATGAGGCCTCACTGTGTAGCAGTAATACCCTGTCACATTACAGGAACATGCTCACACTCACGGGGTCAACAACACTGTAATGCACACCCCATAGTGTTGAGGTGAGGACCCTTGCCTATGTGGTCATCACCATCACAGCACTGTGAACCCACACGATGCAACACAGAGAAAGAACATGTACAGGTAGCCAGTGCGGCTGAGACCGATGGCATCAACAGGGTAGTGGACTGCATCACCATGTGGGGTTAGGCATCCTGTGTGTTCTGTATGGTAGCATACATCCTCACTCCATGCACCAGACAGCCATACACACCTACGTACACACACACACTGTGGAGACCACAAATGTCATACACATATGGATAGCTGATGTCTGTGATACACACACCACACCTGCCTATGTCATGCTTACCACACTGCAGTATGTACAGATCTCTACAACAGTGTACATGGGTGTGTAACAATTGGGATGTATTCCCCACCATATGTGGCATATATGGTCACACAAGCAAACACACATGGCAGTACTGTGAATGATACACCTGCTATATGATAATACGTCTGACAGACATGCAGCAGTATTGGTCGCATTATGGGTACCAACGCTACCTTCGGCAATTGTGCTGCTATATGCACACGGGTGTATGTAAGTCTTACAGGTGTCAAGTGACATACTGTTGGTAACACCTGACCGCTGTGTAGGTTTTATGTCTCCACCATCAAGTAACGACAACATAGCGTACTGTTTGCACATGTAATGGTAGGCTGGAGTGTGACACACCTGTGAGCCGTCCCTGGCAAACATCCATCTACACAAGTGGATCACCACTTTATGTACACACATCCATCCATACCTGCTGTACATCCTACCGTACTGTCAGTATATCACCATATACAGGTGTCAATGATGGGGCTGCATTGCAACTGCATGTTGTAGTTAGGCACAGATGAGTTACTTACATCAGCTACTGCATATGCATGGTAGCTGCATGCACACCACAGATTGTACATGTGTGTTGGTCCTACATGCCTGTCATGTAGCCATGTTTGTATGCATTGCAATTGGTGGACATGTGTGTTGACATACATAACACATGGACTGTTGTATGATATGATGGGTGTCATGGGTAACTAGTACAGAGGGAATGTGTCCTCGGTCAACATTGCTGCCTCATGTACTGTTAGCATTCAACAGCCATGGACCCACCTTTCATTTGCGTGCGTATGATTGCTGTAGCCACTTGTCTGCATGGAGGACAGCAAAAGCTATGCTATGTACATATGTGTTGTGTGTGTGGTCCATGCACATATCTACTGCAATTACATGTATGACATAGCCAAACATGTGTGTTCATTGGTGTACAGCAACAGTCATCTGTCACAGCTGTGTAAGACCCAGGGCCCCTGGTATGTGTAGAGCTGACCTGGTTATGTACAGTGGAATCATTGCAATGCATAACACATGATGGAACCCTGTCGGTACATGTGTAGTCTGCACAGTTGCTGTAGACCTATGTACAGTCCACTGGTCATGAGTCACACGGTATTGTGTTAATGTATGGCTGTGTATTGCTGGTCCAATGACATGGTGATGGAGGGCTACATTGTAGATTGTGGTATGTACCTCTGTGATATGCACCTGAGACATCTGCGATAGCTCCTGAGTGTGTACTGGTCAGTACATGTGAGTGTCCTTCATGTTTGTGGGGACAGTAATACCATACTGTGCCCTTCCGTGTTTAGACTCCATGTGCATGCAAGACGGCCCTTTGCAACTGCTAAGTGTGGGAGCATGCCCAGTACGCTGTTGTGTAGATGGACACACAGTACATTCCAAACTGTGCCCTTCCGTGTTTAGAATCCGTGTGCATGCATGCAAGATGGCCCTTTGCAACTGCTAAGTGTGTGAGCATGCCCAGTACGCCATTGTGTAGATGGACACACAGTACATTCCAAACTGCGCCCTTCTGTGTATAGAAGTGTATGCATGCAAGACGGCCCTTTGCAACTGCTAAGTGTGTTGGCATGCCCAGTACGCCATTGTGTAGATGGACACACAGTACATTCCAAACAGACATGTGATACTAAGCATGTGGGCATGGCCATTGACATCCTGTATAGCGATGATGGTCATCCACGCAACAGATGTCCATTTTCAATGTCATGATGGATGCCTACATTGAACACACTGGTTGCTGTCTTGAAGGGTGTACTGTCTGTGGCACGTCCCGTATCTATGTAGTGTTGTTGTAGTGCTCCGTAGATATTTGGTTGCCCCGATCACACCACTGCCATGTGTTTGTCTATGTCTACCTTGGGACAGTAATATGCTTTCAGACTGCTCACTGTCTATACATTCCCTATCGGCGTCCTTGCCTTTGCGGATGATGTCACCCACCTAGAAGTATGCCTCTGGGAGTGCTGTGTTCAGTAATCTCGGTAGCGCGTTCTGTAAATGCGTCATGCTGTAGTGTGTTAGGGTAGTTAGGTGTATGTTCGACTCCCAGCCCTGCCAAGTGTGTGTGTGTGTGTGTGTGTGTGTGTGTGTGCGCGCATGCTCCCGTCCACCTGGGGACTCAGTCTTGCTTTTAGATGCCGCACACCACAACAGTTTGCTACCGAGGTCTTTGCCTTTGCGGATGATGACACGCACCTAGATGTCTGCCTCTGGGACTGCTGTGCTTAGTAATATCAGTAGCGCATTCTGTAAATGCGTCATGCTGTAGTGTGTTAGGGTAGTTAGGTGTATGTTCAACTCCCAGCCCTGCCAAGTGTGTGTGTGTGTGTGTGTGTGTGTGTGTGTGTGTGTGTGTGTGTGTGTGTGTGTGTGTGTGTGTGTTTGCGCGCATACTCCCATCTGCCTGGGGACTCAGTCTTGCTTTTAGATGCCACACACCACAACAGTTTGCTACCGACGTCTTTGCCTTTGCGGATGATGACACGCACCTAGATGTCTGCCTCTGGGACTGCTGTGCTTAGTAATGTCAGTAGCACGTTCTGTAAATGCGTCATGCTGTAGTGTGTTAGGGCTGTTAGGTGTATGTTCGACTCCCAGACCTGCCAAGTGTGTGTGTGTGTGTGTGTGTGTGTGTGTGTGTGTGTGTGTGTGTTTGCGTGCATGCTCCCATCTGCCTGGGGACTCAGTCTTGCTTTTAGATGCCGCACACCACAACAGTTTTCTACCGAGGTCTTTGCCTTTGCGGATGATGACACGCACCTAGATGTCTGCCTCTGGGACTGCTGTGCTTAGTAATATCAGTAGCGCATTCTGTAAATGCGTCATGCTGTAGTGTGTTAGGGTAGTTAGGTGTATGTTCGACTCCCAGCCCTGCCAAGTGTGTGTTTGTGTGTGTGTGTGTGTGTGTGTGTGTGTGTGTGTGTGTGTGTGTGTGTGTGTGTGTTTGCGCGCATACTCCCATCTGCCTGGGGACTCAGTCTTGCTTTTAGATGCCACACACCACAACAATTTGCTACCGACGTCTTTGCCTTTGCGGATGATGACACGCACCTAGATGTCTGCCTCTGGGACTGCTGTGCTTAGTAATGTCAGTAGCACGTTCTGTAAATGCGTCATGCTGTAGTGTGTTAGGGCTGTTAGGTGTATGTTCGACTCCCAGACCTGCCAAGTGTGTGTGTGTGTGTGTGTGTGTGTGTGTGTGTGTGTGTGTGTGTGTGTGTGTGTGTGTTTGCGTGCATGCTCCCATCTGCCTGGGGACTCAGTCTTGCTTTTAGATGCTGCAAACCACAGCAGTTTTCTACCGACATCTTTGCCTTTGCGAATGATGACACGCACCTAGATGTCTGCCTCTGGGACTGCTGTGCTTAGTAATGTCGGTAGCGAGTTCTGTAAATGCGTCTTGCTGTAATGTGCTAGGGTAGTTAGGTGCATGTTTGACTCCCAGCCCTACCAAGTGCGTGTCTGTGTGTGTGTGTGTGTGTGTGTGTGTGTGTGTGTGTGTGTGTGTGTGTGTGTGTGTGTGTGTGTGTGTGTTTGCGTGCATGCTCCCGTCTGCCTGGGGACTCAGTCTTGCTTTTAGATGCCGCACACCACAACAGTTTGCTACTGACATCTTTGCCTTTGCGGATGATGACACGCACCTAGATGTCTGCCTCTGAGACTGCTGTGCTTAGTAATTTCGGTAGCGCGTTCTGTAAATGCATCATGCTGTAGTGTGTTAGGGTAGTTAGGTGTATGTTTGACTCCCAGCCCTGCCAAGTGTGTGTGTGTGTGTGTTTGCGTGCATGCTCCTGTCTGTCTGGGGACTCAGTCTTGCTTTTAGACGCCGCACACCACAACAGTTTGCTACCGACGTCTTTGCGGATGATGACACGCACCTAGATGTCTGCCTCTGGGACTGCTGTGCTTAGTAATGTCGGTAGCGCATTCTGTAAATGCGTCATGCTGTAGTGTGTTAGGGTAGTTAGGTGTATGTTCGACTCCCAGCCCTGCCAAGTGTGTGTGTGTGTGTGTGTGTGTGTGTGTGTGTGTGTGTGTGTGTGTGTGTGTGTGTGTGTTTCCAGCTGCATGACAACAGTACATTGCTTTGACAGTATTCACTCTCCATAACATCCGTGCGGTGTCTTTGCCTTTGATGCTGCTGTCTGCAGGCTACACATGTGCCTGTGTGAATCATGTGATCCACTGATCACGGTAGCGCATTTTGTAACTGCGTAATGCTGTCGTGTGGTACAGTGCTTACATTTATGTTCTGCTCTCAACCCTGCCACGTGTGTGTGTGTGTGTGTGTGTGTGTGTGTGTGTGTGTGTGTGTGTGTGTGTGTGCGTGTGTGTGTGTGTGTGTGTATGTATCTATCTAAATACATATATTATATATATATATATATATATATATATATATATATATATATATATATATATATGTATGTATATAGCTATACATATATATATATATATATATATATATATATATATATATATATATATATTGTATATAGATATGTATGTTGTGATTATCACTCTTGACTGTGCTGCATTGTCTGTACGTGACCACCTTGGATGTATGTATATCTGCTATGGCTCTGTGATAGTGCACATACTGTGTGCTGTAGTGAACATGGGTTATACATGTGTAGTGACCGGTTATTGTGTTGCTGGGTATTACACGGGCATTGGAAACAATGTTAGTGCAGCATCTTTGACTGGTCGTATGCAGATCTCGGAAACAGTCAGCGGTCGTTATTACATTGGAGTGTGAGTATGGCTCATATCCGTCTGTAGTAACTGCCAAGTCTATGCTCCCCAGGTTAACATTACAGACACACGCTTATCCACAGGTTGTGGTACAGATCCTAGGACTGTATGTGTAGACATTGACAGGTGCAGGACTGGGTTGTGTTGGATGCATGGAGGGGTGTCCATGGCCAGTAATGGGGATCTCTACAGCCTGGGAGGTACAGTCTGTGACTGTCCCAAAACCTCCTGTATATGGCTGACACATGCTGTACCTGTGTATATGCAGACACACACACTTACCACAAACAGCTACGGCTATCACATCCACACACCCATTGCACCAACATTGGGCCATGCAATAACCATTGTCCCTCACACACACACACCTACGTGTACATTGGATGGCTCTATGACAGCTCTGGACATGTTAACACCACACCCTGTGCATATGATGTCACCTGTGCCACCACCTGTGATGTGTAACATTGATGCAGGATCTGACTAACCTGGTGCTGCTGCACACAGTGGCTTTATTCCACTGTATTGATGTTAGCATGCTGTTAACACACAGTGTGTTACTTCCAGGTGTACTTCAGCAGGCATGATGCATTGCAGCTATGACCATCACTGTAGCATAGTTTACAGCACTGTTACCTCTGATGATGCAGTCTCCATCCATGTGCCATTTCACTGATGTGTGTAGGATTGGCAGCATGTGTGTCTGTTTGTGCAGTACATGTGTGAAGTGTGTAGTACACATGTATACCTGCTGACAAATGCATACACGACATCACACGGGCTTCACCATTCATACACTAGCTTACTTGTTCTTCCACACACGCACACGGGCTAACACGTGCGCACACATACTTACTCAGGCTTACTGGCACGCACGGGCACAGAACCACTGTGGGCGGGTTTGCAGGTCACATCCGTGGTATCCATGGTGTACGCCATCAGTCTCCTGATGTTCCCTGGGATAGCTCATGACACGCCTCTTCCACTGAGTACTGACAGCACACATGTGACACTGCTCCGGTGAGGTTACAGTGTTTTGTACATACACACTCCTGTTGTCACCTATCTTCTACTCTAATAGTCCCCTTAACCTACACTTCACTACACTGTAGAGGCTTGGCCCATATGGCATGACATGTTGTAATTCACATCCTCAGCCTCACTTGCCTCACATTGCCTCCAAATGCTTCGATACATCTCTGACAGAGCGCTTCCACACATAGGTACCAGTACGCAGTAGCCATGTTGTCACCAGCTTGCATTTCATCTGCATGGCGTACTAACATCTAACTAAACCTACATTTTGTATGTATATTATCCATATGTCTTCTTTTGAAGTGCAGCGTGTTCTCGTGGCGCTGCGCTACACTTCCACACCAGGGATCAGGGGAGGACAACTGCTGGTTCATTGATATCCAATGGACAAAGCCACCACTGGCCTTGGACTTGGACATTGGCATGCTTCTTCGACTGTAGTCATACTGTATTTGCAGCTGTCATTGCTCCATTTAGCAACGTGCAAAACGTTAGTCGCATAACATCCAGGTACATTTCTGCACATAACTCTGCTCTTGCATGGACAGCTTACTGTTTCATGTATCACGTAGTTACATAGGGTTACCACCTGTCCCACTTTGTGAGGGACAGTCCCTCTTTGGGCAGTTGTGTCCTGCAAAATATTGTGAGAAAATGGCAAATGTGCTGAGATTTTAGGACAAAATTATTTTCTATATTGTATGTAATAGTTGCATAAAACAGTTATTCTGTATCTGAAACACCTAAATGTTATATGAAACAAAATAAGGAACTGAAATGCTACAAGAAGAAACTTTTATTCAGGCAAACAACTGAAGTTCTGTCCATTGTACTGGCCGTGGGTATGTTTTGCCCTGCAAAATCTGATGTTTGTAGCACAAATGTCCCACTTGGCCATTTGGAAAGGTGGCAACCCTATAATTACATCATTTGCATAGCTTACACATACAAATGGGGTATGCTGCAAATTCCAACATTGTCCGTGCAATGTTCGTGTTACGTGCGGTCTTGCACGCCCCTGCAGGTGTTTGCTGAATAGCCTGGCAGTCATCTTTCCTTGCAGTACTCTCACTCAATCCATAAACGCCAAAGGCGTCATGTATCATGGCCTAGGCTTTGCTGTGTGCTATGTCTATTTGTGGTGTATACATGGCTGTGGGTATGTCCCACTGTCATCACTGGTAAAGGTGACACCCTATAGGTACTTCCTGTAGACTGCTGTGTCATTTGACATGTCAGCACATACCTGCGGATGAACTTCCTACTGCAGTGCTTTTCATACCTTCTGCATTATCTTGCGATCGATAATGCTGCTTCCTCATACATGTATCTGTTTCTAATCATACCTATCAACCTCCTAGTGCAAAACATCTGTACAAAGCCTGACATGATGGGGGGACAGATAGGTGCAGATTCTACATATTGCTCTTACAAACGTAGATAGTTGGCAGTATTATAGGTTTTGCATTAGTATGACCTTTCTGAGGGATTTGGGGTCTTAAACACATATGTTTATTATTATTTAATGATGTCAGTTCTCAGGTATTTGGCAGACAGGTACAGATTGTGAGAGGAACACACCACACATATGAGGCATACATCTGCACATTCGTACAGTTACGCCAATACACACAATACATGGCGCCATCACAGGCCAGTTACCATTACATTCCTATTGCAGGACACACCCACCCACTGGTTTATATTCCTCACACAGGCCAACAGGTGCTTATCCACACTACTTATTCCATCCTGTACCTTATGTGTAAGCTGGTATTTGCGCTTTCCGTCAGTGGCAGATCTCATGTACGAGTATGGTGGACTGGACACTGTATCGGTGACACTGCATGACACCCTGAGGGACACATGTCGTTTGAGTCTGTTAACCTTCCACATTGACTTTCACAGGCCATATGTTGTAATTCACATTTGTGGACAAACATGCTTATGACATGAACATGTTTTGTCATTTGTCCTGACGTCTTTCTCCTCACCTGTCCACCTAGTATCATTAGTTCTGTACATTTCATTAGGATGGGTTACCTTCATACCTCTCACCTGTACACATTATGGGTATACGCCCTGGGGTTTGACCTATGATTCTGTTACATTTGTCATGATAATGTGCCTTTCTGATAGATTGCTGGCAAGCCATGACGGACTGTGCGGTTAGGTAATCATGACTGACATTTCTATTTCATGATTACTAACTCTCACAACATTCATATTCCTGACTACGCAATTATTCTATCAACGGTCTGACTTTGTCTGAGGTATATTTAATATAGTCCCTATTTGTCTATCGTGTACTATGCCTTAGTCCAGCTGTCTTATTCTGACATTCTGGCAGGTATGGTTACCATCTTGGTCGTATGCGTGTCCATCCATGATAATCGCCTACATGACACTGATATAGGTCCCAACATCTTCCCCCAATAGTTTATACAATATCCAGTGGATGGGTTGCACCTTTTTGGTGAATATAGGCATGTGCTATACCCACATAGGTATATTGATCACTCCCATGAGGCATACCTAATAGATCTGTGCCAACCAACACCTTGGCCCAATTCTGCATACCCATGATTCCCATACCTGACACACCTCCACAGTACCCATTAGACATGTTTAATGTAAGCAATAATAAAGTGTGAGGACACTTCCGAGCACTCCCCACTCTGCGGTTTTCAGCTCGTACGTCATACATTCAATAGACCCATGTGTTATTACCCTTGCACCTGCTACTGTTGCATGTACAGCTATATCGTAGTTGCAGCTGTGACGTCTTTCACATCTATGACGGTTCGCACTTCGTACGGATCAATTTTTGGGGTCCTGCAAAGGACACCTATATTCATGTTTAACGTGTAGAACTTGCAGGCCTTGTCACACTGGTACTTTCCGGGAAATGGTTTGGAAACCATGGGTGTATTCTCCTTTCATGCATGTCTGTCTGTCTATCCATATTAGCTATACCGTGACCTATTTATGTACATGTGTTATATGTACAGGGACATATGTTTGTTGTGTATATATCTATTCATGTATCGTGTATGTATAGATATATATATATATATCTGTACATATATACATATGTCTGTACATTCCTCATCTCGTAATTTGCTTTGGATTATGTCTGTGGATATATGTGTATATATATATATATCTCCATATCATACCTTTCAACTGTACAGATTTCTGCTGCATGTACAGCTGTTTGCCTCTTATCTTTGCTCCGTTTTTCATAACCTTGTGTCTATCCAACAAGTTAGTGGCATATCATTAAAGACTGACGTTGGTAAATAATGACAAACATTTCAGGTTACGACTTCATACCCTTCAGAGAATCCATGCTAGTGACACACCTGTTATTCTATCCACTTTCTATGTTTGTTAGGGCAATATCTGGGGATTGTCCCTATTTGTACCAGTTATTGTCATGGCTTTGTCCGGTTTCGTACTTTACGGGTTTAACAGGTATGAGCCATGTACATAGAACGTGGGGAAAACACCATTCATTTTCTATTCTGTGAGTGGATTACACACGCGCAGGCGCACTTGCATATCCTTATTGTGGGTTACATATGTTTCATAGATAATTGTGCTTCCGTGAACTTTCATAATTCTGACTGTAACAGTTACATATCTGTATTCCAGTTTACAGACTATTGCGAAACACACATTCACCTTTACATATTTAAATGTGTGTACTGCATGAACGCTTTCATTACACTTTCAAGTTATATGTGCAGTGGTTGTAGGTCAACCGGGACTGCATTCACATTGGCCGGATACCGGAACCACTATTCTATTGGTGTTCTCCCTCATTGATATGCATACCCATAGTACTTAGCTACATCAACATATGCCTCACTGCTTCACCTACGACACAGGCATCCATTCTCCTGCTGGGAAAAAGGTGGTACTACATATTACACATTCCCTATTGCCTACTGCTGTGGACTCCGGCTGCATTGTTAATCACTCCGAGGATATGCAGAACACCAAGGCATATAGTCCAGCTACATACAGGTCTTTGATTGTCAGGGTGTTCATGTAGTGATCTGGGTTTAGGCTTGTCCACCTGGTGAACGGAACTTCCCTGGCTGAGGTCAAATATCAGACGAAGCATATGGACAGGGATTATCTCCCTATTTTGAAATTTTACCTGTGTTTATAGACACAGGTGTTTGGGCACCTATTAGCAGCTTATTCTGTTGGCATTACATATTATGGGTGGGGTTGTTACAGTCCATACTCCACGGTAAGGGGTGTTCCCATTCACATTTGACTATTACCTGTATACAGTCATATGGGGATTATTATTTTTGGACATGAAGTGACTACAGGTATGCGGTTGTACATTACACAAGTGTGAAGGGCTGTTCCTGTAAATATGTACGGACCACACCTCTCAACCTCTTAGAGCACCGAACCTGCGCAAAACCTACACGATGGAGGGACAATTAGGGACACATTTTAACGATTGCTCTTGCAAGCTTACAACGTTGATAGAATGCTAAGTTTTGCATTTTCTGCCATTTTTTTTGACTTTTCTGCAGGTTGTGGAGTCTTATACTCAGGATATTTCTCATTATTTAGTGACGTCAATCCTCAGCTATTTACCACACTGGTGCAGATTGTCGGAGGCACACACCAACACTATGGTGCGAATCTGTGGTCATTCTTAGGGCTGCCACCTTTTCGACAGGCCAAAGTGGGATATGTTCTGTAGAGATGTCAGATTTTCCAGGACAAAACATACCTACATGCCGTGCATAGTACTGAACTTGACCTTTTTTGTACATATAATAGCTTATTCTAGTAACATTTGAATTGCTTATGCTACTTCACATAACATATTGAGGATTCATATATAAAATAACCGTTTTATGCGACTATTAAAGTAAATTGGGAAATAAACTCTCAGGACATTTGCTATCTTGATTTTTTTCACAGGACACAACTGCCTACAGAGGGATTGTTACTTGCAAAGTGGGACAAGTAGTGACCCTAGTCATTCTGCGAATATCCAGACAGTTGAGTGGTATGGCACGGACCTCTGTAATACGCTGTTGTGCTCTGGCACAGCTGTAACTCAGCATTAAAGACTGCAGTCAGAACGTGCTGACAGACAGTTGGGTTTCAGATTTCATACTCCAGACATTAATGCCAATGTGCAAACTGTTATTCTATCAAATTCTATGTTTCTAAGAGATATGTTTACAGATTGTCCCTGATTTTGAACCTTTGTCTCACTTATATTGACGGCTCTGTCCAGATATCTTGCTCACACAGGTTGACAGTTATGGTCAGTCACGACTGCACACAGTCAGTGTCCCTCACACTTGATCAGGGTTGACCTGTTTACATAGTGTCTTCCTCAGCCTCATGCCGTTTTCCACTTTGCAAATGTGTGCATTATATTCTCCCTCCTATTCGTGTCTGGACACGTGCGTCACAGGAAGGTATTTTATCCTGGGTGGTAGGTTATGCATGCCCACTTAGGGCTGGACAGTGTCATGGACCTCCACTGCACGTTCTGACTTGTGTCCAGATATCTATTGGATTGGACATCATGTCGTCATACCCATTCTACTATTTACACAAGTTGGTCATCCCGTGAGGGATATACCAAAAATTGGTCAAGACCAAAACAAGTTAGATAATGAAGATTTTTGTGGCTTTACGAAAACGTGCAGGGGGTTTTACCTGCAGGGGATACATGGTTTGCAATCCTGACACTGCCTAGGGTGACAATACCTACTACATATGCGTAGGGGTCACTGTGTGTAGCTGTTTCTGCAACAAACCACTGGACCAAGTACGGCTGGATTTGGTGGACGTTCTGGTATGGTGGCAGGTTGTGTGTTGTAGAGGGTATGCTGGGTAGGCTATTATGCATCCAGGTGTGTTGCATTTGTTATGGCCAGTTCCATCAGGACCCATCTGTGGGTATGTGATGGTGCCATATCTATACATTTGTCTTGCATATTTCCATATTCATATGTTTGTGGGATTGTGTTCTACACTATGGCCTGTCTGCTTGTCTTGCAGCTGTTTCTACATGAGGTTGTGTTTCTTTCCACTTCACCTGCTGCCCCCTCATACACCTCCGGTTGACCTTTTCTGCATACGACACAAGTATCGCCTTTGAGGTATTTACCATTAAATACACACCCCTCACATGCGAATTACTCACACCCCATAGAGCACTACTTTTAGTTGTTGGCCCATGACACGGCCGGAGTTACACATTGACTACCCTACATCTGTCAGGTACCTTTATGGCTGTGTGGACTACTCTGCCATGTTTGCTTTCCACATGCTATACCTCACGCACATAGGTACACACCCTTACTTCACTTTCATTACTTGGTTGGTGTATCCGGGTACTACCCATTCGACTGTGTCACATACACGTTTGGATTATACAGCTGACTTCCGGAATTTGCCAGCCTGTTCTACTCATTGGTAGGATGGCACCTTTTCCTATGTCCAAGCAATTCCTTACACATGTCCGTCCGTTGGGGACATTGCCTCCCCACAGTCAACGGTTGTGTTTCCACCTTTTCAGTTGGCCACAGTGTGACATAGGGTTACCACCTGTCCCACTTTGCGAGGGACAGTCCCTCTTTGGGCAGTTGTGTCCTGACATGTGATTGTCAACATGGCAAATGTCCTGAGATTTTAGGACAAACATATTACTTATATTTTATGTGATAGTTGCATTAAACAGTTAATTCTGTATCTGAAATACCTGACTGTTATGAGAAACAGAATACGCAACTAAAATGCTACAGGAATACGCTTTTCTGTAGGCAAAACAGTTATGTTCTGTCCTTTGTACTGGCCGTGGGTATGTGTCGGCTTGTACAGTCTGATGTCTGTACCAAACATGTCCCACTTTGGCCATTTGTAAGGGTGGCAACACTACTGTGACAGTTGCGGTGAACACAGAATATTTTACAGGCCAACACATACCCACGGTCAGTTCGGCAGATAGAACTTACAATTCTTGCCTATACCTAAGCTTATTCTTGTAGCATTTCGGTATCTTATTCTGTTTGTTATGACATTTATGTATTATACGTCCAGTGAAATATGTTTAATGCAACTATTGCATGACGTCTACAGAGGAATTATGTCCTATATTCTCTGGACATTTGCCAGTTTTACATGTTTGTGTCAGGACACATCTGCCCACAGAGG